>NC_064627.1:664215814-664553546 GCF_023864275.1 Schistocerca cancellata
CGGTGATTTTTCTTAAATCTTTTAGTAACGCATTTCCACGCACTTGGAGTGACCGGAAAAAGATTTCATATATTGTCGGTCACATCCAAGGCGATGCAGCTGTCTGGGCATACAGTCAAGCTGATGTATGTACCACGTACAGTGAGTTTGAGCGTGCTTTTCTGAACAAATTCTGGTCGCAATCCGTCCAGGAGCGACTCAGAAGACAAATTTTAGAACCTGAACTTTTTAACAGTAAAAATGGCAACTTACGCAGATATTTTGAAAAATACTTGAACATGGGACACTTTTTAGATGAACCAGTCGCAACGCGTGGTATACTCCGTGCGTTGAAGGCCAAATTGCCTTTCAACATTAAAGAAAAACTCCTACATATCCCGGATGACGATTCAGATTATTTTTTAACAGCCTTAGATTCGGTTGACATGTTACTTGAAGATCAGCGCTTCACGCGGCAAAACAGCAGCCACAATGTTTACACTAATGGTATGCAAAACATGCAGGCTTGCCAACTCAATTCTGGCGCGCCCACAGTTGGATACGCGGTACAGCAAAAACAGCAAACTCACATGCCGTTTCAATACGAAAATCAAAATCAACACGCGTATTCCAATACAAACAATAGTTACAACAGTAATAACACTTCATGCGGCAATCCATACAAAAGGCACCGCGGTAATAACTACAACGGTAACAACGGATACAAAGGCAACAACAAAAACACAAACAGAAATAGAAATAATAATAACTACGAGCCAAGACAGCATCAAGGTTGGACTCATAACGATCAGTACTTCCATTCAAACTCTGCTTTACCACAGCAGCCACCAGGACAAAATTGGAGCATACCTTACGACCGACAGGTAAGTTATAATGCGCAACAGCAACAACAACCGCAAAAGTTTGGAGATCATAATAGGCAATATCCGAATGTGAATATAATAGAAATGACACCTGATGCACAACCTCAATCTGTGTCAGTACCTAGTACAAATGCTAATCCAACAAACTAGAAACAGTCACTTCTATGCCCCAGGTCATGGCTGAAGAATTCTTGCGGGGCGACTGCAATGTTAATCAGTTATTTGACACCACACTTGAACAACAGAATAATGATATGCCGAATAATTCTAAACAAAAATTACCTGTTTTATTTATAAGATACAACCACAATGAGAATATATCAGATGAACTTTTACAAGACAGTACACAATGTCGTTCAAACACAAATGAAATTGTTTTAGCATCTACTACTGGTGTAGTAGTTGGGATTCCAACTACTATTATCCTAGATACAGGTGCAGCTGTGAGCGTTTTGTCTTTTAATTTCTATAAAAAGATGTGTGAATTGGAACCTGTGCCTGAGTTTCCTGCCCAAAACTGTAAAATAACTACTGCACTAGGTAATAAGTCATGTAGGGTTACGAAGCAAGTTTTTGTAAACATTAAAATAGGTAATGGAACCGTACAATGGCCATTCCTGGTTGTACAAAACCTTGTGACAAATTGCATATTAGGAATAGATATTATGAGCGAGAAGGACTCTATTATAGACTTCTCCAAAGGTAAATGTATTTTAAATGATAAAGGCAGTGTAATTATTATTGTTTTGGACAGGAGAACTCTAAAGCATGACAAACACTGTACAGGGTACAAGGTTCAGTTAGTACTTGACAATGACATTCAAGATATGCAAACACACTCATCTGACACAGAGCTAATGGACTTGAAAACATTGCTTGATCATAAGATAAGTGAAGCTACAGCTCTCAGTGTACATGAACGTATAAAACTACAGGAAGTGTTATCCAAATATTTACAAGTTTTTACCAAATGATTAGGTGTTATCAACATGTATGTATACAAGATTGAAGTTAAGCCTCACAAGATATTCTACCACAAGACATATAACGTACCGTTATCTCAACGACCTGCTGTGTGGCAAGAATTAAAACAAATGTTAGACTGGAAGGTCATTGAACCATCCACCTCACCTTATTGTAGTCCTCTACTTGTTGTCAAAAAATCAAATGGAAGCATTAGGTTAGTGTTAGACGCACGAGCAATTAATGAAATAATTTTACCGGTTCACACAAAACCCGAAAATTTAGAAGAGCAATTACAGAAATTTCTAGATGCAAAATATTTTTCCACAATAGATCTCGCTAATTCGTTTTGGCAGGTGGGTATCACTCCTGATTCACGGAAATATACTGCATTTATGTTCGGGGGGCGAACCTATCAGTTTTGTGTTCTGCCTTTCGGACTGAATGTCAGCTCTGGGGTATTCATTACAGCCCTGGATACCGTGCTTGGCGACGATTTAGTTGAGACAGTCACACACTATGTAGATGATATACTGATAGCTACACAGTCTTGGAAGGAACACGTTGACACACTTCAAAGAATTTTAGAAAAATACGCACACCGAGATCTTAGAGCATTTCATGCTGAATAATGTCAAAGTCATACCCATCAAAATATTGCTAAGCAACTCGAAAAACTCTGTTGTTACAACACAGATAATAAGTAGTGTAGAAATTTTCATGTCAGCGGTTCCAGAGTCGCAGTTGAAGGCAGAAGAACTCTTCTTTCAGCGCGCGCCACCACCTGGAAGACGGAATATCAAAATAAAATTTATGATTACGTAGCAGTGAATGATATATTAATTTTTCACGGAACATTTGTTATTGTAGGTACCACTGACTTGGTATGACACCTGACGAACCGACAGACGTCATCTGTGAAGCGATCTTTTACTTTGAGAAATAGATTAGACGCACATCTCTCAACACGAAAAGCATCTATCAGTAGTCAAGGCCACACAGACACTCTACACACACGCACAAAACGCGAGGAATCGAACATTTTTTCTCTCTTACTATTTTGAATATTTATTGAGTAGTGAAAACGCCTGGTCTTGCCTATTGATGTAATGAATGTTGTGTCTAACCTATCTTAATTTCAGATGACATCACGTGACACAATGTAATAACCTATAGCTATGTAATGATGATGCAAACATGTTTATGTGCAACTGTATTATGTTTATGCTAAGAAAATATGTGACGTGTGTATGTATAATTACTTATTTTTTTAACTGATGTATCATGTAACTGTTACTATGTAAAAAAAATTTGAACAAAACGAGTGCCAAAAAGACATTGCATAGTGAACCTCTGTTCACGGACATTAACGAACATTACTAACTCTGCAACTACGCAGAAACCAATGTAAAAAAAAAAAAAAAAAAAACGGTTAATGCCATTCATTATGCAGCGTATCTATGTAAACGCGATGAATGATTTCTTTGATTAATAACTACGAACATTTAGGTGAGCTATATTCAGCAAAAAAAAAACTGAAAATGTGAAGTGCATAATTCGTGCATCGTCTAGTGACATTACTACAGTGCCTAACTTCAAGATGTTAACTGGATTAAATGGACACAAAGTGCCTGTCCAGAAAACAACACGACGGGTGGAAGAATTTTGGTTGGAACTTCAGGGAATGAAATGTTCTCGAAATGTGACGGACACTCTTACCTGGACTGTCCAAGGATCGACGCCAGCTATGTGCCGTCCGAGGTTCTGCAACCAAGCTTCCACGGAATGTAAAAAAAAAAACGAACTGCACGTGGACCAATTACTCGACGGGTCACGTTTGATCTGTAATGAGCAATGCCTTTAGTCACAATGAACTGCATCACAACGACTATAATGGAAATGGGAAATGGACACGCTTATGTATTAATCACGTTGTTATACAACGATGTTACTGTGATCAAAAAAAAAAACTTTACCACGACGATACTAACCTATAAAAAAAAATTATTGTGCAGCAGATGAATATGAACTGTAATAACGACACGATGTGTATAGGTCAACGCACCTGAAACATACGGACATTTTTCTTTGAAGTATTTCAAAACAATACTATGTAACTAAGAACATTCAACAATCTAAGTTGTAGTGTGTTATAACAAATATTGTAAATTTAAAACTAAGTTACCTGTCATAGAATGTAGTCTTCATATGTAATCTTGGTTGAATATTTTGTTTGTGCAACGACTGAGAAATGCGCGCACACGAACAATATGAACTGCAATACTGTGCCGCGTGATCTAACTGTACGATATAACGGCAGTGCCGGAGTCACACAGACGCTTCTGCGCATGCGCGCACTCTATCTGCCAACATAAGAACTTTTACGGCGCACCCGCGTCATTCAAATTTTGTATATAATGTGTATAATGTAAGTCATGTAAATAGTTGTAGATAACTTAGATTTTCTTGTGCCTTTAGGTGAATTGCTCGCCTGCAGGTGTGTCCTTACGCCTCGCAATTCAGGGGGCAATATAAAGGCACATTTGCATGCCGAGCGTGAGTTTCCTCGGAAACGCGAAATATTAATTAAATAAATAATCAGTGACAAATAAATAAAGCCTATGGCACACAACTGCAGTGCTGTGTCGCTGATAAAACAAAAGCACAATTACGTTACTCTTATGTTTGATTAAGAAAGGAGAGAGCTCTGGTAGAAGTGGTGCGAGAAGCACGTATTTTATTCTATTGTCTGGCACACCGCCATATTTCATGTTATAGAAGAATACTGCGAGTTGCAACCAGACTAGGCACTCGATTCTGTAAAGAATTTATATTTATAAAAGTAAGTAGGATTATGAACTGTAGGCTTATTCATTGAATATATCTGATTTAACTAACTGTGTAACTTTTTTTATGTTTAGTAGACAATCACCTCTGTACGACGTATTGGCATGGCTGGCAAATTATTGAAATATTGAGATTTAGATTATGAGTCCGCACCTACCGCAGCAGTCTTTGGAAACGATTTATTTACGAAGTCCGATTATTTCAGTTTTATTTCACGGTCAACTACGAGTAACATTGCCTTTACGAGAAAGCCATTGTCAAGCGTCTGATACCGAATAATTAAACGTCCATGTTCCAGATAAGCAAATATTAATTACAATTACAATCACAATCACCATCATACAGATAGAAAAATTAATATTTAAATAATATTTTTTATTTTATTTATTTTATAGACTATAGCTTTCGCAAGTCGATCTTTACAGGCAGCAGAGAGAAATTACGGCATCTCAGAACTGGAAGCATTGGCAATTGTATTTGGGGTACAGAAATTTGAGCAGTATCTATTAGGTCACAAGATAATTGTTTACAGTGACCATAAGGCGTTGACCTTTTTAAATACCTGTAAGTTGAGGAATGCTCGTTTGGTAAGATGGTCATTGTATCTCCAGCAGTTTGAACTTGAGGTTAGATATATTCAAGGAAAAGATAATTTGGTAGCTGATGGGTTATCTAGAAGTGCGGAGCTCTGTGATGATGCGGGAATTATAGCAACAGACCTAAGTGAAGTACGAATGTTTGCATTGCACGAAGTAAAGGAAGAAAGTGCATTAAAGAGGGTGATTAAGAACTTGAGACGTGAGCAGAATGCAGATGACCAGCTGAAATTAGTAAAGAGCTATTTGGGAGATGCGAACTATCATAAGGTTTTGCAATACTATTGTCTGCATAAAAGTATTTTCTTTAGGAGGAAAAAGGCAGGTGTTTCTGACTGGAAGCTGTGCTTTCCCTCACAACATGTAGACTTACTAATCGACTATGTACACCTGAGGTATGGGCACTATGGTGCAAAGAAGTGCATTGCAAAATTAAAAGATAAAGTTGTGTTTGACAACATGTACCGCCGTGTTGCCAAGCGTCTAGCATCTTGTGTAGTGTGCCAGAAAGTCCATGCTGCTAACACCAGAATACAAGGGGATATGCTTCAGTAGAGCCAACTGAAACCCTAGAATTACTGGCTTGTGATTTGTTTGGCCCTCTTCCTGCTTCGAGAGGTGGGTGTACCCATGTTTTTGTTGTGGTGGATGGATTTAGTAAATATGTTCAGCTATACCCAATTAAAAGAGCAAATGCAAAAACGTTGGTAGAAAAATTGGAAAAAGATTTCTTTGTGAACGTTGGCGTTCCAAAGAATTTGCTGTCAGACAATGGCCCTCAATTTACTTCTGATAGATTTAAAGAATGTCTGGATAAGGCCGGAGTGAAACATCTGAAAATATCTGCGTATTTCCCCCAAGGAAATATGACTGAACGTATTATGAGAGAATTGAATAGGCTTTGCAGGACTTATTGTGCTCGGAAATACTCAAGTTGGGCAGAGCACATGAAGTATTTTGAGAATGTAATTAACAACTTAAGGCATGATGCAACTGGTTTTGCACCTTCCGAATTGATGTTTGGCCAAGAACCGCACAATGTGATTGCAGATATGGTAGAATTCCCTATTCTAACGCAAATATCCACAGACAAGAAGAAGTTAAAGGCTAGGGCAAATATAAGAAAAAGAGCATTGGAAAGGAAGAAGCGTCATGACACAAAAGCTGTACCCACCAGTTTTGAAATAGGTCAGTTAGTCCTTGTCAAAACCAAGGAAAAATCAAGGAAAATAAATGCAGAAACAAAGAAATTCATGTTCGTATACCAAGGACCTTTCAGGATCATAGGAAAACCACATGCCAATGCATATAGGCTAGAGTACCCTAAAAGTAAAAAGCTATTAGGTCTCAGGAACATGATCGACCTAAAGAAGTTCATAGGTAGTGAATGAATTCTGTAGGGAGGAGGTTGTTCTGTAACCTCTACACAGTGTGGCAGCTGTGCAGTCCCAGCTGTGTGAGATTTTCTTTCCTTTTCGGGTCTCACTCATTCTTCATCTTTTCTATCCACCTAAATTTTCGACCTCTTCTTTCCAACACATTAAATTTTCCGTTATGGTTATCAAGCCAATAATAAACTAATGAATTTTGTAGGGAGGAGGTTGTTCTGTAACCTCTACACAGTGTGGCAGCTGTGCAGTCCCAGCTGTGTGAGATCTTCTTTCCTTTTCAGGTCTCACTCATTCTTCATCTTTCCTATCCACCAAAATTTCGGCACTTACTCTCAAATACCAAAATCTTCTGGTATGACTATCAAGCCAGCATTAAGCTAATGAATTCTGTAGGGAGGAGGTTGTTCTGTGACCTCTGCACAGTGTGGCAGCTGTGCAGTCCCAGCTGTGTGAGATCTTCTTTCCTTTTCAGGTCTCACTCATTCTTCATCTTCCTATCTACCAAAGTTTCGACTCCTTCTTTGCAATACAAAAATTTTACGTCATGGCTATCAAGCCATGAGTTCTGTGACCATTCTATCCACCGATTAGTGAAGAAAATAGCTAATGTGACAAACCTAACAGTGACATAAACAATAGAGAAGTATGATATAATTAAGATACAAATGTATTTGAGTAACAAGTATGTGTAGAACCCTGGTAATATTGTAAGTACAAAGTGTTGTTTTATTGGAAATGGTCCCACAATAATATTTTAAAAAGATATACAAATTCGTGTACAAGCAGCATCTGAAGTGGCAGTGAAACCTATTGTATGCTGTAGAGCTAACTAATTAATAGTAAAAGAGATTGCTTAGTGTTATGAAAAATATGCAGATAAGTTGTAGAAATGAACTCACCTTGTGTAGCAAGGAATGGCAGTGTAATAGAATTGAGTAGTGTTTGTGGTTGAGACGTGAAGGACATGTCTCTGAAGAATTTATAAGGTTGGAGCTGGCCATTATTTTGGTGTAGTGTGTGACAGAGCACACCTACATGTATTGAGGTTATGAGTTGGAGGCATGAATGCGACCATAGGTACCCTTATGTTAGATGAGACAGAGCAGCTCATGGTGTCCTATAGGTTTAAGTAATTTAGCATTACGTTAATCCATAATTACTCAATGCACTTTAGAGGTAGGTCGAGAGAGACTACCTGTGGTTTCAGCGTCCAATCGAGTGGAAATGGTTTGTCACGTGAGCAAACTGATCAGCTGCAATACACTATAGATATGAAATAAATGTGCTATCCTATGCTTTAAATTTTAATGGAGTGAGTATTACTTAAGTTCACACACTAGCAAAGTAAGTAAGTACATAATTGTAGATGTGGAACTGACACAGCAGCAGAGGACCAATAAGTGGATTTAGTAGTCAACTAAACATAGTGTGTTTTGAACACTCAGAACTGTACTATTACCACAAGTTACTCACATGTACAAAGAAGCTGAGAATAAGTTAATCGAAGATGAGTCAGTTAAGTAAATAAAATACAGATTTATCAGGAATGTACCGAGCATTGGCTCAGTGTTCTGGCCCAGGAATAATAAATTGAAATTAAATAAGATGTATGATTGTATGCCTTGAGCATAAATTTTCTCTAGTACATGACTAACGGCGTTTTGAGCCATTTGTTTACCGATTTTATGACAGTTAAGTAATGGCGAGAGTAAAATTGAAAAAGTTCTGTTAACTTTGTTTCAGTAACATATTGAAAGATAAAATGTATATATCCCCATTTCATTGTGACCCACCCTTAGATATTAAGTGAACACAGTCTTTTTGTTTGTGCTACAGGACAAACCAGATAATGGCAGCCTGGTAGCTGTGTGAAAGCATGGAGTGACTTGGACACAACTCACAGTGACCCCTCCCTTTTCCCCATGTAATTTAGAGTGAACGTGAAGGACGCACTCCATAGCAACTTCCCCTCCTCTACCCTTGTGGATGGAAGTGTAGAACACCAGCCAAAGCGGCTACAACCACGTGTGTAAAAATGAAATTGTCATGATTTGTGAAATTTTCTTTCAGGTTTAGAAAAGACTGCTAGGATATAATTATCTGTTTATGTATCATGAATAACTGTGTTATTTTCTTTGAATTTGTGTATGTAAAAATGTATTTAATGGATTTAAGATTTTCATAATTTTACATATTTTATGTGTTTGTTTGTCTAAGGTAATATGTATGCCAAAGTGTTTCATTGATTTTGCTTAAATTTTGAGTGATAATGTTGCTCATTAAGCAGTGAACATCCCAGCAATTTAAATAACTGAAGTAGGTAATAAGTATTCTTTTAATATTTCTATATGTTTACATTTCAATTTTAATTTTCATAGGGAGTTAAGCTGTACTCTTGCTTCCCTTTTTGTAATTATTTTTTTTCCCATTTATATTAAAAAAAAAATTAAGTAGAGGGTGATGTAGGGAAGCAGCCTACTCACGCCGTATAAAATTCACATCAGCCTTTCCATTGTATGCCAGACAGTCCACTGTAACTAGCTCTGACGTCATAAATGTTGCGCAATACTTTAAAAATCAAGTAAATAACCTGAAACTTTTCTAGCATGTCAGAAGTAATACTAAATCAATATGTGTTGAATATCAGTTCAATAACTTTAACCATTTTCGAAATTTGGACGTTTTTCTGTAAAAATCATTGGCGCAACAGAAAAGAGCTAGAAACTTAAAAAATTATATTTAGATTCCTTTTGCATAATAATTTAGTAGAAACAGTCTTCTGGATCTCATAAATTAAAATTTTAGTTGAAATTCATGATTTTCTGGTTTTTGTCTCAAAAATTAAGGAAGCAAAATAGATTAAGTAGGTGAATAAATAAGGCTAGGATGTTTAAATTTAAGTAGAAGGGAGATCTGCTATAATCATAATGTGAGAAGTTTCAACCAAATGACTATAAAACTATAGCAATATCGAATCTCCAAAGGGCAAGTTCAGAGCTCGTCTACTGCGTGTAGTGTAATTAAATTAATTCTCTCGCTCAAAATATTTGACTTAACCACATCAGACTTTTATTATGATTACTTACCTGTGTGCTGATTGCATATTTAAATTGAGAGCTTCATCGGCCATCAGCAAAGGAGTCACGTCGCGTCGGTATCATTGCTATAAACAGCCTCGGATGCCGTAATAAGTTACTCAGGATACGCGTAACCATGAAATCGTTTTTGGGTGAAGTGTTAATTCTGGGATGACTTTAATGATCTATCATCAGTTTGCGTATGTCGTATTTTCATCTGCCGCCGTGGGACAGATGTTCTACAATTATTTAGCATGGTGTTTGATGAACATTATCATCAAATTATGGCGAGCATTCACTTAAACATTTAATTTGAACAGTTATAGCTGCGTCAGCGCATTAGACTCTGAACTGCTCTGGTAGTTGGATTGTGTGGATCCTTTGTTCTGGTCTGTGACTTTCAGAATATAGTGAACATTTTAGAGAGAATGGTTTTTTGATTACGAATCCCAGACAATCTCCTAATTCCTCAGAGCTATAAGCTGTAGCTATAAATGTATTTCTCAGACGAAATGGGCACTGGGAATTCTAATTACAGGCTTCACATTTTGCTAATCACTTTCTGGTCGCCAATATTGTAGCTAGAGAGCCAGTGTTGAGAACGGCAAACAACACAGCATTAAATAAATAAATAACAGGAACACATTTTAATAACAATAATTCCACCCGCCACCCCATAGACGGAAAGAACCGCGCTGCCGCGTGTGTAATTTGCCAAAGCAGAATCCCTACTGCGATAAGGCATAATCATCTGCGGAAACTTGAGTGCCAGAAACAGTTGTTTCACAAGCCAAAGAGAATCATAACTGCCATGGTACAGAACTTTGTGCAAACGTTTATTCAAAAAACTTCAAGTCCTTCCATTGTTTATGTATCTTGCAAATATTACTTTCTATAAGAAAAACCTTAGACAATAATAAACAACTTGCAGGGTTAGAAACCAGCGTATTCACTTATGTAAGTCAAGATGAATCCAGGATGTACATGCCCAACATTCAAATACAACACTGAAACAAAACAAACATTTCCAAGCAGGAAATAAGATGTATAACAAACAGCTTTGTGAGGTCAAAATGATCAAACATTTCTTGTGTGTGTGTGTTTGTGTGTCTTTCTTTACTGATGAAGGCTGTGGCCGAAAGATACATGTGAATGTCTCTTAAACCTCCCTGTCTGCAACCTGATGTGTATTCCTTAGGGTAAGTAGCCATCTATCATTTCCTGCATTGTTAATGTTGTATGGATATAGGCTATATTGTTCTGAACAATATTTTGCACAAATTGCATAAAAGGAAATGGAATTCTTATACCATTAGCAATGTTAGTCTTAGTATGGAGTTAAAACAGATACGACCATATTCATTGTACTGAGAGTCACACAATGTGATGACGCAGGGTAACTTCTATATCAGTTATTGCAGCAACAGTGTATGAAAAGTGTCCACCTGAGTTTGTTACTTTTGAGTATTATGTAACAAATGCAATGCTTACATGTATGATGTTATTTTTTTTTTTTTAGAGAACTTTGAATTTGTGTATTTGTTAGTTCTTTATGTTTCATGAGGGACACAGCAGCTAAGCAGCAGCTGAAGGGGTCTTCAACCTTGTATGAAATGTTCATGTCACCAGAGGTACACTTCAAAGAGCCAACGGCCTCACATAGGAAGAAGATTTTGGAAGCTTCCCTTAGATCCTATGGCCTTTATTAATAAAACAATATAAAAATTGTTTCAAACTGAAAAATCAAATGGTGTATTTGTATTTGATGATGAACTACAGTTTCAAATAATGAAATTTATTCTTGAAATTCTTCTTAACTGTAACAGGTATACAAGTAGTAAAGTGACATGAAAATTTGTACCAGATTGAGACTAGAGCCCAGATTTCGTGCCTATTGCAGGATGTCGCCTTACTGCTTAGGCTATCCAAGTACCTCTTCGAACTGGCCCAAACTTCCATATGTCACACACTTATCTATTTCTTCCCACAGATTATTAATTCATTTACCTACACGCCCACATCTCACAATTTCCATGCAGGTTTTAGAATCAGGTCAATGAGATGTCATACACTATCATCATTCTTGTTACACACCTATTTCTTCTCATAGATTATTACAAATATATATAAAATGAACACGTCTGTGACAAAAAATTAAAATAATAGTCTATTACTTCTCATTGTTTTAATTATAAAACTTATTGGGAATCGTAAGGTGCACATGTGTGTATAAATGAATTAACAATCCATGAGAAGAAATAGATAGGTGTGAGACATTTGGAAGTTAGGGTAGGTCCGAGGAATGTGCTTGGATAACCATGTAGTAAGACAACCGCTCACAAGAAATGGGAAATCTGGATTTGAGGCATGGTATGGCACAAATTTTCATATGTCTCTTTAGGTAGTACATCTACAACTATCGCAGTTAAGCTGAATTTTGGGAATAAATTTCAAGGTGAAGACAGGCCTGTTGTGACAAAAATGACAAGACCATTTATCTTCATGTGCCATTTCTTATGTATTAATTGATTAACTAAGTTTGTTGGTATTAACTAGCTCTGGCTAGCTAGTTTGTAATTGTTAGTTCCATAATTCCATCTTTTTCACTTTTTGGGACTAAATAAACAGAAAAGACTGATAGAACTAAGTGTTATAATACAGCTAGCAAGAGCTAGGGCTTTTCTATTGTGAAACGTGGTTGGGCCTAATGTTTAACACTAAGCGGCTGAATATTGTGTCCTGTACTCTAAAGGATTATATATCTGAACCTTCATAGTCCTAGACCAAATATTTTACATTAATCAGCCAGAACTTTATGACCACCAACCTACTATCAATATAAACCCATCCAGGCAATAGCAGCATCACCTAGTCAGGAATTATAGCTTATCAGACATATGCACAGTGCATGTAATATCAGTGAGTGTGCTGCCCATATGTATAATGGGGAAGACAAGCGATCTATCTGGGTTTGACCGAGGGAAGATTGTGATGGCCTGGAGGCTCAGCATGAGCATTTTGGAAACTGTTATTGTGTGTTTGTGGAGTGCTGTGGTGAATGTCTTCAACGTATGGTGAAACTGTGGTGAAACCACTCCCAGATGTTATGAGGTTTGGTGGCCACCCCTCATTACAGATGTCAGACATCTTAGGCAGGCAGTAGGGTAAAAAAGGACAGGTGGCAAACTGTGGTGGAACTAACATCAGACTTCAGTGATGGGCAGAGTAATGGTGCATCTGAACACACAGTGCATCAAACACACATAATGATGGGCCTCCACAGCCAATGGCCCATGCATGTGCCAATGTTAACACCACAACATCAGCAACTATAACTAAAATGGGCATGTGACCATTGGCAATCTCGATACCATTTTCATCATGCCGATGTGAGGGTGCAGGTCTGTCATCTTCCAGGGGAAAAGCTCCTTGTCACCTCTACAGCAGGATGGAGACAAGCCGCTTGTGGCTCCATTATAGTCTGCAAAACATTCACGTGGGCATTTGTGGGTTCAATGGAGCTTGTGTAAGGCACAGTGATGACCAAGGAATATCATACACTGGTTGCATACCATGTAGATGATTATCCTGTTTCTTGATGGCAGTGGCTTTTTTAAACAAAATAATGTGCCATGTCACAAGACCAAGAGTGTGATGGAGTGATTCAATGGACACAATAGCAATGGGAATTCAGTGACTTGTGTGTACAGATATGGTGCCAACTCCCTCCAGCAACATATAAAGGCTTCATTTCTTCCATGCTACAATGCATTGCTGCTGTTATCCGAGCTAAAGGTAGACATACCAGCTATTAGGTAGGTGGTCATAAAGTTCTGGCTGGTCATTGTATGAGGTCTGATCAAAAAACTCTAGAACGTTCGCAATTTCGTGCCAATGGTATATTGGAGTAAGATGCATCAGCATCCCTGCACACACTTGTGTTTAATGTGTATCTGCCAAAAGTTTCATTGCTGTATGCCCGTTAGTTGTTGTTCAGTGCTGTATTGAGTACAATGTTGTGCCACAAAGTTTGCAAATTTCAAGATGGTGGAGTTAGAGGAGCAATTCTGCATTAAATTTTACAGGAAACTCAAGAAAATCTTTACAGAGACACACTGGATGATGCAGGAAGCCTACAGTGATGAGAGCTTGAACAATGCTTGGTGTTATGAATTGTTCACATGGTTTAAACATGGCTGGATGGAAGTTAAAGAATACCATCGTTCAGGACTCCCTTCAATGTCTACTGACAACGCTCATGTCAGGATCATCAACAAAATTGTGTGCGTCAATCAAAGACTGACTGTCTGAGAGACTGCAGAAGAATGCAACATTTCAGTTGGACCATGTCATGAAATGTCTTGGAATGCATCATGCTGCTGGCAAGTTCATCCCACGGCTCATGAGTCAAGACCAGAAAGACCTTCAGCTTAAAATCTCTGAAGAGCTTTTGGATCATGCGAATGAGAATGAGATGTTTCTTAAGAGAATCATAACTGGTGATGACACGTGGGTCTGTGGTTATGGTGTTGAGACCAACATTCAGTCTCCACAATGGGTCAGAAAACGTTCTCCAAGACCAAAAAAGCTTGTCAGGTCAGATCAAATGTCAAAGCCATGCTGATAGTTTTCTTTGATGCTGAAGGTTTAGTTCATCATGAATTCATGCCACAGGGACAAACTGTTTATCAATGGTAGTATTGGGATTTGTTGTGATGCTTGTGAGAAAATGGGAGAAGGAAACAGCCTGAAATGTGATGAGACAATTCATGGCTCTTGCATCACGATAAAGCACCCACATGTTCATTCCTGTTGGTGCATGACTATTGCACAAAAAACAAAATCACTGTGCTGCCTCATCCTCCATAATTTCCAGACCTGCAGACGTTTTTCTATTTACAAAGTTGAAAACCCTCTTGAAAGGACAAATATTTGCAATGATTGATAGAATAAAAGAAATTTGCGTGATCCAGTAAGGGGCACACCAAGACTGCGTCTGGAAGTGAAAATGGCATTGGGAGTTGTGTATCAATTGTGGAGGAGAGTATTTCGGAGACTATGCTTGATAAGTAAAAGGTAAGCTCAGAAAAATTTTGTGGATGAAGTTCTGGAATTTTTTGAACAGACCTTGAATGTATTACACAATAAGTATGGAAATTTTGGAAGAAATTATTTTGATGGCTTTAAGCTCTCATTCATTTAGGTAATTAGACATGTAAGCTTAATGCAATAAATGTTCTGTAACTGTTACCTTCTGCAGCCTAGTTTACTAAAAATGCCTTTTCATAATCATTGTTTGAGGTGAACAATATGCAGGACACATTGCCAAATATCACTGAAAATTTCACCTGTGTGTGTGTGTGTGTGTTTGTGTTTGGTTGCAGTTTCTGCAGCAACAAACATAGTGAAAACCTTCTGCATTGTGTCTAAAATATAGAGACACAGTTTTCATTGAAATAATGACTGGAAATTTATAAGGTGGATCCATTATGATATTACCACCTACATCTTTGTACAACTGGTTTTTTACATGCACATCGTTCTTGTGAATCAGTCCTCAGGTTCTTTAAGCTGCCTGCTTTTTTGGGAGCAGCTTTATAACCAAGTGTTTCAAGACAAGCACAGTAATCATCACTTTTTGTATCTCCCCCAGGAGTCATGTTTCTGATTAATTTGTTGGCATCAGCAGAAAGTGTTTCCTGCTTCCTTGTGTTTTCCTCAGTTTGTTCCACCTTTTGCTGATTTTCATTTTCCTGGTCGGCTCCTGCTGAAACATGGGACTTCTTTGACAATCTTGAGGCACTTTGGACGCTTTCTGGTTTAATTTCTTTGGCTGAACACTCATAAGGGCACTTCCATTGAAATATGGCACCATCTGCACTCACACTCACAATATATGTACCATCAGGTGAAAATCGAACTGCAGTAATAACTGCTGCATGACCTGTCCCAATATGGGTCGTGTTTCCCTCTTTGTATCTCCAGACCTGAAACATAGTTGTAGTAACAGACTATTTGGAATTTACTTTTTAACAGGCATTGTACTATATGATGGGTAGGCACAAAGTTTTAACTATCATTTAGAAAACAAGAAATTAGATCTTCAATTTTTTTGTTTATTTACAGGCACCTATCAAAATTCCTAATACACTTTGAAAACTCAGCATCACCATACTGCAGCATGCATGTAGAGGAGCCAAATAACTAAAAATAAAAATAAATGGTGCAGTCTTTTTATAAAATGGTCTACTGTGTGGTAATTTGTTTCTACACTGATGCTGACATTTGACACTGCAGGCTGTTAATGAAGGACCAAGCCTATGGAATAGATTCACAGATATTTGAGTGGCACGACTTTTAAGTAATAGAGCCCATTATGATGTCCTGGATGATGAATGTTCATCAGAGACAAGAGTACCACCAGGTGTCACCCAGCAATGTGTGATAAGACCACTCTCATTTCTCTATACATAAATGATCTGATGGGAAGGGTGAACAGCAGTCTGTGACCATTTGCTACTAACTCTGTGCTGTTTGGGAAAATGTCATCATTGAGTGAATGTAGGATGATACAAGGTGACATAAACAGAAATTATATTTGCTGTGATGAATGCTCCATTTGTGAGTGAAAATTATCCATGAAGTTCACACTGATGTTATCATATGACTTGTAATCTTTTGTAACAATATTATGAAAAGGATAGTTGCTACTCACCATATAGCAGAGATGCTGAGTCACAGATAGGCACAACTAAAAGACTGTCACAAAATAAGCTTTCAGCCAACAAGGCCTTTGTCAAAAATAGACAAAACACACACACACACACACACACACACTACCAAGTGTGGCTTCAGCTGTCACAGATCGTGGTCATGTGTGGGAGAATTCCACTCGGCGCACACGTGAGTGAGTGTGTGTGTGTGTGTGTGTGTGATCTATTTCTGCTCAAGGCCTGTAGCTTATTTTGTGACAGTCTTTTAGTTGTGCCTATCTGCAACTCAGCATCTCTGCTATATGGTGAGTAGCAACAACCCTTTTCATAATATTATTACATTCCAGCCTAGTTTTTCCATTGTTTGATCTTGTTCTTTTTCGTTGTTGATGTGATTTTTTTGTGACAAAAGCCAAATAGCTTTTATTTTAATGTAAAATTTCGACACAGTATGAGTATGTAACAAGCAACTGTGTACTCTTGGCTTTTAGTGTATTATCTGCATCTGCTTTTCCTATTTCACTTGAAAACTTTTGTAACCAATGTGCAATTTCTAGGTATCACTACCTCCTTCTGAAGAAGAAAATTTTATAACTATTGAAAACTAGGTCAAGGGTTCTAATTAACCTGTGTTACACAACTGGTTGGCCGATTTTTTCAATCCTTTCCAAAACCATTTCTCATTGATTTTAAGATTTTTGTTTTTAAATCCTTCCAGTTTTTTCATTAAAATTGATGTTTGTCATTGCTGCCTGCAGAGTCCACCTAAGAAAATCTAACAAATCTCTATTTATTATTTAGTTTCACTCACTGTGATTGTAATGGACATTTGGTTCTCGCTCAGTGGTTAAATGCCAGATTACTAAGCTAAAGAAGTCCAGGGTTCCATTTATAGTTAGTCCTGGGACTTATGTGTCATTGTCACTTCTTTCACTGCTGACAGTGGTTGTTTATGTGAAAAATGTAGAGTTGCACTGGGATTTGGGTCTAGTTAAACTACAGGTTGTAAAGCGACACCATCCTCTAACATTACCTTTCTTTAATAGAAATAATCGATACCAAAAATATTTTTGAATCTTGTATAGGTTAAAACTATCTCAGCTGTTTAACTAAATGAATTTCATATGATCTTGAGTAAAATGTATTATATTTCGGGCTAAAAGGTATAAAAAGAAATTAATTTGTTGGTATCATTATGTAGTAACTCCGTATGTACAGCTAAAATTATTCTACTTTTCGAAATATTTGAAATTACGAAATATCAGGCACACTTAAAATTCCTATTATTAAATATGCAATCTGATGCTAATTTTTAAATTTATTTCTTGATTCATTTACAAAATAATGATATAACTTGGTGAAGATTCTTCTTTTATCAAGAAAGTTTGTAAACTCTTTTTGTTTTGTAAAGTCTTTGGAATAGTGTTAGTACTGCCTCTTATGGAATCGGACGTGTTTTTATGTTGGCAGTAAGAACGTAAATTTCTGTTTGAAAGTGGAGACTGTAAAGACAGTGTGACTTAGAAGAATGGGATAAAATAAAAAATTCATGGTATTAGAAATAACACAGCAGACTTACTTAACTGTTATCAAGTTATCTGGAACACAAAAATTTTAGCCTCAAGAATCTACCACTGGATTGACAAACTCAGCCAACAATGAGAAAATGAAGATCAGTAAAAAAGTTGTTTGTACAGCCTACTCCTCTCAGAGCTTATGAAATGAATCAATTATTTAGGAGATTGAAAATCTACTGGTGATGTGTGGGAGGGTAAGATTACAATTGTGGGTGTCGTCCGGGATCAGTTGACTGGTAATGAAGTTCTGTCTGTTGCAGAAGAAGAAAGGACAGTGATTTTTGTTAATTGCAGGTTACATGAAATTCCAATCACTTGAAGAAAGAAGACCGAGAGCTGCCCAACAAAGTCATATCAACAGTGATGAGATACTATCAACAATGACGAACCAGATCAATTGAAAGAGGGCTTTACAGCTATGGTGAGGGACATCAAAAAGGAAAGATAAGTACAAGCTATTTGTGAAATTAATTTTTTTTATGGACTCATGTGATTGCTAGGAAAATGAACAGAGATGAGGGTAGTAGTGATGTAGAAGTGAAAGCTGTGGGACCCAGCCAGGACATGTTTGAAGTAAGTGAAAGCAAAGAAACAGTAAAAATCAATATTTTTTAGTTAATTTTGGCAAAACTAGAGGAAATGAAGACAGATAACAATAACAAATTTAGTGCAATTAATGAGCAATTAACTCAAATAAGGATGGACAATGGTAGCAAATTTACTTCACTACAAGGACAATTAAATGACCTAAAAACTGAAAACAATAGTAAAATGAACAGGGTACAATACAAAATAGACCAACTTAGTAATCATATTTCAGAGCTACAAAATGGGTTGTTACAGGGATTAATAATTGTGAATGAAAAAGTTGATGTCTTAGGAAGTCATTGTTTTGGAAAATGAGTTTCTTGCCGAGTCTGCAAATCAGAAGATTGTTAATGATGTGTGTGTTGAACAGGAGGCCGTAGGGGGAAAAATGGAACAGAACTTTAGTAGATTAGATCAAAAAATTTTATATGTTGAAAACAGTATGCAAATTATTGTAAATGCTTTAGTTCAAAAATTTCAGATCAGGAAAATTGTATTCACAAAAATCTGTATTCAAACAACGCTACTACAGATCCAACATTTCAATCAACAGCTTTCCATCAGACAATTTACATCCAGTGGATTTTTTGCACCACTGTAGAAATAGTTTTGTGTCAGGCATGAGTGACAATCAAAAAATTAAATTTGTTAAAAGATGTCTTGAAGATGAAGCTCTGTCATGGGAAAATCTAAATTTAAGTCAGTGGGAAGCATATCACAGTTTCAAAAAATTTTTTTTTAATAAATTTTGGTCACAAGTTGAACAGTGGAGAATTAAAAATGAATCTCTGAATGGTCCTGATTACAGGAATAGGTACGGTACCCTGAAAGAGTTTTGTAAAAATCAACTAAAGAAATTAACACAATGGTAACGACACTGCTAGCCAACTGGAAAATGATTTAAATCCAAATAGAGGTGTTTTGCAGGATATGCTTCCTGCAACCACCCTAGAAGGAAAACAAAGACAGAGGATGAGATGGTCAGATGAAGTTAATCGACACCTCACGTTCTGTTATTACCAAGCAACAAACCTAGGAACCAACGCAACTGGATATAGGTCACAAGTATACACAACATTTATTACCAGATACCCGGAATTAAAATTTTGTAACAGAACAACGACTAGCTGATCAGATCCGTGTAATAATAAAAAATAACAGGATACCCCAGTCAGAATTAGAAAACATCAAACAACAAGTACAACAAATACTGGAACAAAATAATGTGCAATTAGAAGAAGAAGAAGAAAATACAGTAATGGACTCAAACATCCCAGAGAAAACAAACAAAGAACAAAACGCGTCAATTATACAATCAGAGGAAAACGAAATCTTAAGACAGCCACCAGAACAAGCACAAATAGAACACGAAGTGACACACATGTTAGATATAGAAGAAAAATTTCAGCTGACATATATAGGATACAAAGACACAAATACAGACATTAGACCATTCTTGCATAGACCACCAAATAACCCACAAGTCGAAACAACAATAACAACTATCAACACAATCATACACAACAAAATAAATGAAAATACAACTATGGAAGAGTTACAACTACTGGTTTATGTAGGAGCACTCACTACACTAAATATACACACTAGGCAGAGATCAGAACCTACCAACACACAGAAGAAACCCACAAAACCAGCATGGCAACACAGGCTACAGATCAGAATAGAAAAACTGAGAAAAGACATCGGACAGCTAACACAATTTATAAGAAATGAAATGTCAGAAAAAAAAAACGAGAAAGGTTAGGTAAAATCTCACAACAAGAAGCAATAGAGCAATTAGATGAAAAGAAGCAGAAATTACAAGCATTGGCCAAATGACTTAGAAGATACAAAAAAAGTGAAAATAGAAGGAAACAAAACCAAAAATTCAACATAAACCAAAAGAGATTTTACCAAACAATAGATAACACACACACCAAACATAACAGACATGGAACACTTCTGGAGCAACATATGGTCAAACCCGGTACAACATAACAGGCATGCATGGTGGATACAAGCAGAAACAGACTCATACAAGATGATACCACAAATGCCTGAAGTGATAATTTTGCAACATGAAGTCACCCAAGCAATTAATTCTACGCACAATTGGAAAGCCCCTGGAAATGATAAAATAGCAAATTTCTGGCTAAAGAAGTTCACCTCAACACATTCACATCTAACTAAATTATTTAACAGTTACATTGCAGACCCATACACATTCCCTGATACACTTACACATGGAATAACCTATCTGAAACCTAAAGATCAAGCAGACACAGCAAACCCAGCTAAATATCGCCCCATAACATGCCTACCAACAATCTACAAAATATTAACTTCAGTCATTACACAGAAATTAATGACACATACAACACAGAAGAAAATTATAAATGAAGAACAAAAAGGCTGCTGCAAAGGAGCACGAGGATGTAAAGAGCAACTGATAATAGATACAGAGGTGACATATCAAGCTAAAACTAAACAAAGGTCGCTACACTACGCATATATTGATTACCAAAAAGCTTTTGATAGTGTACCCCACTCATGGTTACTACAGATATTGGAAATATACAAAGTAGATCCTAAATTGATACAGTTCCTAAACATAGTAATGAAAAACTTGAAAACCACACTTAATATCCAAACAAATTCAGATAATATCACATCACAGCCAATACAGATTAAGCGTGGAATATACCAAGGAGACTCATTAAGTCCTTTCTGGTTCTGTCTTGCTCTGAACCCACTATCCAACATGCTAAATATTACAAATTATGGATATAATATTACTGGAACATACCCACACAAAATCACACATTTACTATACATGGATGATCTAAAACTACTGGCAGCAACCAATTAACAACTCAACCAATTACTAAAGATAACAGAAGTATTCAGCAATGATATAAATATGGCTTTTGGAACAGACAAATGTAAGAAAAATAGCATAGTCAAGGGAAAACACACTAAACAAGAAGATTACATATTGAATAACCACAGTGACTCCATAGAAGTGATGGAAAAAACAGATGCCTATAAATATCTAGAATACAGACAAAAAATAGGAATAGATAATACAAATATTAAAGAAGAACTAAAAGAAAAATATAGACAAAGACTAACAAAAATACTGAAAACAGAATTGACAGCAAGAAACAAGACAAAAGCTGTAAATACTTACGCTATACCAATATTGACCTACTCATTTGAAGTAGTGAAACGGAGTAACACAGACCTAGAAGCACTCAATACACTTACACTTCACAAAGCCACAAATATAGAATACATCACATACATTCAGCAACAGAAAGATTCACATTAAGCAGAAAGGAAGGAGGAAGGGGATTCATCGACATAAAAAACTACATTATGGACAGGTAGACAATTTAAGAAAATTCTTTCTAGAACGAGCAGAAACTAGCAAAATACACAAAGCAATCACTCATATAAGTACATCAGTTACACCACTGCAATTTCATAACCACTTCTACAACCCTTTAGATCACATAACATCAACAGATACGAAGTAAGTAAATTGGAAAAAGAAAACACTACATGGCAAACACCCGTATCATCTAACACAGCCACACATCGATCAAGACACATCCAACACATGGCTAAGAAAAGGCAATATATACAGTGAGACAGAAGGATTCATGATTGCAATACAGGATCAAACAATAAACACCAGATATTACAGCAAGCATATTATTAAAGATCCCAATACCACAACAGATAAATGCAGACTTTGCAAACAACAAATAGAAACAGTAGATCACATCACAAGTGGATGTACAATAGTAGCAAATACAGAATACCCCAGAAGACATGACAATGTAGCAAAAATAATACATCAACAACTTGCCATAAAACATGAACTAATAAAACAACACGTTCCCACATACAAGTATGCACCACAAAATGTACTGGAGAATGATGAATACAAATTATACTGGAACAGAACCATTATAACAGATAAAACAACACCACATAACAAACCTGACATCATACTCACCACTAAAAAGAAGAAATTAACACAACTAATCGAAATATCCATACCCAATACAACAAATATACAGAAGAAAACAGGAGAAAAAATTGAAAAATGCATCCAACTGGCTGAGGAAATCAAGGACATGTGGCATCAGGATAAAGTTGACATTATACCGATTATACTATCAACTACAGGAGTCATACCACACAATATCCACCAGTACATCAATGCAATACAGCTACATCCAAACGTATACATACAACTACAGAAATCCGTAATTATTGACACGTGTTCAATAACCCGAAAGTTCCTAAATACAATGTAACATATACCGTACAGTTAAAAGGAAGTCACGCTTGATGAAGGTCCATGTCACTTTCCATTTTTAACCAGACCTAAGGTCTGAGAAAAATAGAAGTAATAATAATAATAATAATAATTTTATTGCCATTACAGCAATAGACAAAGTCATACACATAATACAATACAGTACATGCTATAAAAGAACAGAATTGTTAATAACGTTACAGTTTAATATCACAGGTCATGGAATCCTTTATATTGTAGAATGGGTTTACAACTAACCAGTCATAAAGTGTTTGTTTGTATTGTTGCTCTGGTAAATTTTGTATCGCTTGTGGAAGTTTGTTAAATAATTTGTGGCCCAAAAGTTCATAAATGTTAACTGATTTTGACAGTCTGTAGTAGGACGTATAGATACAGCTGTTTGTCCTAGTGTTGTAACAATTTATATTTACCCTGCGTTTTACTTTAGGTAAGTTCGATTAAAACATAATAAATATATAGGTTTATTACTGTCATGAATTTTTGTTGAGTAAACAAAGGTTTAGAATGAGCCTTGTATGGTGAGCCTGTAATTATCCTAATAGCTTTCTTTTGCAGCAATAGTATATCACACACACAATTGGAGTTTCCTCATAAAATAATACCATAGGGTATGATGCTTTGGAAAAATGATTAGTAAGATACTCTAACATAATTGTTAGGTACACAGTGCATTAATTGCCTTAACAAATAGATTACCCTAGGCAATTTACCACTAATATACTTAATATGTGGACTCCAAGAAAGTTTATCATCCAAATATAACCCCAAAAATTTAACACAACTGGGATCATCTGATGGAAACTTGTCTTTTAAACTAAATACCATCTGCTGGGTTTTGCTTTCATTAAGCAAGAACCCTTTTGCTTTAAACCAGAGTGAAGCTTGCTCAATTGTCTCTGTAACACATGTTTTAAGGCTATTAAGATCATTACTGCTGTTCAGAAACATTGTATCATCAGCATAGAGTACTGTTCTGGATTTAATAAATGATGGCAGGTCATTTATCATTATTAAGAAAAGGAAAGGGCCCACCACGGATCCCTGTGGAACTCCTACCTTAACTTGTTCTATACTGGACATTTCTTTCCCAACACAGACAGCCTGGTTACGGTTTTGTAAATATGATCTTAATAACTTAAGGCTGTTACCTTTAACACCATAAAAGTCCATTTTTTCGAGTAGTAGTGTATGATCTACATACTCAAAGGCTTTGCTTAGGTCACAAAAAGTCACTTGAGCAAAGCATTTATCTTCAAATACTTGATGGATGTATTTAACAACATTGTCTATGGCATCAATGGTTGACAGGTTTTTCCTAAAGCCATACTGTGATCCACTTATTAATCCTATGTTATCAAAGTAAACAGATAATTGTTGGTAAACTATGCATTCTAGAACTTTTGAAAAAACTGGGACTTGGATATTGGCCTGTAACTTGAGACAGAATTTTTATCTCCTCTTTCATGTACTGGAACTACCCTAGACAGTTTAAGCTCATCAGGGGAAAAACCCTCCAGCATACACTTGTTTATACAATATGTTAGGGGGTATACTATACAGTCTATTACTTTCTCCAGCATGTTACAAGACAGGTCATATAGGTCTACACTGTCTGATGATTTTAACTGCTTCACTATTCTTAACACAAAACCAGGTGAGACCTCAGAAAAATTGAAGGTACTTGTGTTTGTTGATGACCTAGCAACATTTTTTGACAGTAACTGTGATGAGCTGATTTCAGGTTTAATTACAGCACTCCCTACTTCCTCAACTGATTTAATAAAAAAAGTTATTAAATTCCTGAGGAGAGATACTAATTTTGTCACTTCTTTTACCTTTGGTGACACTATTTATTAGTGTCCATGCTGCTTCGCATTTATTGGTGGATTTCTCAATACTTCTGAGATTGTGTGCATGTTTGGCTTCCACAATTGCTTTTTTGTACTCATTCCTAGATCTAACATAGGCTAATTTACCATGGTTGGTTTTCAGATTTCTATAAATATTGTACAACAACATAACTTGGTTTTTCATAGTAGGCAGCTGTTTTGTATACCATGTATTTTGTCTATTTGGAACTTTTGCTTTTAGGACTCTGTAAGTTACTTTGCATTTCTTTATTGTAAAGCAGCCATTAAAGTGTCCCAAAAATGCTTTAAGAAACCTATCAAATAGTACCTTTGCTGGCAAATAATTGCTTAGAGAATAATGTGTGTCATCATAACACAGGCCAAACCAATCTCTGTTAGAAAGGGACATACGAAACCTGTCAATTTTCTCATCTGTGACTGGTCTAGTGACCACAACTTCTGGGACAGGCTTATTTAAATTACTCTTATCAATAGGGAACCTACTTGTATAATTTTAAAGATACTGAATCATGATCAGTATATGGAAATACTGTCACAAAACATGATTCTTCTGTTGTTTTAAAATTTACAAAAATATTGTCAAGACATGCATGTTCTCTCTTGTAGGCTTGTTATTGACTGAATGTAAGTTGCACTGTCTTAGTAGGTTTTGGAGTTCAGTGACAGTACATTTTTTTTGTGTTGTAACATCGAATTCAGCATTCACGTCTCCACCAATCACAATATCATAATGTATCCATCTAGTATCTGTAAGTACATGTAACAGAAGGTCCAGTTTTTCTAAAAATACATTGGTTATACCCTTAGGTGACATGTACAGGGAAATTACAAGTAACTTAAAACTGTCAATTACTATACCAGCAAGAAGAGAAGTTTGTGGCACAACTTGACTAGAAGAAGGGATCGGTTGGTAGGACATGTTTTGAGGCATCAAGGGATCACAAATTTAGCATTGGAGGGCAGTGTGGAGGGTAAAAATCGTAGAGGGAGACCAAGAGATGAATACACTAAGCAGATTCAGAAGGAGGTAGGTTGCAGTAGATACTGGGAGATGAAGAAGCTTGCACAGGATAGAGTAGTATGGAGAGCTGCATCAAACCAGTCTCAGGACTGAAGACCACAACAACAACAACTATACCAGCAGCTTCAACATTTTGTTCATCACACAGAAAATCTAGATCTAATCTATTGACTGTGCCGCTAAGTGACTTGTTAACATAGATTGCAACACCACCTCTTAAATGCAATTTTCTGCAGTAGCTACTGGCTAGATTATAATTATCAAATTTAATAAACGAAGTTCACTCTCACTAGCCCAGTTTTCACTTAAACAAAAGATATCAAACTTATTTTCTAATCCAAAGTCATTGACAATAAATTCTTTATCCCTTACTCCTTCAATTTTAAGATAACAGATTATAAAATCAAACCTGTCTTTCTTTACAGATGCACTATTTTGCTGAGAGACTATTAAATCTCCGGCACTATTTATCTTATGGGCTTCTTCCCCTTGCTGCCTTCTATTAAAAAATCATTCAGACATAATGGATGTACAGTTTTCCATTTGCCCACTACACTTGATACTGCTTCTACTCTTGGAGGTCTCTTCTCTTCTTCTTGTTCATGACATGATCTAAGTGGCTGGGTTCCCACTGTGGGTAGTTCAAATGTTGCTGCAGAATGGGCATCTGTTGGTACACTTGTTGCTGTATATGCTGCCACCTTTGCTGTTTCTATTATCTTAGTTCCTGAATGGGGTGTTCTACCTGTTGTAACTGTAGTTACAGCTTCTTCTCTGCCAGCACATTCTTTTGAAATTAGTGATACCTGATGTTGTGTTACTGCTGCAACTGGAGTACATGGTAGGGGAGATACTTTGCAGGTGTCCTTTACGAGTGGTAGTGGAATAGGATCACTTTTCTTACATCTAAGAGAAACACTATCCACTAACATTTTGATCTTTTGACTGAGCAGCGATTTGCCCCATTTATTTAAATGCATTCCATGTGTTGTGAAGTGCTGATGGTGATGAGTATCAAGTACTTGTGGAGTTTAAGAATAATGAAGTTTCAGAGTTATTTATGAATACAGATAAGGTAAGTGATGTTTGTGATGATGTAATTGAGGGCCATGGGATACCAGTAGAGTCAAAGCAGTTTTTCATTAATGGCATGCAGAGTAATGATCCAAACAGTAAAGGTGAGTTACCTGTAAGCCTAGAGAATAAAGGTGAAAACTTTTTGAAATTTGTCTGGGACCAAATTGATGATAACATAGATAAATGTGCATTCTGGAATAAGTTAGCTGTAGTTAGTCAAAATTTGTATCCAAACTGGTGAAGTGAAAGAAGATCTAAGTAGAAATGTGATTTTGACAGTAATATATTTTATGTTCCTTCTGTAATAAGTAATGTTAGTTGTGCTATGGAATCCATTAAGTGAGTTCCTGTCTTTACCTCACAACATGAGTAATAAAAGTAATGCTATGATACCAGTAAAGTTGATAAAATTCTAGAAAAACAGTGTGGATGTAGCATTTGATGAAACTGAAAGTGATCTTTTACACGAATTGTCTAATAACAGAGATGATGATTCAGACTTTGGGTGTCCTTGCATTAAGATTAAGAATTATCAGTGGGAAGGAACTGTTTGATTGATACAGATAGCCTGATTTGTGGAATATTCTTCTTTTTTTCTGATGAAAGCTGTTTCTGCCTCGGTGCCAGTGATGGCCATGGGTTTGTTAGGAGGAGGCCAGTTGAAGGTCTGTCAGCCAACCCGTCTATGTACTAGACACACTGGACCTTGGACCTACAACTGGAGTTATGGTGTGAGGAGCGATTTCGTTTGACAGCAGGAGCTTTCTTGTGGTTATCCCATGCACTCTGACTGCAAATTTGTACATCAGTTTCATTATTCAATCTGTTGTGCTGCCATTCATGAACAGTATTCTAGGGGTGTTTTCCAACAGGATAATACCTGCCCACATACCACTGTTGTAACCCAAAATGCCTACAGAATGTTGACATGCTGCCTTGACCTGCTCAGTCACCATATCTGTCTCCAATCAAGTACATATGAAACATCACTGTATGACAACTCCAGCATCATCCACAAACAGCATTAACCTTCCCTGTATTGACTGACCAGGTGTAAGTGCAACATGATCGGAATGCCATCACAAAAACTGACATCTGGCACCATTACAACACAATTCATGCATGTTTGCATGCTTGCATTCAACATTCTGGTTGTTGCACTGGTTATTAATGTACCTGCGTTTCACATTTGCACTGGCTTGTCTCATGCTTATATTAATCAGTGACCTTGCAATATTAAATCACTTAAATATGTTACCTAGGCAGATGCATTCCCAAAATTTTATAACTCTACATTAATTATTTTTTGGTGTTGTGATTTTTTTCTGTCAGCATATTTTTCCCAGCATATCTGTAATTTTACTTTGAGATCAAACTTTATGAGTTCATTGTTAACATTTATCCTCCCTTACTAAATTTCATCTTAATAATTTTTTCTGCCGTATCTGTTTTCCCATTCTACTGCTAATTCTATGAATAGTTTTATGTATATAGACAATACTTTCTCTTTGGCTACTTCCAACTGATGGTATCCACTCTTCAGATCTAAGGTAGAGAAGTACACTCCTGGAAATGGAAAAAAGAACACATTGACACCAGTGTGTCAGACCCACCATACTTGCTCCGGACACTGCGAGAGGGCTGTACAAGCAATGATCACACGCACGGCACAGCGGACACACCAGGAACCGCGGTGTTGGCCGTCGAATGGCGCTAGCTGCGTAGCATTTGTGCACCGCCGCCGTCAGTGTCAGCCAGTTTGCCGTGGCATACGGAGCTCCATCGCAGTCTTTAACACTGGTAGCATGCCGCGACAGCGTGGACGTGAACTGTATGTGCAGTTGACAGACTTCGAGCGAGGGCGTATAGTGGGCATGCGGGAGGCCGGGTGGACGTACCGCCGAATTGCTCAACACGTGGGGCGTGAGGTCTCCACAGTACATTGATGTTGTCGCCAGTGGTCGGCGGAAGGTGCACGTGCCCGTCGACCTGGGACCGGACCGCAGCGACGCACGGATGCACGTCAAGACCGTAGGATCCTACGCAGTGCCGTAGGGGACCGCACCGCCACTTCCCAGCAAATTAGGGACACTGTTGCTCCTGGGGTATTGGCGAGGACCATTTGCAACCGTCTCCATGAAGCTGGGCTACGGTCCCGCACACCGTTAGGCCGTCTTCCGCTCACGCCCCAACATCGTGCAGCCCGCCTCCAGTGGTGTCGCGACAGGTGTGAATGGAGGGACGAATGGAGACGTGTCGTCTTCAGCGATGAGAGTCGCTTCTGCCTTGGTGCCAATGATGGTCGTATGCATGTTTGGCGCCGTGCAGGTGAGCACCACAATCAGGACTGCATACGACCGAGGCACACAGGGCCAACACCCGGCATCATGGTGTGGGGAGCGATCTCCTACACTGGCCGTACACCACTGGTGATCGTCGAGGGGACACTGAATAGTGCACAGTACATCCAAACCGTCATCAAACCCATCGTTCTACCATTCCTAGACCGGCAAGGGAACTTGCTGTTCCAACAGGTCAATGCACGTCTGCATGTATCCTGTGCCACCCAACGTGCTCTAGAAGGTGTAAGTCAACTACCCTGGCCAGCAAGATCTCCGGATCTGTCCCCCATTGAGCATGTTTGGGACTGGATGAAGCGTCGTCTCACGCGGTCTACACGTCCAGCACGAACGCTGGTCCAACTGAGGCGCCAGGTGGAAATGGCATGGCAAGCCGTTCCACAGGACTACATCCAGCATCTCTACGATCGTCTCCATGGGAGAATAGCAGCCTGCATTGCTGCGAAAGGTGGATATACACTGTACTAGTGCCGACATTGTGCATGCTCTGTTGCCTGTGTCTATGTGCCTGTGGTTCTGTCAGTGTGATCATGTGATGTATCTGACCCCAGGAATGTGTCAATAAAGTTTCCCCTTCCTGGGACAATGAATTCAAGGTGTTCTTATTTCAATTTCCAGGAGTGTACTTGCACTGCCGAAAATTGTCAATACTTTCAGAAATGTTTTGGATTGGTTATGCATTGGTTGTGGTTTTGCTATTAAGACTTCTGTAGTCACAACAAAATCTATATTTTCTGATTCTATTCAGTGACTTTTTCTGTACAACTATGATGGCTGCACTCCATGGACTACTGCTTTCCTCTATAGCTCCATCTGCTAACTGTTGCTCAATGAATTCCTCTAATACTGATTGTATACAATCTGAGACACGATATGGGCTATGATATATCAGCAACTCAGCTCCTGTAGGGGTACGATGTTGCATTATAGGTGATAGGCCTCGGAGGAGGAGGGCGGGGGGAACACAGATCATCAAATTCATACAAAAATTTCCGATGCAGATTTATCAGTGGTTTGCACATCACTCTGGGCACAGTGACTGCTCTCTGTCCATATCATCCAGGGCTTGCAAACTAGGTACCAACATTCCCTTGATGAACTGTACACCATTGGCACCAAAATTATCTAAATCCATGGGCACTACTTTCCTATCCAATTCCTGCTGTGCATGTACTGTGCATCTCCTTACAAAGCAACATGATGTGTCTAATACATCATTTTCTGTCAACAGTTCTAACACACACAATGTCTTAACTGGCCATTCTGTTCACCCCTTAAGATTGGTGCACCTAGCATTCATATTAAACTGGTGCCCATAAGTTCTACTATATGCTGCCTAAGGTCAATTTTGGCATGCTGTGTTGTCAGAAAGTCTATTCAAAAGATCATGCAGTAACCATCATTTACTCACGACACGACTTCTACGCGTTGGCTAATACACTCTGTCCACACCTGAAAATCTGTTGTTGGTGAACCCAAAGATTCCACACCACTACCTACAATCCCAAAAAAATTGCAATGGAGAGATTTTAATTGCTCTTGACCCTTTAGGTCCATACTTGCCAATGACACATGCAACTCTGTATCTAATAAAAACTTGTGCTTCCTACTTCCCAATACTCCTACTATACTGCATATTGCCTCTGCTTTCATGTAAGTTGCATCAAGATTTACAGGAGACTCTGTGTGGTGGGCCTGAGTTCTCTTTGGCATTTAACACCTGCTTACTCAACACCTGTTTCCCCTTACTATTCTTACAACGACATTGGTGATGTCCAACTGCCTTTAAGGAACCATTTGCACTCGAGCACAGACAATATTTAATTTAGTCAACTTAGATTATATGTATCAATTTTTTAAGACAAGATAAAGCAAAACAAAGGAATTAACACCGCTTTCTTGTCGCAGTCAGCAAGCATCAGCACTCTTATGTCATTCGTTGTCCTAGAAGGACATAATATTTTGTGTGGCTCCACAGTTAGCCATATTGATACTTATTTGCAGAAAAGAGGTGCAGAATTAATAAGTCGCTCTCATTTGTGAATTATCTGCAATTATTTACCTAGAATTTTACGGAAGTGTCATTCATATCATAATTTATATGTTGAAATGAATACATGTTTTATTTAATCGTATGCTTTTCTCTGTTTTAGTAGTTTTAGTCACCCCATTGTCATGATTGAAGCTGAGGTCAGATATCAGACTTTGTCTACAAAAAATATATAATGAGCCCTGGCTACGTTCCGTACATCTTCGGACGTAAGAAGCTCGATAAATTCACGGTGTAAATTGGATTTACTTTATTGTGTGACCTCAATGAACAATGATACATAAGATTTTATGAAACATTAAGAAATTCAATTCCAATCTTAAAGCCGAAACAAACATTAATTCCTCAATTACTTATCCAAACAATTATTATTATTACAATTTATTATTATTGTTATATTATTATTTTTATGTTTGTTAAATGCCCCACATCTATTACAATGAGGTTGGTGATATTTCTTCTGCACATGCCCCATTCTCCTACATCTGTAACACCTCACAATAGTAAAGAATACTCCTGTCTTATCCTGTACTCCTCTTAGATGAATTTCTGTACTTCTCTTAGATGAATTTCTTCAAATTCCATGGCCAATCTGACCACAGAATATAAATCACTCAGGGTATTTGTTCTCACTCTTCTAAACATATCAAGTGGCAAATCTCTGAAAACTGTATCCAGCAGTCTGTGTTCCACTTAATGAAGTATGACTCTATTTGCTTTATCACTATCCCCTAATTCATATTTTCTTGTAATAAATCTAGCACTCCCAGAACTTCTGCTCAATTATTGAACTGTTCTATACCAGCTAAAGTTTGGCCAAACTTAAGATGCTTTTCTTACATAAATTATTTATTATCTGTGGATGTTCGTAGAGTTTTACATTTGCTAGATACAATTTTACCATAAATATATTTTCATTTTATTATTTATATATCAAACTGTTATTATGTATCTATTATACACCATAAAAATTAGTGCACACATTATTACCATCAAATACTATGAAAACAAATCTACATCCTTTACAATATTTTTATTATTCCACTTTAAATACAAATAAAATATCTGTTGCTATTAAAAGTGTTGTTTATTTTACTATCAGTATAAAATCAATATTGTCAAATAAAAGGAAGTTTCTAATTTTCATATTTGCTAATTTTGTAACTTTAGCTATTATCAATTACTACCCAAAAAAGTTGGCTGTTGGCTACATACTCAGCTTAGAAACATGCTGCACCATATGATTTCATAATCTGCATACTGATGATCTGAAGATATGGCAGCTTAGCCCTGATGAAACTAGTAATCCAGAGTACCTACATGGAATCGAGGCAATAAAAACTTCATGTCTGAAGATTTCTTTACACTGAATTCATAATTACCCTCCAATTGACTATGTCAGGTATTATCTATCATTCTATAATATACTGTTTTTGGTTCCAATAGTACCAGAGTTGTACTGGAGCTCATAAGATGATTTTCAGATTGTATATAGGGTTGATTTATATCAGACTTGTACAGATCCACATCAAGAAAATTTCTTTGGAATTCTTGATGAGTTTTCAAGTGTTTGGTTTTAACCTGTGATGTTTTGGAAAAACTGTGAAGTGTTATATGGAAGGATTAATAAGCAGTGGTTTTTATCACAAAGCTATTAATTTCTCTGCATGGTCATTTTGAAGACCCTGGACTGAGAGAGTATATATTATATCTTAATACTTCCCTAGACACCGAAGCCATGTTGATAAGATGTGTATAATTTTTAAACTAATATGTAATGTCACCTACCTTTAACCTAAAAAATCATTGCCGATATGATGATGAACATTAGTTAGCAATGTTATTTCAATATTTAAAGTTTTATAATAATTAAGGGGGCAATTATAGTCTGCACATTCACTTTCTAAGTTCTGTACGCAAAATTATCTACTATCTCATTATGTTTCTTTGACATAATACCTAATTGCTCATACAAAACCTTGCATTAAATAAATAAATTAATCTTAAAACATGAGAATAAATCAAAGGCAGTGTGGTCAGTTGTAAAACACGAATTAGGTATCAAAGCCTCTAGACATGGAATTAGTACAATTAGGCTTGACGATGAGATCATTGTAAATCCGGCTCAAATTTCAGAATGCTTCAATGAGTTCTTCATTAATGTAGTGAAACCAGAGGTTAATGTTGCAGATTATAGGAACAATGTATGTCCCTTTGGACTAAATCATAATTCTGAATGCCTCACAAAATTCAAAACAGTTTCAACAATAGATGTAGAAAAAATTATATTAAAACTAAAAAACAAAAATTCTGCAGGTTGGGATGGAATACCAGCAAAAGTCCTTAAATCTGTGTGTAAAATAATAGGATACCCACTATCTAAAATAATAAACCAATCCTTTGAACAAGGAAGCTTCCCAGAGGTGCTGAAGTATGCGGAAGTAAAACCGTTGCTCAAAAAAGGGTCAAGAGAGGATATGGGGAATTATCGTCCCATCTCCCTCCTTCCAGTCCTTTCAAAAATCTTTGAAAATGCTGCTGCTATGCAGATTCGAAATTTTATCGAGAAATATGATATTATTACGGAAAACCAATTTGGTTTCCAGCGTGGCAAAAGTACGACTGATGCAATTAACAAGTTTATCGACAAGATCAGCACATCATTAGACAACCATAATAAAGTTGCAGGAATCTTTTGTGATCTCACAAAAGCCTTTGACTCTGTAAATCATGCACTGCTTATCTATAAGCTTGACAAGTATGGGATCAAGGGTAATGTTCTAAATTGGCTTACTTCATACTTATCAAATAGGAAACAAAGAGTGATTGTCTCAACAAATTCAGCAAATTACTATTCAAAATGGAAAACAGTAGCCCAAGGTGTTCCTCAAGGCTCAATTCTAGGACCTATTTTGTTCTTGTTCTATGTTAATGATTTACCGAACAATATAAATGCTCCATCGATTTTATTTGCAGATGACACATCTGTATTAATTGAAAACCAGGAGCCAGAAAACATCCCTCTCTACATAATAAACACAATGAACAAACTAGAAACATGGTTCCAACTGAATGGATTAAGATTGAACATCCCCAAAACCCACTTGGTCCAGTTCAGAACAAAACAGTCAAAGCCCCAAGAAATTAAAATAACTCATAAAAATCAGGATATAGAGGAAGTAGATTCTGTAAAGTTTTTAGGGTTAAACCTAGATAAAAATTTAAATTGGAATAAACACGTTGACTACCTGTTTATTTATTTATTTATTTATTTATTATTTGTCCCGTGGATCAAATCAGTACAATGGCTTGTACAACTGATATGGGATAAGTCAATACAAATATACAGTTTACAGGAGTCTAAAATAGTAAACAAGAATACAGAGGAAAGATTATTTTACATTACCTACAAAATTATGTTACTTAAAGTTACAGCTTTACAGAGAATTGTTACATGATGTGACAAAACTGACTTAACAACATTCAGCTTTGATACTTTATCATGCACTAAGACAATTTTGATTCCAAATATTCCTGGATGGTATAAAAGCATTCTTTTAATAAAAGAGATTTCACTGTCTGTTTGAATTTATTTATTTCTTGGATTTCTTGTATAAAAGTTGGAAGATGATTATATAATTTTATTCCCATGCACTTGACACCATCACTGTACAGTTTTGTTGAGTGGGGAAGTGTTCTTAGAGAGGTTTTTGATCTTGTGTCATAATCGTGGTAGTCCATATTTTTGCTAATTTTGTTGATACTTTTTTTGGTAAAGAATAATAATTCTAATATGTATTGGCATGGGAGGGGCAAAATATTTAGTTTCTTAAATAATGGTTTACTAGTGTCTCTTTGTTTTTTGAACATAATTGTTCTGACTACCTTCTTTTGCAGTTTGAATATCTTAATTGATTCAGAATTTTGGCCCCAGAAGATGATTCCGTAGTTAAGTACGGAGTGAAAGAGTGCATGGTACATTGTGGTTAGGGTACTTGTGTTAGTGACGTTCCTTATTGATCTAATCATGAAGTATACTTTGCTAAGTTTTGTGCTGGTAACGTCAATGTGCCTTTTCCATGTGAGCGTATCAGTAATAGTGACCCCCAAAAATTTTATTTCATTTTCAAGTTTAACGTTATTTTTTTCCAGTGATATAGTTGGTTGTGATGGATTTCTGTTTTGGGCAGTGTAAACAAATTATGTAGCTTTGCATTTGCTATGCAAATATTAGCTGGTGCAACAGACATGAATACAAGGAAAATTGCATACCACAGCTACTTTCAATCAGTTGTAAGGTATGGTATTATTTTTTGGGGAAATTCAAGCAATATATTGCGCATACTAAAGCTACAGAAAAGAATAATAAGGAACATGTGTACCGCCCATCCAAGGACATCATGTCGCCCACTATTTGAAAAACAACAGTTATTAACAGTTCCCTCCTTATACATCTATGATATTATCATCTTTCTACATAGCAATTTAGAGTTATTCGAGAAAAACTGTTTCCATCACTCATATAACACAAGAAACAAAGACAATTTCATGCTTCCCACTCATCGGTTAAACCTATATGCGCAGTCTCCTCAGTATATGGCAATGAAAATTCATAACAAGCTAAAAGGAAAGAATGTTCTGAGTATGAACCTAGAGACACTGAAAACAAAGCTATATGATATACTTGTCAAACGCTGCTACTACACTGTTGAGGAATTCATGAAGGATGAACTGAACATTTGAGCAGGATAAATTTACATATAGTCTTGTGTGTAAATGTAGCTGTCCTTCACAAAAGGGAGGAAAGAAAAATAAAAGTTTATATTAATGTTAAAATTCTTTGTACCAATTAGGCGTAAGTTGTGTTATCCATTTTTTGACGTGTCTCCTGTACACTAATCATATGATTAGAAATTGTATGTTATGAGACGAATAAAACACTATTCACTATTCACTATTCACTATTCATTGTTTTGTTTCTTGTATCTTTGTAACAGGCCTTTTTCAATTCCTCAAATTTTAAACACATGAGTATAAGGAAAAAAGTAAGTTGGATATCAGAATTTTTGAGCTGCTGAGGTTTGATCGAGACAGTAGAGTGGGAAAGAAAGACAAAAGGAATCAGTGTAAGTGAGAGAAGAGACAGTAGCAATGTGATATAATGTAAATAAATGGGAGTAGGAGGAGGAGATGCTGAATATGAAGGCTTAACTGCTAAGAGAGACTGAGTAAAAGAATTCAGAATGTTCTGTGTGAAAAGAGTACAAATATGTTTGCACATCAAAATCACCAAAATTTTTGGTGAGGAAGACAGAACATTGTTTCCCACTTTCCTGTTATAGTCTTTTAAAGAAGAGCATTTTCATCATTTTAGCACTCACACAGGAGCATTTTTCTGCTGGTTTCTATTCCTCCTCGTTGCTGTAATCTTCACTCCAAGACTGAGTTGATGCAACTTTCTATCCAAGTCTCTCCCATTTAAGTCTCTTTATAGCTCTTCCACCTTACATCCACTTGAACCTGCTTGCTGTAGTAAATCCTTGGTCTCCCTCTACAACTGGTTTCCCAACACACACTTTCCTCCATTCCTCATCACATGCAGATCTCTTAATCTGCCTTTACATCTTTAACTGCCCCTCCCCACCCCACACATATATACATACTAACACACAGGTCTATCTTTTGCCCAATACCAAATCAACTATTCCTTGATGCATCAGAATGTGTCCCATCAACTTAGCTCTTCTTTTAATCAAATTGTACCATACAGTCTTTCTCCATCATCATACTCAGTTCCTTGCCACTTCATCAGTTTCCCAATCTACTCACTTAATCATCAGTATACTTCTGTAGCACTACATTTCAAAAGTATTTTTCTCTTATTTCCCTTCCATATAAAGCTGCACTCCAGACGATTACTTTCTGAAGAATACTTCCTAACACTTAAATTTATACAAAATACTAATGTATTTTTCGTTTGCTGAAATGCATTTCTTACTACTGACAGATTTCATATGTTCTTTATTTCTTGACACCATTAGTTATTTTGCTGCCCAATTAGCAAAACTGGTCTATTACTTCAAGCATGTCATTTATTAATCTAATTCATCCAGCATAATATGACTTATTTTGACTCCATTCAATTACCTGTGTTTAACTTTTAGTGATGTTATGTTATAGCCTATTTTCCAGAGACTGTTCATCCTGTGCAACTTACCTATCATGGTCTTTGCTACATGATAGAATTACAGTGCCACTGGAAAAACTTTAAACTTTTGATTCATATTCTTTGTTTAACTTCTTTTCTAAAATTCTCTTTAATTTCCTTTTTAGACTTCCCTATGCACTGATTGAATAAAAACAGTGAAAGGCTGCAAATCTATCTCATTCTCTTCTCAACCACTACCTCCTTTGACTCCCTTATAACTGGAGTCTTGCTTCAGTCAAAGTTTTAACCAATATTTTAGCTCCCTGTATTTTATCTTTTGTTCTCTAAATTTACTCTCGAGTGTTTTTTGAGAACAATGCCATTTTTCTTCTAAAGATTCACATCTGAATAACCCAAGCACCTCTGTTACACTGTCATGTTAGCTAGCAATAACTGTCTGTTATGATCCTAACTGTGTGATTCTGTATTCCTTCAATGGCTATTGTCAGGCATACTCAATAAGGACTTTGGCATTTTGTATATTGTTTCCTATATAGCCACACTGCACCTGCCCAGAATCATTCCAAAAAATACATCTCACATTTATCTTCTCTACTACAGATTTCAAGTATTCACTCCATTTCACATTGATGTATACTACACTGATACAAATAGGAAGAGACTTGTAGCATCATTCTTTGTGGAGATGTTCTTCACACAAAAGATATTAAATGATTAAATTTACATTAATTAAAATTAGTATGAGATGTGATTCCCATGGACATAAATACATAATTCATATTCATTATAATACAGAAGCAAACATTTTCTGAATGTCATCTTGAGAAATATCTTGTCATGCCTGAAACACATGCCATATTAGCTCATGAAGATTGTTGGCTGTGGGCTATTACAAAAGTAGACATCTTCTCATCTCATTCTAGACATACTCTTTGGGTGACAAGCCAAGGAAATGGACAGAAAAGAAAAAGACTCCTACATTCCTCAATGCATTTTCGGTCAGAACTGCAATGTGGGGTCTTGCATTAATCTCCTGGATTATTTTGTTTGGTACCCAGGTCATGAAGAGTATGACTATAGGGTTCACCATTCTTGACAAATGCTGGTGAAAATTTAAATTCTCTGTAACAATTACCTAATCACTGCTGCTGAATCATAGTCAACAGCCGGCCGCGGTGGCCGTGCGGTTCTAGGCGCTCCAGTCCGGAGCCGCGCTGCTGCTACGGTCGCAGGTTCGAATCCTGCCTCGGGCATGGGTGTAAGTGATGTCATTAGGTTTAAGTAGTTCTAAGTTCTAGGGGACTGATGACCACAGCAGTTGAGTCCCATAGTGCTCAGAGCCATTTGAACCATTTGAACCATAGTCAACAGATCCCCACACCATGATTCCAGGAGTTGAAGAGATATGGGTCTTGAGAATTGCTGCTTCCTGTGACTTTTCTACAGACAGTTGGCATCACTCTGACCATTACAAACAGAAGTGAGACTCATCATTCATCATAGAAATGCCACTCAAATGTCCCAACTGGTTCTGGCTCTACATCATGCAAATCTCTATTGTCTGTGATATGGTGCCAGCTGTAAACATAACATGGAAACTCATTATTTCAGCCTAGCTTTCTGTAATCTCCTAAACATCCCTAGTTCCACTGTTCGCGATGTGATAGTGAAGTGAAAACATGAAGGGACACGTACAGCACAAAAGCATACAGGCCGACCTCATCTGTTGACTGACCGAGACTGCTGACAGTTGAAGAGGGTTGTAGTGTGTAATAGGCAGACATCTATCCAGACCGTCACACAGGAATTCCAGACTGCATCAGAATCCACTGTAAGTACTATAACAGTTAGGTGGGAGGTGAGAAAACTTGGATTTCATGATTTAGCAGCTGCTCATGAGCCACACATCATGCCGGTAAATGCAAACTATGCCTCGCTTGGTGTAAGGAGCACAAACATTGGATGATTGAACAGTGGAAAAACATTGTGTGGAATGATGAATCACAGTACACAATGTGGCAATCCAATGGCAGGGTGTGGGTATGGTGAATGCCTGGTGAGTGTCATCTGCCAGCGTGTGTAATGCCAACAGTAAAATTCAGAGACGGTGGTGTTATGGTGTGGTTGTATTTTTTATGGAGGGTGTTTGCACCCCTTGTGTTGATGTTTTAAGCGCCTTCTTCCTTCCCACTGTTGAAGAGCGATTCGGGGATGGCAATTGCATCTTTCAACACGATCGAGCACCTGTTTATAATGTACAGCCTGAGGTGGAGTGCTTACACAACAACAACATCCCTGCAATGGGCTGGACTGCACAGAGTCCTGACCCGAATCCTACAGAACACATCTGGGATGTTTTGGAACGCCGACTTCATGCCAGGCCTCACCGACTGACACCAATACCTCTCCCCAGTGCAGCACTCCATGAAGAATGGCCTGCCATTCGTCAAGAAACCTTCCACCACCTGAATGAATGTATGCCTGCAAGAGTGAAAGCTGTCATCAAGGCAATGGGTGGGCAAACACCATATTGAATTCCAGCATTACCGATGGTGGGTTCCATGAACTTGTAAGTCATTTTCAGACAGGTGTCCAGATACTTCTAATCACATAGTGTATGAGTGCGCACTTTACCTGCCGGAATCTCTGTGCTTCTGAAACAGTTTGGTCTTAGGGATCTTGGACTGCCGTTCTGTGCATTTGTTCTTTACCTTTTTTAAAAATAGGAGTGGTCTCCTCTCTTCTACAGTCACATGGGACTTTTCACTGTGCTAATTTGCAGTCTATTTGACAGATACTGTAAAAGAAATTCCATTACTATCTGGAACTTTCTTCACTTTCATTACTTTCATTTCCTTTTAGTGCAGGAAGTGTTTATTTCAATACCATCCACTGGTGAGTTAGTGCGTAGCCAAGCAGTGAATGCATGTTTAAGTGCAGAATTTAATACTGTCTTCAGTTTGAATGTCAGACTAATCTGATTGGATAGAATCTTTAGATCCATTATTTGACATTATATTTTATGGGAATTTTCTTGGATTTTTCTGTAAGATATTTTTCCAAGATCTGGCTGTCGAAATTGTTGTAGGCTGCATGTATTACCTTTCCTATGGTTACAATGAGTAGTTCTTAAGTTTTTTCTGTTTTCTCTTTTGAATGGATAATGTGACAGTTATTTCCATGTTCCATGGATCATAACTGTGACATCTCACTATGATGAGAAGCGAATCAGTTACAGCTTCTAAGGGAATAATCAGTGGTGTTTGTTATGTAAGTGCACAAGAGCTCATGATCACCCCAACTCTTGATATCTTGCGGATTTATTGGTTATTTTTCTTTGAAATCTCTTAAACATAATACAGATGCAGTAATTTGAAATAAATGGCATTAAATCTACCATGCTATGCTTCATTGCTACTCCTCTAGACTCTATGAAACTTGGCATCAGGGTCACCACATATCTTCAGGTGCGCACATTTTAAGGAGTTTTTGCACATGGACAGCTGCCATGATGTAATTGCCTTATGGGCCAAATGCATAGACTCAATAAACAATGTGCACAGTTCACATCGTGCAAACCTAGTCCTTCCTCTTACCACTTAACTACAAGCTTACATCAATGCCATCAGGTGGTAGCACACTGCAGCAGACCTATCCCCATTCACTACTCAAATACTCCAATTCACTCACTATACAGTAAAATTAGATGGGACATCAGTATATGTTACAGTTGTACTGATAGAAAAAGCTACTTTGTGAGATTCTGAATGAGTCATGTATATTAAGTTTTGGATTTTACCATACAATAATCCATTTGAGGCACTGAGAACCATAAAGAACATAATCAACTATTGTGAGACTGTAGCATTTATTCATGATTCTGGCATCTGTTGGTCTTATGGTGGCTCAAGTTTACCTATGCTGTATGCCCACACTGTATAGATGAACATTCACAGAAAGCTGTCTCAATGGTTTCTTTGATATTCACTTAAATGTGGGATCGAAGACAGTGTGCTTTTGGCTGTTATGGTTTGTCAGCACCTCATTTGTATTCTAGTCAAGTGACAATGATGGTAGACTGTACTATTTGAATTTGATCACTTTCACAAATGCAGTATGTGATTGGAGTTGGTTGTTTACTGTGCTGTAATTGGTTACATGAACTCTGTTGAACATGTTGTATGTGCTAACAGAAAAGAACATTACCAGAAAAAGTTAGCTGCAAAGGAATTAGCTCTCCCAAACCAGATGCACTGACTGGAAAGTGACAAAATTAAATAAGCCTGACTACAAGCAAACATTGAACAAAGAAAAGTTACAATACGTGTAAGTTGTTGTATGGGTACAACATAAGAATGTCTGATTTTCAGCCTGGAAGTTGACCGTTAACTAATACACTCCTGGAAATTGAAATAAGAACACTGTGAATTCGTTGTCCCAGGAAGGGGAAACTTTATTGACACATTCCTGGGGTCAGATACATCACATGATCACACTGACAGAACCACAGGCACATAGACACAGGCAACAGACCATGCACAATGTCGGCACTAGTACAGTGTATATCCACCTTCCGCAGCAATGCAGGCTGCTATTCTCCCATGGAGACGATCATAGAGATGGTGGATGTAGTCCTGTGGAATGGCTTGCCATACCATTTCCACCTGGCGCCTCAGTTGGACCAGCGTTCGCGCTGGACATGCAGACCACGTGAGACGACACTTCATCCAGTCCCAAACATGCTCAATGGGGGACAGATCCAGAGATCTTGCTGGCCAGGGTAGTTGACTTACACCTTCTAGAGCACGTTGGGTGGCACGGGATACATGCGGATGTGCATTGTCCTGTTGGAACAGCAAGTTCCCTTGCCGGTCTAGGAATGGTAGAACGATGGGTTCAATGACGGTTTGGATGTACCGTGCACTATTCAGTGTCCCCTCGACGATCACCAGTGGTGTACGGCCAGTGTAGGAGATCGCTCCCCACATCATGATGCCGGGTGTTGGCCCTGTGTGCCTTGGTTGTATGCAGTCCTGATTGTGGCGCTCACCTGCACGGCGCCAAACACGCATCCGACCATCATTGGCACCATGGCAGAAGCGACTCTCATCGCTGAAGACGACACGTCTCCATTCGTCCCTCCATTCACGCCTGTCGCGACACCACTGGAGGCAGGCTGCACGATGTTGGGGCGTGAGCGGAAGACGGCCTAACGGTGTGCGGGACCGTAGCCCAGCTTCATGGAGACGGTTGCGAATGGTCCTCACCGATACCCCAGGAGCAACAGTGTCCCTAATTTGCTGGGAAGTGGCGGTGCGGTCCCCTACGGCACTGCGTAGGATCCTACGGTCTTGGCGTGCATCCGTGCGTCGCTGCGGTCCGGTCCCAGGTCGACGGGCACGTGCACCTTCCGCCAACCACTGGCGACAACATCGATGTACTGTGGAGACCTCACGCCCCACGTGTTGAGCAATTCGGCGGTACGTCCACCCGGCCTCCCGCATGCCCACTATACGCCCTCGCTCGAAGTCCGTCAACTGCACATACGGTTCACGTCCACGCTGTCGCGGCATGCTACCAGTGTTAAAGACTTCGATGGAGCTCCGTATGCCATGGCAAACTGGCTGACACTGACGGCGGCGGTGCACAAATGCTGCGCAGCTAGCGCCATTCGACGGCCAACACCGCAGTTCCTGGTGTGTCCGCTGTGCCGTGCGTGTGATCATTGCTTGTACAGCCCTCTCGCAGTGTCTGGAGCAAGTATGGTGGGTCTGACACACCGGTGTCAATGTGTTCTTTTTTCCATTTCCAGGAGTGTATATGCCTTATGGATCTCACACATTCGTTCAAAAAAGTCAAAAAGCATGAAAAGTCCCACTTACACAAAAATGCAAAACAGAATAATGGAAGCTTAAATGTTATTTTGTTCCTGCCCTAATCTGTACTTAATTATGCAACAAAATTCCACAAAAACAATTTTTTCTTTTTTGAGACAAGTTATGCACATTATTATTATTATTACTGTTGTTTATTATTTCTGATAGTGGCTGTGGTTGTATAAATATTTGATAAGCATAACTACTATACAGCAGATGCTATTAATTTCACACTCTTTTATCTGAATCTAAAAATATATGTACAACCAAAATCTGTACTCACAAGCTGCCACTGGGAATAATTAGTATCAGGTGAATCATTGATGTGTTTTACTACATTTACAATAAGGTGCATCATTACACAGGGACTGATTTATTATGTAACTGAACTTTGACCACAACTGTTCTATGCAGGGTGGGCCAAAAGTCGCTACCCACCATAACCTAATTGAAGACAAAACAAAGAATTGGAATTCTGAAATAACTGAGTACTTTATTGAAACTGCAGGCTTCTTTATAACATCCTTTCTTGAACTGTTTTCCATCTTTGTTGATACATTCATATGACATCTATAGTCATTTATTAGCATCAATGGGTTACAATGGGTAATGACTTTGGGCTCATTCCATATTTCTCATGTTTGAGCAAAAGCTTTCAGTTTATATTTTAGGTAGGATGTTAGGGGCTGTCTACTCATTCAACCAACACAAGTCATCTCCTTGGTAGTATCCTTATTTTTTCCCCTTTGGTGACCACTCGCACTATAACACTATCATGATCTCCTCTTTCCTGATAAAATTGATAGGTTTTCGTTTTTTGTAGCTAGAAGATCTGAAATATTTCTTTCATATGTGGGCTACCAGACTTTTTACTCAAAGCAGGTGTCTGATAATGATTTTAGAAGTCTATATATACATTTCCCATTTGATGGGTTTAGTAATTTTTTTCTGAGATAGTGGGATTTGATTTGATGATCCTAGATTTTTGTTGAACTTAAGATAAAGTGTGTTTCATATGTGATATGCCCTCTGAGTGATCAGGTCTGGTGTATAGTCCACAAGTGGCTTATTCAGAGTAATACTAAACATCTTCCAGTTAGGTAGATGGTGCTGTGGTTAAGACATGGGACTTGCATTCAAGAGGGGCAGAAATGAAAACCCCTTGTGATTCAGATAAAGGCTTTCTACCATCTTTCTGAGTTGACTGAAGTGAATGCCATCATGGTGCCTCCAAATAGGAAATGCCTGATTTCTTTCCACATCCATATCTAATCATCTGTAATAATTTTTTTCATCACAGGACATTCACTGCAACCTTACTTCCTTTTTTCTACAAGCCTCTACTGTAAAACAATTTGATTATTCCACAGACAAAGTCCACTCTTGTTTTGACTCTACTCAGCTCCAGAGCAGTGGACCCTGATGAGTCCTTAAAACAGTGCTGCAAATCAACAACTGTTCTGACATTCCGTGAAGGAAGTTAGTTGTCTTTATCAGTTCTATCAGTCTGTGGAAAGAACTGTGAACAGTATCAGATCCCAGTTGACAGACCTCACTGTTGCCACAGAAAGTGACTCACATTTTCAGTTATTCCCAAGATAGCATCTTACACCTGGCTTATAATTCCTTCCATGATACAGAACTAATGTACATTTATTCTCTTCCTTCCACAATACTGTTTTCTTAAGAGGGGCAACCGTGCAACTAACATTCAAAGTGTCTGTAACAAACATCTCAGTTTTTTCATGTCTGCAACTAACCAGAAATTGACAAAGGAGTGTCCCCTTTATGCAAAGGGAATTCTTGTCTCACTGACATTCTTTCATTGTCAGAGGCATCAGGAGGCAATGCTTCAAACCCATTCATCTGAAGTGTGTGATTAGCCTCTTAGCCTTTTTCCTCAAGGAAACTGTTCCTGCAAAATGTGCATATCTAGGTACAATGCATGGCCCAGCATCAGATGACAGTTTGTCACCAGACTGGAATCCTCTGCAGATGACATTGGCAACAAAAGAAACTGGCAAGCTCAATAATGCATTTTTAGCAACAGGAGACAGTGACCACTCCTCCACAGCACAATTCACAGCAGCCATATAATGTAATTCTAGTCAAAAGTTTCCAAGACAGCGTCTAGATGTTTTCAGGCAGCAGGTAACAACTCATCCGTCAAGTTCCTGTACCAGCCACACTCATAACCATATCCAGTGGTGAAAGAATAACGATCTACTTTGGCTAGATTTATGGGATAAAAATGTAAGAAACTAATCTTGAAAACTTACAATACACGAACTATTGCACTAGGTATAATAATCATGAAGGGCATGTGTAAGGCTACAAAAGTAATATCAGAAATATGTAACTCTAACACTAAAAGAACAATAGTCACTAAGTAATTCACTCTAAGGATTAGAAAGTTATTCTCTACTGCCTGACAGCTGACACTACTGAATGATGTTTCAATAGTCACATGATCATGTTGAAACAGGTGACAGTGTTACTTCTCAATCATGAAACTTCATTGTAAAGTCAGTATTGTTATTCTTGTCTTCATACATTTACAGAGTACAAAATTACAGAAACCTGCTGAATACAGAGTAAATAATAAGGTAAACAACCTAAGTGCGCTCTGGTAACACCAACAAGTGGACTGCATCTACTTGTCATTGTTGGTTTCATCCAAATGTATGGTACATGCAGGGCTTGGCATGAAATAAAAGAGACAGAAGTGGGAACTCTAAATGCCCAACCATTTAGAACAAATGGCATTTTTCGTGTGGGTTGGTCAAGACATGTTAGTGTAGTTGCCACACAGCAGTTTGCACAGTGGTCAGAGTACCGAATGGTAATGTGAGAGTCTTGGGTTTGAATCCCTACTCAGAAACTTTTTTCATTTTGAATTTTTACATTGCTTATACTGCAAATAAACTAAAATAAACCTCAATATATTGTATTTTCTAATATCTTCATGGAAGGCATGAAAAGGAAGAGCAAAACATAGTGTTGCAAATAACTTTCCAAGAAATGACTGTAATTAAAGCATACAGGACTTCTATTAGTTTCATTTTGAGCTTTGAGCAACCCCGTGTCAATTGTAGGTAAACAATAAGTTCCCCTGCTTTTATGATGAACATCACCCAGTATATGTAAATCGCCAACTGTAAAATAATGAAAGAGACTAATTTTATTTGTGAAGTTCTCATGTGTGCATTACAGTAAATCCCTTCCTGGAGATTTATGTTCAATCCCAAATTTTTATCTGCTTTTCCTTTACATGTCTTTTATGAAAATAAATACAGTATGTTGAGCATTGTTTCAATTTATATGCAGTGTAACTAATCTAAAAGTTTAAAATAAAAAAAGGAACTCCCACTACTGTCCCTTTCGTTTCTATCCGGCCCTCCACATACCACAAATCTGCATGAAATTGACAATGAGGAGCAAGTGCTTTCCCCTTGGAAGTTCTCTTATTATTGTAAGTGATGCTACTGATAATTAACAGCATACTGTTCAAAATTTCACAATCTGAGAAATGATAAATCCAGGAGATACTGAAGGTCTACAAAAAATCCATGTAAAAACCTGTGTCTGAATATGGAGATTGTGGTGTTTTGACAAGAAACTGATCTTTATTAATGTAAATATGTCAGTCAATAAACAGTTCATTATAAATGAGTTTGCCTGAACAGTGCGCCCGGTGACAATTGCTTTATTAACCACCCTAATTCCAGTACTGTACTGAATTAATCTGCATGCGATGTTACTCTTATTTTGTACAATAATAATTTTTATGATTATGAAAACCATGAGATACTCTTAACTTCAGTCCTCTGTTGCATAATTTATAGAAGACTTCCTGCAAATTTGCAGACAAGTTAGAATTTGAGCCTCCCTAATTTTGTGAAAGCTTTCACTATTAATAAGAATTTCTTAATATTTGTCTGAGAACAATGCGGAACATAAAAAAGTTAAAATGTAACCCCTATTATAATCCACATTGAATGGCAATCTTCTCTGTGTTTGTTCCTTAATTCTGATATCTGATTATTGATTCCAACACAGGTGTTCGAAAATACAAAAAATGGTTCAAATGGCTCTGAGCACTATGGGACTCAACATCTGTGGTCATCAGTCCCCTAGAACTTAGAACTACTTAAACCTAACTAACCTAAGGACATCACACACATCCATGCCCGAGACAGGATTCGAACCCGCGACCGCAGCGGTCACGCAGTTCCAGACTGAAGTGCCCAGAACCGCACGGCCACACCGGCCAGCTGTTTGAAAATACACATGTTTGTAATTAATACATATTTTTCATTATGTTTATATATTTTGAGTGTTGAATCATAGTTGACATTTTTCACACGGCCAATATACCAACAAAGATGTTGCAATTTACACCATGGCATAGTTGAAATGAAACCTGGAGACAAAAAATAATTGCTTTCATACTGAAAGTATTTCTACATCCAGATTGAATATGAAATGTTGTTTGACACGATGACTGTGCACTATTATAGAAATTACTTTAAAAAGATTCTGTGAGAAGTCATTGGTTTAGGTTTTTGGTTGTATATAATTCAAATGTCTTAGCAAATTGAGAAATATATGAGAAAGATTATATGTGAGTGCACAGTGTGAGTAAAAGAGTGGTAAATATGTATACAAGTAGGGATAATTACTTGAATATTTCTTAACAAAAATAAAATTTGAGTGCTGAATTACATATGAATGCCTAAATTTAAAAATCTGTAAGTATACATATATGTATATATATATATCTAAAAACAAAGATGATGTGACTTACCAAACAAAAGCACTGGCAGGTCGATAGACACACAAACAAACACAAACATACATACAAAATTCAAGCTTTCGCAACCGACGGTTGCTTCATCAGGAAAGAGGGAAGGAGAGGGAAAGACGAAAGGATGTGGGTTTTAAGGGAGAGGGTAAGGAGTCATTCCAATCCCAGGAGCAGAAAGACTTACCTTAGGGGGAAAAAAGGACAGGTATACACTCGCACACACACACATATCCATCCACACATACACAGAACACAAGCAGACATTTGTAAAGGCAAAGAGTTATATATATATATACCTTGACATACATGTCACAGCTACCTGTGACAATGTAGTTGCCATCAGGAGAAACATCAACAGATGTCATCCCAGCAGCTGAAGATCCTTCAAGTTCGCGTATATACGAGCCATCAAAAACTTCCAGATAGCGAATCTTATGGTCAGCACCAGCTGTGATGATCTGAACATCACTTGGAATATAACGTGCACATAAGAATGGAGCATTTGCTGAAAAAAATTGTTTGTGGTGAAGATGCCTACAAGGAAAAGAAAATTAATTTCACTTAATGTTAGAAAAAATATAGCTAGTAAGTACAGATGAATATAATGTTCAATAAGATAATAAAAAAATCGTTTACTATTTCATCAGAAATGATGTAATTAGAAAGAGTTCACCTCAGATTATCAGAAGCACAGGAATAGGAAATGTCCTTGTCAAAATTCATCTGCTTTTGTTTAGAAAAATCATGAAAACTTTATCTCTTAACTTGTGTTAAACACTTTGTCAACTCACACTAGTTGCTCACATTATGCAGCTGTTATTTTAATCAGTTGCATGACAATGTATTTTGAGCTATCACTTAGTATATTAATTTTCCCAAGATTTGGCTTGTACCTTTGATAACACACTTGTAATGTGTCTATATTCCTATACACCGTCATATTATTTTCTATAGGTCTACTATGTTATCTATTTCTCTCAAGTTATTGGAGCTTGCCTTTATTGTGTATCATATTATGGGAGCAGGCAAAATCTCATACTTCAAATTTGCTTTCTTGTTGTTCCACTTACATTTGTGTGAAGTATGGTTTGTCCCTCAAAGGTCACTGTTGGACAGAAGCAGTGTACATGGTGAATGTGATTGTAGCTTGTTTCACACAGACGTGTATTGTAGTCATTACTCCTATTCTTTTTGTTTTTGTTACATCTGTTCTTGTAACATATGTAAATTGCCATTGGATGCAATGTGCATGTTGCTAAACTATTATGGTTGTCATATTTACTCACTGCAGTATATGACACACAACATATATATTTGTAAAATACTAGTCACAAGAACTGTACTGGAACTATTGACATTGCAAACCTATAGATCACCTTCAGTTCAGCTGGTTAATAGTAATAAGTGCTGCAGTCAGCAGTATGTAGAATGCCTCCATTCATAGTACTGATGCTGACTGTCGCTGAAGAATAAAGAAATGCACTGTTCAGTACATTTCATGATTGACACAGTAATTTATATTACTATGTGAAAACATTTAACTCTTTATAAATGCAGCGTATCTATGTTTTTTTGATATGCTTTGTTCATAGTTGGTTAAGTTATTCTGTATGTTGTACTTTTATTTTCAGAGACAAATTCATGATTTTTATTATCTGAACTCATTGATTTTATATTGCCTAGTATGATGATGTAAATGCTTTTCTATATGTGACATTTTATTACTTTTTTTAAACAGGACTGTGACAGATTAATCCTGTAATGCTTTTTAAATTTTCTTTCAATTGGTGTAAAGGAACTTGATGATGGTGCGTGGACCAAAGTTGACTATTCAATAACGAAATTTTATCATCAGCTCTGGGCAGTATAGCATGATGTTCTCCAAATAAAAATCACACCCACACAAAAGTCCTATTACAGAAGGCAAATGAAACTCTCAAGGATGTTTATGATTGGGCAATATGATTGGGAAATATTAATTAATTAACACTAAACATAGTCAAACTTCAGCATAAAGAGGAAACACAATTCTGTCATATTAAGCATAGGTGACACATTTATCGTTTGTGTAACTAACAGAAAGTTTTTAGTGATGAACATTGATTGCCAGCTAACACTGAGTGAAAATACAACATACTGGCAAAAATAATGTCATCATTGTTCTACGGCCTTATGGTGTTAGCATCAGTTTCCAACAGCCAATGTCTTGTGGTGACATACAATTCCTATGTGCATTCTGTTCTTAGATATGGGATTCTTTTCTGGGAATCGAAGGTACAAAACATGGAGAGAAGTTTTAAACTACAGGAAAAGGTCATAAGATTAATAACCACAAATAATAATTGAGCTCATTGTAAAGAACTGATTAAAAAGCAGTGTATCCTTACTACACCAACTCAACACATCTACTAATCTGTTTCGTATTATACTGTGGAAAATATTACACAGGATTTCAATAATAGTTCATCAATATTATGAAAAGGATAGTTGCTATTATGAAAAGGATAGTTGCTACATATAGTGGAGATGCTGAGTCACATATAGGCACAACAAAAAGACTGTCACAAACTAAGCTTTCAGCCAACAAGGCCTTTGTCAACAATAGACCACACAGCATCTCCGATATATGGTGAGTAGCAGATTTTCATAATAGTGTTTCATTCCATTCCAGATTTTCCATTGTTCAACTTACTTTTACCGGGGGGGGGGGGGGGGGGGAATAAAGTTGTATAATAAATTGCCCAAAGAAATGAAAAATCTTTCTAAAATATATGTGTTTAAAAAGAAGCTAAAAGTTCTTCTTAAGTATTGGCTACTAAACAATCAAAATACTTACAGGATTAAGAATAGCAATTAATAATGAAAGGGGAGAACTACAATGCCTTGTCACATTATTTTACTGTAATGTATTTGCAGGAAAATCAGAGCAAAGCTCTATAGTGAATGATAGTGACCTCTTGTTATTCTCTTGAATTCAACATGTCACTCATAATGGAGTGAGGGTGATGCAACTCAATTTTCAGTGGACTGAGGAGAAGACATGACAACTTCATGGGGAATAGTGGCATGTCTATGAACCAGCAAGAAGCTTTCTGCGTGGACTGGAGCCAGTGCAAGTGTCATAGCAGCAAATCCTTTGTTCTGGAGGCACCAGCTGTTGTCCTTAATGTGTGCAGCAATGAAAACTAAATCTGTGTCTATACCAAAGAACATTCAGCCAATAAGGCCTTTGTCAACAATAGACGACAGACACACATACTCACACAAATGCAACTCACACTCTCCTTTGTTAGTTGTGTTTGCTTGTGTGTGTGTAATATTGTTACATTCCATCCCAGATTTTCCATTGTTCAACAATAGTTCCATACCTAATCATGGAGAGCCAGTTTGGACTTACTTTTACCAAGGGGGGAGGGGATAAAGTTGTATAATAAATTGTCCAAAGAAATGAAAAATCTTTCTAAAATACATTTGTTTAAAAATAAGCTAAAAGTTCTTAAGTATCGGCTACTACACAATCAAAATACTTACAAGATTCAGAATAGCAATTAATAATGAAAGGGGAGAACTACAATGCCTTGTCACATTATTTTACTGTAATGTATTTGCAGGAAAATCAGAGCAAAGCTCTACAGTGAATGATAGTGATCTCTTGTTATTCTCCTGAATTCATGTCACTCATAATAGGGTGGGCGTGATGCAACTCAGTTTTTCTGTGGACTGAGGAGAAGACATGACAACTTCAGGGGGAATAGTGACATGTCTATGAACCAGGAAGAAGCTTTCTGCATGGACTGGAGCCAGTGCAAGTGTCATAGCAGCAAATCCTTTGTTCTGGAGGCACCAGCTGTTGTCTTTAATGTGTGCAACAATGAAAACTAAAGCTGTGTCTATACCAAAGAACATGGTATGACAGGGACAATGAATGAGAAAGTGCAGTTGTTCGATGCTGATCTCATATTCGGAAAGATGGAGTTTGTTCTGTCCAGCCATCCTGAGTAAGGTAGTAAGGTTTTCCACCATTTCAGGAAAATACTAGGATGGTCCTTCCTCAAGGCCACAGTCTGTCCTATCATCATAAATCACACTTATATAATCTATGCATATTAATAGTTTTGAGCTATTTATTTTCATTATATTATGATAAATCCACTATCATTATAAGATGACCCATGGATGAATAAATGAAGAGTAATAGTAATATAGTAATTATAATAATAGTGCGATGTAGGGTAGCAAGTATGGCTTTCCCTGTCTTATTCTCCGGTGTTTATATGGCACTGTGTATTTGGCTCATGCTGACGAAGGGCTTTGATTACAAGATCAGATGTTCATGCCAGCTTAACTGCAAGGCACCACCATACTTGTACAGTCATTTGACAATAATAATAACAATTTTCTCTCATTATTTTTTATAGCTGCAGAGAAATAATGTTTGACTGAATTTCATGAAGGTGAAGTAAGGATTTTAGAAGTTATCATGGGTTTTTCAATGGTAGTTGTGATCAGCAAGAAACTGAGACAGAAAGTGCAAAGTTGGTGAGAACATGAAATCCAATGTAAAAAAAAAAACACTATCAGTAGGATTACCCTTCTTTATATACAATTTGTAATGATTGAAGTCAATAAAAACTAATCACACATGGATTTTGGTAAAATCTGTGTAGATTGGTTACCTTTTTTTGAGCTGACAAGTTTGAAATTTTAGTTGTTCTAGAGCCACAACTTAACAATAAGGTGTAATATTAACCATTGAAATGTAAATATTTCAGCCACAAGACCTCTCTGAAGGGATGTTTCAGAGCACCTAGGTGTTCATGCCTTTTCTAAAAAACCTTAAGATAGGGTGACACTTTTTAGTGAGCTTTGCTAAAGAAAAATCCCCTTTTTCTCAAAACCTATATGATTAATAAAAAGTCTCGAATGGCAAAACAAGGATATATTGTAGTGATCAGAAGGGGTATGATCAACAGAGGCAGCTGCAACCACCATCTGTTCAGAACAGGATTATCTAAATGCTGTCCAAGTTGCTGCATGACATCTGCCACTTTAGACCACCAGGGAAGGAGTTGTGAGGGTCACATAATACTGTCTCCATATCTCTCTGCATTTGCTGGATATGAGTTACACTTTGATAAATTTTGCACTAGTTTGCCATTAGAGTGATACAGCAGTCAGTGTGTACTTCTTATTGGCTGTCCTCTGTAATGTCACCCATCTTAAATACTGCACATATTATGTGATGAACTAATTCAACTGGGATAGCTGACTGATGATCCCCATGCAGGGAGAGCAATTTTCATGACATAACTTTACTGACAGCAACTGCCAAGCTATTTTTATGATAAAAAATTAACATTTGCAAGCTCTACAAGACCAATTTTAGGAAGGAACGTTTCAGTTACTCCACTTTTAAATCAAACAGAGTGTAGAGTACATGGTTGTAGTGAATGTCTAATTACTAATTCAAGAATATAATCTCACTGTTACAAAAATGTGTGTTGAAACTGTTTGTAGGCAACAATATTTCCCTTCCTTGTATGAAATAGTATTACTAGTGCCGCCGCTGCAGCAACAGAGAAATTGCACCTTTCAGGCAAGACACCTGTAAGATGCCTACAGTCTGAAATTGTGTGGATGTAATGTTTTCCAGTAATGTTTCAAGTGTCACTTACAACAGAAGCACTGTCTTCCAGTACTGTTTCAAGTGTCACTTACAACCCCATGTGCTGCTACTGTAAAATGGAAAGCAAAGGTGATGTAGTAAGTGGACAATTAGAAATCTATGTACATCACTGTGCAAGACAACTGAACTAAAAACAATTCCATAATGGAAAATTCATTTATAAATCCCTTGCTATATCTGTAGAAAAGTTACTATCTGGGAAATAATTTTTTTAAATTTATGTTATGTATTGTTTGATACTTCACACACACACACACACACACTCACACACATATAAAGGGAAACATTCCATGTGGGAAAAATATATATAAAAAACAAAGATGCTGTGACTTACCAAACGAGAAAGCGCTGGTAGATAGACACAATAAAAAACACACAAACAAATTTCAAGCTTTCACAACCCAAGGTTGCCTCATCAGGAAAGGGGGAAGGAGAGGGAAAGACGAAAGGATGTGGGTTTTAAGGGAGAGGGTAAGGAGTCATTCCAATCCCGAGAGCGGAAAGACTTGCCTTAGGAGGAAAAAAGGACAGGTATACACTCACACACACACACACACACACACATATCCAATTGCGCATATACAGACACAGGCAGACATATCAACTGTCTGTATCTTAATTTATGTAACAAAAATAAAACTCTTGCCAGTTTGCTGACTAAGTAATTTTAGTCTTTCATCAATCATAAGTTCAAGTAATTTCACTTTCTTTTTCTCAGATTTCATTGCTCTGGGACTGAAATAAAGTTTTTCTGTTTCTGTTTTGTTAATGGAGAGCTGGTTGGCAGGACAACAGTGATCAGTCATCTCGTTATTGTAATTTTGAACAGTTTCTAAGTTTCCACCTGTTATCAGCATACAGCACATTCTCACCTGATATGTGACTTAGAAATTATTTGTATACACAATGAAGAGGAAAGGTCCAAGAATTTGAGCCTGTGGTGTTTTATTTTCAACAATAATAATAATAATAATACTTTATTCAACATTAAATAATTCATTGCATGTGTGTAAAAACAGGTTACAGTTCTTGATACATAGCACAATACAACATTCTTCTGAATACGTCATTGATTAACAAAATGATTAAACTACAAATAAATTTTCCATAGTTGTGATACCTGACTATTTGCATATACTATCTGTAGCCTGTCAGTTAGATAGGTTCTAAATCTAGTAAATATTTATCTCTAATGCCATAGTGAGATAATTTTATTTATATAGTCTCCTATGATGCTGAGTCAAAAGCTTTGCTCAAGTCTATAAGTGTAGTACATGTAGCATATCTCTTTTCAACACCATCATACATAATATCTAGCAGATTGATGACTGCGTTTGCTGTTGACACACTTGAGCTTAAGCCAAACTGATTTGCATTCAGTAAGCCATATTTTCAAAACAGTCATATATTTATTTTCATTAACAACTTTCTATTATTTTTGATACAACTGGAACAATTGAGATCAGTCTGTAATTGCTAGGAAATTGTCTTTCTCCTTTCTTAAACACCAACAGGGTAACAGTAATTTTAAGATCCCATGTGCCACAATTCTGATGTCTAGGTAAAGCAGTGGCATTTTAATTTCATTTTATATGCTTTTTATGTCAAAATTACTCATTCCATAGTAGTCCTCTGTTTTAGAATTTCCAACTTTGTTAACTGCTTTGCTCATATTGTGGAGAGTAATTTTAGACTATGAGAAGGTAGTTATATTTTTTTGTTTGGGTAGAAGTATCTCAGTGACTATGTTGTTGTTGCAGCTTAAATGATTACAGCCTGTACAGTTTACAAAGTATTAATTTAATACATTAGAAACTATATGAATTATATCATATTTTTTGGGCTGGTTTATGTCACTTTTAATGTAAAGCAACTTTACTACAAAAATTGCACCATTCTTCCTGCATTCTACATGATATCTGTCACAACATATCCTTGAAGAGGAAAATTGTTGACTTGCTTCTCTTTCAGTCATTCGTAGTTCCTAGGCAGTAGTTGTTCTCTCCACATTGCTCCTCTGTTGTGCACTACTGCTGTTCTTGGTGTTTGCTTGATATTTCTCAGTTTTTCTCACTGAACTGCCAATATGTGGGATTATTTTCAGCCTTTGCACTGAAGGTTCCTTTCCTTGAAATGCTCATGCTTCCATTTGCACTCATATTCTAGATATCAGTGTGATATTTCCTCTGGTTATTTTTGTAGTAACTGCTGAATTTGTTGTGATTCTGCTGTAACTGTTCTCCCTGAAGTTGCAGTGGAAGAAGCACATTTAAGTTACTAGTCTATTATGTGCATGTGCCTTCTGCAACACAGATGTAAAAAAGTTTTGGCTACTCTCACCCTTATTGACAGAGCCTTAATAATTTTCTCCACTGTCAGATCCTTGCCTGTTATATTTAGGGTAACCCACGTGTTGTATAGAGTTCTTCATACTTAGGGATTTTAATTAAACTGATATTATGATAACCTTTAAAAATTTGTTTAGCATCCTGTTTGAAATTTTGCTGATTCATACACAAACAGTTTTAGAGGACATCGCAAGTCCTACTACCAGCTCAAAAAGTTTTTTTGCTGTGAACAAATAGCAAATTTGGGTACATATTTAGCTGTATCATTTGCACTTGCTGAAACTTCCTGGCAGATTAAAACTGTGTGCCGGACCAAGACTCAAACTTGGGCCCTTTGCCTTTTGCGGGCTTGTGCTCTGCCAACTGAGCTACCCAAGCACAACTTACACCCCGTCCTCACAGCTTTACATCTGCCAGTACCTTGTCTCCTACCTTCCAAACTTCACAGAAGCTTGCAGTACTGTGAAACTTGCAGAACTGGCACTCCTGCATATATTTAAGAAGTTTACTGTGCAGTTTCAGTCATGGCTAAGTCAACAGTAAATATTTTTTCATGTCTCTGTCTGTTTTTTGAAATATCTAGATTGCTTTTTAATAAAAACCCATCCTGGTAACCCTATGCATGATAACTGCTTGTATTTAGTGTTCTGTGATGTGCATCCCATATGAAAAATCATGCTTTATTGCTTTATTTGATCTATTATAATTTTTGTCATATTGAGTTATTTTGTCAATTTCTCACAGGCACACACTTTTGAAAGACTGTTAAGATCATTTTTAATTTCCAACATAAAACAATCTCTGCATTTCCTGCATTTTACACTGGCTATTGTTCAAATACATGAGTAATGAATTTTTTGTCAAAATTTTGAACACGTTATATGTTTTTCTTGTTGTGTTGCAGTAAAAGGATTTGTCTGATGCTGTTTCCCTTGTTTCATACTGTTAAGAACTGGAAGTGGTCCTCACGCACATGTTTGAGATAAAAAGTTGTATTAACCATATGTTATTCAAGATCACTGAAACTTCATTTACTCAGTAAGTATGTAGCAGAAAAATGAGATAATTCACTTGTATATGCAAAAATCTGCTGTAATTTAACACTTATGTACATTGGGCTTCTGGGTGATACAAAAGGGGTGCATGTATTAATACTTTTCTTGTCCTTTCATTTTTGGGGCTCCGTCTCTAATGACCTCGTTGTCGACGGGGACGTTAAACACTAATCTCCTCCTCCTCCTCATTTTTGGGTCAACTGATTTTTGCATTGTGAGCCTCAGTATCAAGAGTAAACTGAATCTTTGCTCTGGCAGAAATGTTCAACAGAATTCCTAGGATGGTTTCAAGTTGTTTTCAAGTCTCAGGTGCAGCACTTTCTAGATGTCACTGACACTAACATCTACATCACTAATTTTTGCAGTGACACAAGAAGTAAACTAGAGCAGTACTTCTACAGGTCCCTTAGCAAAGGTGCATTTGGATTTATGCTTTTACTTTGCTACTCTCAGCTTCAGTTTCTGTCATACATGTGTGTGTACATGCTCTCCTTAATTCCAGAATTTTTTGAGTTTTGTGAGAGATCTTTCATAAGATACTGCTATGGCAGTCAATGCTTTTCATTTAGGGTCTTTCTACAGGGTGTACATAAAGTCTGGGAACACTTCCAATTATTTATTGCACAAGAACCAAACATTGTACAGATATCATACATATGTCATTTTGAAAAGAACCCCTGAAAGTCTTTTTCATGTATACAGCCACAGCGTAGTTTGGTAATTTGCTGATAGTCAGCGTTAGTTGCAAACATAGTGAGCTCAGGTGCAGAGCGAGCTTTCTGTGTGTTGGAGTTCAACAAAAACAAATTGCTACAGCTGTTTAATGGATGTTTAGAACCAAGTATGGTAAGAAGCCACCAACAAGGAAGGCCATTTACCACTGGTACAACAAATTCATTATGACGAGTTGCTTGTGCTTGGCAAAGAGAACTGGATGTCCCAGTGTGAGTGAAGTGAATGTGGAGCACATAGAGAGAAATTCATAAGAAGCCCAAAGAAATTGGTGCGTTTTGCATCCCGTGAACTTGAAGTGGTTCCAATGACAGTGTGGAAAGTCCTGCAATGGAAGCTGTCTATGAAACCATTCAAATTGGAGCTAGTGCAGAAGCTCAATGATAATGACAAAGACAAGCATTTTGAGTTTTGTTTGCAGTTGCAACAACTGAATGAGGATGGGGATGGCATTGTTGATCCTTTAATTTTTAGTGATGAAGCCACTTTTCATACTAATGGGAAAGTGAACAGGCATAACTGTCGAATCTGGGGTACAAAGCATCCACAAAAATGCATTGATTTTGAGCATGATTCCCCAAAGGTAAATGTTTTTTGTGATCAGAAACTGTATGGGCGATTCTTCTTTGCCGAGAGCACTGTCACTGGATATTCCTACTTGAACATGTTGCAGCAATGGCTGATACCTCAAATGCAATTGGACTCTCTGTTCATCTTTCAGCAGGATGGGGCTCCACCATATTTTCATCATGAAGTTCGTGGGTACTTGAACACAGAGCTGCCTATTGATGGATTGGCTGTACTACAGAATGGGACAGCTGTTTCATGAAATGGCCTCCCCGATCACCAGATCTCACTCCGTTGACTTTTTCTGTGGGAACACATTAAAGATCTGATGTTTGTACCACCTCTACCATGTGATGTAGCAGAGCTCCAGGAGAGAATACAGGAAGTGACTGCCACAGTCAATGATGATATGCTGGGATCGGTATGGCAAGAATTTGATTACCATATTGACGTCTGTTGGGTCACTCATGGTTCGCATATCGAATGTTTGTAAAAAAAAAAAAAACTTTCATAGTTCCTCTTCAATTTGCAATAAATATGACATCTGTTTGGTTCTTGTACAACAAATGATTGAAAGTGTTACCGGACTTTATGTACACCCTGTATATGTACTCATGTAATTTATTTTACATCTACAGTTAAATATTTGTCTATTATTTAAATGTTCATGTATGGAATTTGTGGAATATGGAGAATTCCTACCATCTTGGCCTTTTCTACTAAGTTCTAATCTATCCAGTACTTGAGAAATTATTCTCCTAAATTTATACTTCTACAATGTCTTACTCAGAGCTAAATTTTTCAGTTTCCTCATTGACATATTACAGTTGTTGTTGTTGTTGTGGTCTTCAGTCCTGAGACTGGTTTGATGCAGCTCTCCATGCTACTCTATCCTGTGCAAGCTTCTTCATCTCCCAGTACCTACTGCAACCTACATCCTTCTGAATCTGCTTAGTGTATTCATCTCTTGGTCTCCCCCTACGATTTTTACCCTCCACGCTGCCCTCCAATACTAAATTGGTGATCCCTTGATGCCTCAGAACATGTCCTACCAAACGATCCCTTCTTCTGGTCAAGTTGTGCCACAAACTCCTCTTCTCCCCAATCCTATTCAGTACCTCCTCATTAGTTATGCGATCTACCCATCTAATCTTCAACATTCTTCTGTAGCACCACATTTCAAAAGCTTCTATTCTCTTCTTGTCCAAACTATTTATCGTCCATGTTTCACTTCCATACATGGCTACACTCCATACAAATACTTTCAGAAATGACTTTCTGACACTTAAATCTGTACTCGATGTTAACAAATTTCTCTTCTTCAGAAACGCTTTCCTTGCCATTGCCAGTCTACATTTTATATCCTCTCTACTTCGACCATCATCAGTTATTTTGCTCCCCAAATAGCAACTCCTTTACTACTTTAAGTGTCTCATTTCCTAATCTAATACCCTCAACATCACCCGACTTAATTCGACTACATTCCATTATCCTCATTTTGCTTTTGTTGATGTTCATCTTATATCCTCCCTTCAAGACACCATCCATTCCGTTCAACTGCTCTTCCAAGTCCTTTGCTGTCTCTGACCGAATTACAATGTCATCGGCGAACCTCAAAGTTTTTATTTCTTCTCCATGGATTTTAATACCGACTCCGAATTTTTCTTTTGTTTCCTTTACGGCTTGCTCAATATACAGATTGAATAACATCGGGGAGAGGCTACAACCCTGTCTTACTCCCTTCCCAAACTCTGCTTCCCTTTCATGTCCCTCGACTCTTATAACTGCCATCTGCTTTCTGTACAAATTGTAAATAGCCTTTCGCTCCCTGTATTTTACCCCTGCCACCTTCAGAATTTGAAAGAGAGTATTCCAGTCAACATTGTCAAAAGCTTTCTCTAAGTCTACAAATGCTAGAAACGTAGGTTTGCCTTTCCTTAATCTTTCTTCTAAGATAAGTCGTAAGGTCAGTATTGCCTCACGTGTTCCAATATTTCTACGGAATCCAAACTGATCTTCCCCGAAGTCGGCTTCAACTAGTTTTTCCATTTGTCTGTAAAGAATTCGTGTTAGTATTTTGCAGCTGATTATTCGGTAATTCTCACATCTGTCAACACCTGCTTTCTTTGGGATTGGAATTATTATATTCTTCTTGAAGTCTGAGGGTATTTCGCCTGTTTCATACATCTTGCTCACCAGATGGTAGAGTTTTGTCAGGACTGGCTCTCCCAAGGCCGTCAGTAGTTCCAATGGAATGTTGTCTACTCCGGGGGCCTTGTTTCGACTCAGGTCTTTCAGTGCTCTGTCAAACTCTTCACGCAGTATCGTATCTCCCATTTCATCTTCATCTACATCCTCTTCCATTTCCATAATATTGTCCTCAAGTACATCGCCCTTGTGTAGACCCTCTATATACTCCTTCCACCTTTCTGCTTTCCCTTCTTTGCTTAGAACTGGGTTTCCATCTGAGCTCTTGATGTTCATACAAGTGGTTCTCTTATCTCCAAAGGTCTCTTTAATTTTCCTGTAGGCAGTATCTATCTTACCCCTAGTGAGATAAGCCTCTACATCCTTACATTTGTCCTCTATCCATCCCTGCTTAGCCATTTTGCACTTCCTGTCGATCTCATTTTTGAGACGTTTGTATTCCTTTTTGCCTGCTTCATTTTCTGCATCTTTATATTTTCTCCTTCCATCAATTAAATTCAATATTTCTTCTGTTACCCAAGGATTTCTACTAGCCCTCGTCTTTTTACCTACTTGATCCTCTGCTGCCTTCACTACTTCATCCCTCAAAGCTACCCACACTTCTTCTACTGTATTTCTTTCCCCCATTCCTGTCAATTGTTCCCTTATGCTCTCCCTGAAACTCTGTACAACCTCTGGTTCTTTCAGTTTATCCAGGTCCCATCTCCTTAAATTCCCACCTTTTTGCAGTTTCTTCAGTTTTAATCTACAGGTCATAACCAATAGATTGTGGTCAGAGTCCACATCTGCCCCTGGAAATGTCTTACAATTTAAAACCTGGTTCCTAAATCTCTGTCTTACCATTATATAATCTATCTGATACCTTTTAGTATCTCCAGGGTTCTTCCATGTATACAGCCTTCTATCATGATTCTTAAACCAAGTGTTAGCTATGATTAAGTTGTGCTCTGTGCAAAATTCTACCAGACGGCTTCCTCTTTCATTTCTTAGTCCCAATCCATATTCACCTACTACGTTTCCTTCTCTCCCTTTTCCTACACTCGAATTCCAGTCACCCATGACTATCAAATTTTCGTCTCCCTTCACTATCTGAATAATTTCTTTTATTTCATCATACATTTCTTCAATTTCTTCGTCATCTGCAGAGCTAGTTGGCATATAAACTTGTACTACTGTAGTAGGTGTGGGCTTCGTATCTATCTTGGCCACTATAATACGTTCACTATGCTGTTTGTAGTAGCTTACCCGCATTCCTATTTTCCTTTTCATTATTAAACCTACTCCTGCATTACTCCTATTTGACTTTGTGTTTATAACCCTGTAGTCACCTGACCAGAAGTCTTGTTCCTCCTGCCACCGAACTTCACTAATTCCCACTGTATCTAACTTTAACCTATCCATTTCCCTTTTCAAATTTTCTAACCTACCTGCCCAATTAAGGGATCTGACATTCCACGCTCCGATCCGTAGAACGCCAGTTTTCTTTCTCCTGATAATGACATCCTCTTGAGTAGTCCCCGCCCGGAGATCCGAATGGGGGACTATTTTACCTCCGGAATATTTTACCCAAGAGGATGCCATCATCATTTAATCATACAGTAAAGCTGGATGCCCTCGGGAAAAATTACGGCCGTAGTTTCCCTCTTCAGGAACCACACGTTTGTCTGGCCTCTCAACAGATACCCCTCCATTGTGGTTGTACCTACGGTACAGCTATCTGTATCGCTGAGGCACGCAAGCCTCCCCACCAACGGCAAGGTCCATGGTTCATGGGGGGGGGGGGGGGGGGCATACTACAGTACAGCTTCTTTATAATATGATATGATAATGATTATCAAAGTAAAAAAGGCAACTAAAACAAGACAAAATATTTAAATCTTCAGTAGACTAGATAAAGAAGCTATACTACAGTACAGCTTCTTTATCTAGTCTACTGAAGATTTAAATATTTTGTCTTGTTTTAGTTGCCTTTTTTACTTTGATAATCATTATTGTTATAACTATCTCATGGTCACTGATATAACTCTGTGTGAAAATTGTCAAAGACATTAGATCTACTTGTCGCCATTAGATCTAATATATTTCCATCATGAATGGGCTTCAAACTATTGTTTAATGTAGTTTTCAAAGAAGACATTTAATATTGTATCACAACACATTTTCCACTTATAGAAGCATCCCTAGTGATTGCTGAGTGTTTAAAGGACTCCTTTAATGATGACAGTATGATTATGAACAAAATGTATTAACAGACTGAGGTTACCTCAAAAACTAAAGTTTTTGTTTATATTTATGGATGGATTGGGTGGTTGTTAAAATGACCCAGTTTTAAGATATACCCAAATGTTCTCACAAGCAGCTTCAATTTTTGTCTCTGCATATTTTAATTTTATGTCTACTGTGACAAACACACCACCCTTGTTTCCTAATTAGCCAGTCCTTTTACCATATGCTTAGATCTACCCCGTAAATCTCACATTTTAGTTTTTAATAATTTAATCTGTGGGTGTATTTCTTCGGATTTCACAATAATACTTCAGGGCCATGTACACCTATCATTCTCTGCAATGTACAGGAAAATGCCTAATTTTTTTAAAGAGAACTATTTGTACAACCCACACATGGTCAGGAAACTGATTAGGAGTCTTTGATGTGTAGTGCACCACTGACTTGTTTTTCCTATGGTACAATTCCAGGAAATTATAGATTGTTAAAAAACCTTTTAAGTCATTGGTTTACACCTTTTTCTCAACTGAAAACCATAGGCCAAAAACAATTCTGGGGACTGCACTATAGACTGTGAGCTCCACTTAGTTCCAAGGCTGGTCTCCTCAATATTCTCTGTGTCACTGGAATAATCCAAGTATGACCTCAGAACCCAAATGACTGGCATTGTTCCACACTCAGCAGCTGGTAGCATACCAGTTTACTCAATGAGGTCCAAAAATGGCCTCTTCATTATGTTGAATGAGGCCCCAAGGCATATTCAATGAGTGCACTATTACACCCTGTACATTCAAACTTCCAGTGATTAACAGACAATAGCTCATTTCTACATGCTTGTCCCTGACACAATAGGTTTCCAGTAGTCTTTGCACCCTGTTTGGTATTGGGATTTTAGATTTGTCTTGAAATCTGATGATAGCTCCACCTATCTCAAACATCCTGCATACAAGACGGAATAGTTCTGTCATGGCTGGTTTTCCCAGTGCCCTCAATAATTCTGAGGAAATGTCATCTAGTCCAGGTGCCATGTTTCAATTTCAGTCTTTCAATCATTTGTTATATTCTTCTCAAAGTATCACATCACCCATCTCATCTTTACTGACTTCCTTTTCCTTTCATTGTCTTCCAGTTTCTCTTGTGGGGACATTGAACCACCAGCTCTACCCTCCTAACAATATTGCTGTCCTACTGCAGCAAGACCATCTGCATCTTTGCCAGATCAGTTCTCTACAGAGAACTATGAGCTCTAAGCTATACGCATTGCATATAACCTGCGAGAATAAAAGTATTCATAGTAAGTGAAGGGAGTACAAGTGATTATTTATTGTCATAATTACCACACCCGCTACCCACTACCTACAATAGTGACCCCATTATTTTCTTTTCAAACGCGCCATGAAATACTGAGTTACACTTGTGCTGGCATGCCGCCATTCCCTGTGGAATGCAAATTTCATGCTGCGAAGAATATGCCCCATGACAGTGCTTCATTGCCTGGCATCACTACAGACAATTTATTTGTGCGTCTATATGGTGTTCTCGACAATATCCAGGCGAAACAACTAGTGCAACTATGGTTTTCCAATGATCAACAATGTTCCCATTGTTCAGCACTAAACCAGGTCATTGTCACCTCTCGCCAAACAGAAGAACACACTAAATTGTAAATCAAGTACGATTTTATCAGTGAATGTGGTGAGACAAAGCCTGCTGTTCCCTTAATTAACTGTACTCCATCAACAGTGACCATACAGGGTGAACAATGGCTGCCCTCCACCATCCCCACCTCACATCTAATCAGTGCTACTACTGCACCAATCAGTGACAGTGTTAATGAACTACACCCCATTCATTTTCATTCTAATGACTCAGCATGTATCAACATTTCATGTGAATATACCAATTTATGGACACCTTCCAGAGTATTGCAATTGTTGACAAACAATTGCCACCATATACAATCGCATTCCACTGTGGGGAACTGATATTTGTGGGTTATTGCGGATAAATGCATCCTACAAATGACCTTCCTGTGCAAGAACATGTTTTTCCATGCCCTACACCCAAACTTTACGTTCTGCACGACACTGTACGCCACCCAGTTGATGCCACACTTGTTGTGACAGCACCACGAGCCGCATAAAGTCATCATGATGACATCACACCGACAACAGCCACGCCACACTCTGGGCCATGCCTGCCATGTGACGTCACTCAACAAGCAGACACACCATATCTAACTGCAACCGTGCAGAGTTTTCACATCTGCGACCACGACATATCAAAACGGCGAGCCTGATTGCAACTGCAAACCACACACTGTGGGAACACAAGGAGTACCTACAACAGCTGCCATGTTGGGTGACATAGACTGATGCACCATCGGCCATGATTGCCACCAACCTGGACCCGTCCACTGCGCCACATTCCTTTGCACCCCAGTAAGACACCGTCCCCCATGTTGCCGATGCAACAGCCGCAACACCCGTGCCACGTCCCGTGAGAATCAGACAAGACACCCCCATTGCCGACAGACCTCCCACAACTACCATGCCATGACGCCAGCTGCCATCTCTACCAGTGCCGCCAGACGGTGTTCGTGAACCTGTGCCATATACTTTGCACAATTATAACAACCTCATACTGGACCTAGTCCTTCGTGAACAGGCAGATTACCACCAGCTACTTACTATGTCACATCTGCTGCCGCTACAGGTTGAGTCTCCACAAGTATGTTGCGCACTCTGCGAGTGAATGAAGCAGTTGGCTGAGATCGCAAATGACCATGACAAGTTTTTGGTACTTTTGAACCAACTACACACCAACACTAATCTTATCAGTGTCCTCCTATTGCACACACCAACCACTGACAGATACGAGACAGCAAAGATGCTCATACTACAGCATCTGTCACAATCACCTGAACAACAACTCCACCTAGCCATCACTGGGCAACAATACCCCGTCAGCGCTCTGGCACAGTTTATGCCTCCGAATCGACACAAACCTCTTACCAGAATGTGCTCTATGGTCACTATGGCTCCTCAATCTGCCTGAAAAAATACAGACGGCCATCCAAACGCATGAAGACAATGCTTGCCCTGGTGCAACATCACATCTTGAACAACACTCACATCAATTGCAGCAGCTACATCAGCAGTGGTTGCATCTACAGCCAACCCAGACCAGCCTGCACACCAGCAGTGCCCATGGAGACCACCGCACAGTGTTCAATGCACAGCGCCTGACCAACCGACAGTCATCGAGCTGCTCTGACCTCAGCCGAGCCCTTCCACACCACACTCGTAGCAGTCTCGCAAGACTTCGGTGCAGCAAGGCACCAACAATCAGATACCATGATGGACCCAGGTGCCGCGTATGTAGCGGAATGTAAACAACTACCTTCCACATTCACACCTGGCCGTCGACCCACGCCTAACCATCACAAAAACTCACCCGGCCAGGATGCTGTGCCTACTCGGCTACATCACCCCTGCTGGTTTCACACAAGTTTTGGTGCTGAAGCATGCTGCTGTCGTCCACACTGCAGCTACCCAAACTAGTACTGCAGCCTGACGCATGCCCATCAGGTCACTCCCCTACTTCAAGCCACCTCACTATGAAACATGACAACACTCATCAAATCTCGCATCTACATTATATTGGCGCATGGCTCTGCATCTACGACAACTATCTTGGAGCATACTTCCTAGTTGACACGGGTGCTGATGTTAGCACACTGCCACCTCAGTTGGCACCTGGAAATCGTACACCATCCGCTATACAGCTTTGTGCTGCAAATGATTCAGTGATTCCCATGATAGGCACAGCCTCTATCACAGTTTAACTCGACAACCACACCCCTCACCCATGGACATTTTTCGTGGCTGACACCATAGAGCCAGTGGTGGGCACGGATTTTTTGAAGCATTATAATCTTCTGATGGATCTGGGTAGGGCCTTACTACTTTAACATGACTGCCGCATGCTGATCAGTGGAGTAAACAGTGACCATTTACCGACAGACAAGACTCCGCTCTTTGCTCCTCCTACCTCTGAAACAGTACTGGATCTCAGGCTAAAGTGCCAGGCATTGATCGAAGAGCTTAAAACCATGACTACTGCATACACTGACCTCCGCCACGTCAATGCTGGCTCACGAGCAGCTAACAAACACCTCTGCAACCGCTGCTCCAAGCTCACGGCACAACTGCTCATCACACAGCAACAGCTGTCATCGCACCAGCAACAATGAGAGCCACCCACCTGAGATGCCACCAGGTCTCCAGAACCACAGGTCAGTCCAGTGTCTCTTACTTCTGGTGACAACACTCCCATGAGCGGGTCAAGCGAAAATAACAATACTGCTCTCATGAGCATGTCGAATGCAAACAGTGATATTGCCTGTGCGAGCAGATTGTGTGCCTCACATGCTATTCCACATCATCCCCAGAAAAATGGTACTGTACACAGAATTAATACTACCTCTGGTCCACCGGCCCCATGCCAGCGCCACTGCCTCGCCCCTCACAAACTAAACACAGCCAAGGCTGCGATCAAGGTACTGTTGTGCGAGGGCACCAACCAGCCATCAGACAGTGCATAGGCCTCACTGATTATTATGAGAATGAAAAGGATAAATCATGGCACCTGTGCTGGGACTACAGACATTTGAATGTATGCACCATTATTGTTAGTTACCCCATGTTCAATGTTCAGGGCTTCTCTCAGGAACTGGCTGGTGCAACCATTTTTAGCAGGATTGACTGCCCCAAAGACGGCAATAATTAAACTGTTTGTCCTATCTGAATTCCTCTTTAGGCCTTTTGGACTAAAGAACACAGAACCACTTGGCAACGGTTCATTGATGGCTTTTTTTTTTACTATGCTCTTTTGCTATTGTTACTAGGATGATGTAATTATCTTCTCACAAACAGCTCATGATCATGAGAAACAACTCCAAGCAGTATTCGACAAACTAGCAGAGCATGGTGTTGTTATAATGAGCACAAATGCCAACTCGAGCAAAAATGTGTTACATTTATAGGTCATCTCATCGATGCTTCAGGCACCCGCCCCACCCCAGAAAAGATAGATGAAATTAATTTTTTGAGGTAATTAATTTTTACTGACAACACCTCCCCCATGCCTCAGAAACACTTTTGCCACTCACAGATTCTCTCCACAGCAAGAACACATCAGGCAAATATAAGCTCACTTGGATTCCTGATATGGAAGCAGCTTTCGAGAACATCAAAACCAAGCTTACTCAGACCTTCACCCTGGCACTTCCATGCCATATACCCATATGGTTATAACAGCTGACACCATCAGTTTTTCTCATGGAGACTTACCAACTCCCAGAAAATGTGGTCAACCCTGACCATGAGATTTTGGTGATATACGAGACCATTCGGTACTTCTGAGATGACATTGAGGGCCAGCCACTTACTGTCTACATAGACTACCACACTCTGGCTGATGCTATTAAAAACCCACCAACCAACACCTCCCCTTGACAATTCCATCACCTGGACTTGCTTTCACTAAATACTACAGATGTCCGCTATGTAAAAGGAGCAGAAAACACGGTGGCTGACTACCTCTCACGATTCGCTGCCACATTGGTACATCTCGACCTCGACCAACTAGCGGAGGCACAAGCAACTGACACCTACCTTCAAAACATGCTATCTGGATATGCAACAGACCTCCAGCTCAAGCAGTGCACCATCACAGGCACAACCAAACTAGTTTTGTTCGACATATCATATGGTAGGCAAAGACCAGTCGTCCCACAGAACTAAAGAAAGACAGTTTTCGACCGCCTCCACAACTTGTCTCACCCTGGAGTATGCCCAACATTGAAACTCATAACAGAATGTTTTGTTTTGTTTGGAATACATTAAATAGGACTGTGCTGCATGGACGAGAGCCTGCATCCAATGCCAATGGGCCAAGACAGGACATCACACCCAACTGTCCTTTGGGAAATTCACCATCATGAAGGGCCATTTCCAACGTGTCCACATAGACCACTACCAGATTCAAATGGCTACAAGTACACCTTGTCAGCTATAGACAGGATAACTTGATGCATGAAGGTCACACCTCTGACTTATATTTCAGCTGACACCGTTACCCGAGCTTTCATCGCCCTATGAATTGCACACTTCGGCTGCCCAGACTTATATTTCAGCTGACACCGTTACCCGAGCTTTCATCGCACTATGAATTGCACACTTTGGCTGCCCAAAGTCTGACAACTGACCAAGGCCAGCAGTTTGAGTAGGCCCTGTTCTCAATGCTCTGCTGCCTCTGTGGGTTCCACCAGTTTCACATGATGGCCTACCATCCTCAATCAAACGGACTCATAGAACAGTGGCTCTACACCCTCAAGACAGTGCTCATATGCCACAACCAGGAGTGGACTGAGGTCCTCCCCTGGGTGCTACTGAGTAAGCTTGGTTTTGATGTTCTCGAAAGCTGCTTCCATATCAGGAGTCCAAGTGAGCTTATATTTGCCTGATGTGTTCTTGCTGCAGAGTGAATCTGTGAGTGGCAAAAGTGTTTCTGAGGCATGGGGAGGTGTTGTCAGTAAAAATTAATTACCCCAAAAAAAAGGTGCAACTCTTAATTGTCCATGGTTAATAGGTTATGGATTTGGTCTATCTTTTCTGGGGTGGGGCGGATGCCTGAAGTGTCGATGAGATGGCTTATGAATGTAACACATTTTTGCTCGAGTTGGCATTTGTGCTCATTTATAACAACACCATGCTCTGCTAGTTTGTCGAATACTGCTTGGAGGTGTTTCTCATGATCATAAGTTGTTTGTGAGAAGATAATTACATCATCCTAGTAACAATAGCAAAAGAGCATAGTAAAAAAAAAGCCATCAATGGACACGAGGGCCAAACACTTTTGATATCTTGCAATCTGGAAAAATTACAACAGTGTGATTGTACCGCCTAAAACTGACATGGTCTTTAGCAGACACACCCGGTGTTTACCCTCCACTGGCCCCAGCTTCGTGCCCCTCAAGCCAATTTACAGTCAGCCTAGATCTGCAAGACTAGCTCCCAGAAGACATTTCTGCAACACTGCAGGACTCACTATTCATGGTTATGGCCAAATTTGACAATAGACAGTTGGGCTACAGCACAGTCTTGAACTCATTAGAGCATTCCATGCCCCTTCCACCTACAATCAACACAGCAGGTCTGAAATCCAATCTTTCTTTTGCTTCATAACGATGACTGACACCCCAAACCGACAGCCACACCAACACCAACGCACCACCAGTCACCAACACCTCAACAGACACTGCCAACGCCCCAGTGGCACTGCCGTCAACATCACGGGCCAGCCGCTCTTTACGGCCACCCAAGCACCTGGTGGATGATGATATGTCAGCCCTTGCCATTTCCAGTGAACAACACATCACAACATACACCAGTCACCATGCTCCGCACTTGAGAGATCACAATCTTTGCCAGATCAGTTCCGTGTAAAACGCAGTCTAAGCTACATGCATTGTGTATATGCTGCAAGAATAAAAGGAGTGCAAGTGTTTATTCATTGCCGTAATTATGGTACGATGCCCACTCCCCACTACCTACAATCTCTTTTATACATTCCTTCCACATTTCAGCCTTTTCTTCATTCCTTAACATTGGTTTGTCATCAGAACTTTAGATGTTCTCTCTTCTCCAAAGGTTCATTTAATTTTTTTGTAAGTACCATCTATCTTTCCTATATTTCAATTAAAATAACTTTGTGACTGATGCTTCAGTGCATTCAGTGGTAGGGGCTGCTTTTTGCTGTTGCTCACTGTTCTGCCTGTTTTGCGGGCACAATCAGCAATAATTTCTCATGCAACATTGGCGCTAAGGTGTGGGATGGGGACAGGTGAGGCAGGTCATATGGATATGTTTTTCTGTGTGTGCAAGTGTCATTCACATAGACATATACAAAGATGCAAACAAGCTGGCAACTCTGCTCCTCATCAAAGACATCTGTCAGTCACAAAGTTATATTAACTGAAATGTGTGGGCTTTAGACAATAACTGTTTACAACCTACCACAGTGATGTAGGGGAAGTTGAGTGATCAATTTGACATAGGAACACTTGTAGCCTATCAAGCTGAGAAATTATCTCAAAACGGCCTACAAAAACCATCTAAGCTATGGAGCATGCACTCCAAATGAGATTTTCAATATCCCCTCTCTCTCATATGCCACTGTTTTAGTCAGCTATTTCACCAAAAATAGTAATTTAAACATTCCCACAAGGGTAATGAAAGAAAAAATACTTTTGTATACATTGCACAAAGTGTAAGTAAGTTTACAATTCAGTATAAACTTAAGCCTTACAAGCACAGTAGATTTTTAGTAAGACGGCAAACAAAATGATTTAACTGTTAATTTGTGCAGTTAAAATTCACAATATTTTGAGGTAAAATTCACACACATGTCAATTTTAAATTTTTTACGTCAATAACAAGGGGTTTTTAATATTAAAAGATGATTTAGCCAAAATATCACATGGTGCACACACTCTGTAGCTTGTGTGGCTTTTGGAGACCGATTTGAGAATGTCAATTTGTTCTTGACATCACCCACAATGAGGTCATATGTTGTAAACAGTATTGTTTATATCCTGTATAATTATGCATGCTTTTAGAGCTTTGCATTTCTTCTCTAGCTATTTTGCACTGTCAGTCTCATTTTTTTCTCAATGATTCAATTTTACCTGCTTCATTTTTTATATTTTCCTCTTTGGTCACAATATTCAATATCTTGTGTATTACCCAAGGAATTCTAGTGGATTTTGTCTTTTTTACTAGCTTTTCCTCTGCTGCTTTTACTATTTGATTTCTTAAAGCTACCCATTCATATTTCATTGTATTTTTTCCCATGTTTCCGTTAGTCATTGTCTAATGCTGTCTCTGAAGCTCTCAACACTCTCTGGTTCTTTCAACTAATTTAGGTCACAATTACTCAATTCCTACCTTTTTGTGGTAGCTTCAACTTCAGTCTTCATTTTATAACTGGTAAATTGTGTTATGCTCCTGGATATGGTTTTCAGTTAAAAGTCTACTTTCTAAATCTGTGTCTTACCTTTACGTAACCTATCCAAAGCCTTTTGATGTCTATTCTCTTCTACATATACACCTTTATTTCACGTTCTTTAAAGCAAATGTTTGCAATGTTTAAAATATGCTCTGTGTAAAACTGTAATATGCTTCCCAGCTCTTTCAGCAGTCATCCAAACCCATCTTCTCCTACTAATTTTTCTTCTCTTTTTTTCTATCAGATTTCCAGTCTCTCATCACAATTAAATTTACTCTCCTTTAATAAGCTTAATAATTTCTTTCACCTCAACAAATCAATTATACAAAAACGAATTACGTACACAATGTCCCATATAATGCATGTTCCATCAGTGCAGGCACTTACAGCCTCTGTCCCAGAGTTTGATATACATATGGAGGAAACGGCATCACTGTGTCCAGTCAAACTAGCAAGACTTTTCTGGTAATTTGGTTTCATTTCCCATATTCGTATCTAGAAACAAAATCACAATGTTAAATTTTCATCAGACAGTTTTTAAAGTGCAGTAACATATACAAAAATAGCTTACTGCTTCATTTTTAATTTTTGTTTTGCATGACGCTGGGTCATGTTCTTAAAAACTGAAATTACAGAAAAGGTATTAATTAATAATTAAAGGGCTCCAGAAAGGTTCAAAATCATGAAATGTTCGATGTTTACTTTTTTGCATTTTAAAAATCTAAAGAATTCTTTCAAAACAAAGATTCCATGACTTACCAAACGGGAAAGCGCTCGTGAGTGTATACCTGTCCTTTTTTCCCCCCTAAGGTAAATCTTTCCTCTCCCAGGATTGGAATGACTCCTTACCCTCTCCCTTAAAACCCACATCCTTTCATCTTTCCCTCTCCTTCCCTCTTTCCTGACGAAGCAACCGGGAGTTGCGAAAGCTCGAAATTTTGTGTGTGTGTTTGTGTGTTTTTTATTGTGCCTATCTACCAGCGCTTTCCCGTTTGGTAAGTCATCGAATCTTTGTTCTTAATATATTTTTCCCATGTGGAATGTTTCTTTCTATTTTATTTAAAGAATTCTTTCAATTGATATATAATTTATTCAGTTCAGAAGACTACAACTATTTTCAAAATATTTTTGAAATATGTTCTGCATGGGTGTGACCCACTGTGCACTGTTAAACTGCTGTCAGTTGTTGTTCTCATGAATCTATTTTAGTGATTATTCAATATATACTGTCTGATCGATTGTCATGTGTTTCATGTTTATTTACTCTTTTGTAATCCTGAAAATATTCATACTGAATTCTGCTCATTGAAATCTCTTGTTTTATTGAAGGACAATCATGGGTAAACTTAAAGTGATTAGAAATCCCCTGAAGGCTTTTAAAGAAAGGAGAAATATTGGAAAACCAAAGGCAGGCATTATTGCCATAAATAATAAAGATGATAACCAAGTGTATGGACCTAACCTTGCTGGTACACCTGCCCAGTGCAATGACACTGAGAAAGAAAGTACTTTGCAGAGGAAGCTTGGTTTGGTTAGCAAAAAGCATCAATGTATTATGGGCGGATTGGATGTGAATGAAATATTTGATGTGTCAGTTCTCAACTGCATTTTTGGAAACTGCATAAAATGTATTCCATGTAGGAACTCTCTATCAAAAATCACAAAGGACATGTCAGTTAAATGGAACTGAAGTGTGGTAAGTGTTCGTACATGACCACCTTTTGGAACAGTGTTGCAGTAACTCTAAATAAAGAAAATGGTAGTAAAATCTATGAACACAACATTAGATTTGTTTATGCCTTGAGTACAGTTGGTAAGGGTGTTACTGCAGGCGTAGTTTTCAGTGGCATGATGAATCTTCCAAATCCTCCAGCCAAGCTTATGAATTATAATAGGTTTATACAGTCTAAAGTAGATGTCTGTATAGAATCTATGAAAATTGCTGTGGAAGAGGCAATAATAGAAAACAGTGATAATAAGAGACTTGACTGTAGCATCTGATGGTACCTGGCATAAACAGGGACACACATCTCTTCATTGTGTAGCATCTGCCACCAGCGTGTATACAGGGAAAGTCTTAGATGTAGCAGTAATATCTAAATATTGTAGGTGTCCACAAAACAATAAAGGTACACATGAAAATAATTGCACAGCTAACTATAGTGGCAATAGTGGAGGAATGGAAGTGACTGTTGTTGCTATGGCATTCCAATGTTCTGTTGTGCATTGTGAATTACATTGGTGATGGTGATTCTTAAAGTTTCAAACATATTCAAGAACTGAAGCCCTATGGTGATGATGTTGTAGTGCAGAAATTTGAGTGTATTGTACACTTACAGAAACAAATGTGATCAAGACTTTGATGACTGAAAACTTTATACAAAAAACAAAAACTCAAGTGATCGTAAAGGATTGGATGGGAAGGTAAGGTTAACTGACAGTGTAATTTACAAAATACATAACTATTATGGAATGGCTATTAGGCAAAACACACAAAGGCTTGATTAAATGAAGAGGGCTATTTGAGCTATCTTTTTATTCACACTTTTTCACTGATAAAGATCCCCATCATTAGTAGTGTCCCAAAGGAGGAAAACGTTGGTGTCAGTACAACAAGAGATTGCTAACTGCTGAAGTGTACACTCATAGAAATAGTCTGACTGATGCAGTAATGGAGGTGATAAAACATATTTTCAGAGACTTAGCAGCATCTGACCTGTTGAAAAAGTTTGTTCATGGAAAACCTCAAAACCCCAATGAAAGTATAAATAGTCTTATATGGTCAAGAATCCCCAATACTGTGTTTGTTAGAATACATACATTTCACTTTGGTGTGTATGATGCTGTTGCTAATTTAAATGATGGCAACATTGGAAGGTGCAAAGTGTTTCGGAATATAGGAACGAAGATAGGTTTCAGCACGGTACGGATGATGCTTGCTTTAGGCCAGGAATGTCTTTGGACTGCTGACAGGGCTGTAAGTAGCCTAGAAATACAAGACAGAGTAAACAGGAAAAGGACAAGAAGGAAGCTCGAGGAGGAGTTTGCAGAAGATGAAGATAATCCATCATATGGACCTGAAATGCAGTAAAAACATAATCCAAACTTTGTCACTCAATTCACAAAAGTTTTATTTTTCCATACAAATTAGATGTTTCCTCAGGATCTACCTAAACAATTTGCTTCAGATTTTCTGGAAATGTTACACAGTGACTTCTGTGTAACTCAACACAGCCTTGTTCCAAAAACCTGTGTATTGTTGAATTTATTAACAAAAAATGGCACAAAAAGTATTGAATTTCATTTCAATAGAAAATACTGATCTCTAACAATGAATTCAAATTTTTAAAAATCCCTGTGGTAAGTTGTAGCCAATACTCCAATAAATAACCTGTAAAAATTTCAACTTCCTACCTCAAATACTTCCTGAGAAAACAAGTAGTTTATAAGCACCATTTTAACATTGGAAAGTTAGGGCTTTCCAGAAGCCGTTTAGTATTGTGATAAACTTTTAAGACATTTGAGAATCAGAACCACTATTGGCTTCATTATATTTATTTTCTTAGCCTTTGAAATATAGCTGTATGTTATATATACAATCTGATGCAATACGTTTGCTAATGGACAGAATACAGTGCCATTGAAAATAATAAAAGGAACCAATTGTGGTGTCAAGAGCATATTTCCTGTATCAAAGTCCAATGAATGATTCTTTGCCCTTCAAAACAGTGCTACCTTACTTGTCAATATATACTAGAGTACCCCATATTTCACTGCAAAGTTACTGTTTGAATACATAAGGACATAAAAAATGTGTATTTATTCTACTTTTTTTGAACTGTTGGCTATCAAACCAAATAACATCATCAGAGGAATATTACTAATCAATCACAGATTAATAAGAGGCAGCAACCTGGACCTGCGCTGCCGTACAGGAATTGTTCAAACAAAGATACGCACACGAGACAGGGTTAAGAACTACACATATGAACACAAAAAAAGGAACAGCTCAGAGGAGAAATTCAGGTATGGGTCTTATTTTAATAAAGAAGAGCAAACATTTAAGGAATCTCAGACAAAATAGTATGGCTCATTCCAAAAATAAACAAAATGCAACCCATGAAAATCATGCAAGTGTATGAGCTAATGTGCATGCATTCTGATGAGTGCGTAGAAGGCCTACGTAAAGAGTTACACTAATTTATGTATATGAGCTAATCCCACTACAATTTGCAGACTGAAGATTTTAACGCAAAATTAGGACCAATAATTTTTGGCTGAGAAACTTTGAATATTATACCCGAAATGAAAGTAGTGACACCTTAGCAGAATTTCAGCACAATATGCTTGTCGTTAAAACATGTTTCAGTCATCATCATCATCATCATCATCATTTAAGACTGATTATGCCTTTCAGCGTTCAGTCTGGAGCATAGTCCCCCTTATACAGTTCCTCCATGATCCCCTATTCAGTGCTAACATTGGTGCCTCTTCTGATGTTAAACCTATTACTTCAAAATCATTCTTAACCGAATCCAGGTACCTTCTCCTCAGTCTGCCCCAACTCCTCCTACCCTCTACTGCTGAATCCATGAGTCTCTTGGGTAACCTTGCTTCTCCCATGCGTGTAACATGACTTCACCATCTAAGCCTGTTTGCCCTGACTGCTACATCTATAGAGTTCATTCCCAGTTTTTCTCTGATTTCCTCATTGTGGACACCCTCCTGCCATTGTTCCCATCTACTAGTACCTACAATCATCCTAGCTACTTTCATATCCGTAACCTCAACCTTGTTGATAAGGTAACCTGAATCCACCCAACTTTCGCTCCCATACAACAAAGTTGGCCGAAAGATTGAACGGTGCACAGATAACTTAGTCTTGGTACTGACTTCCTTCTTGCAGAAGAGAGTAGATCGTAGCTGAGCGCTCACTGCATTAGCTTTGCTACACCTCGCTTCCAGTTCTTTCACTATGTTGCCATTCTGTGAGAATATGCATCCTAAGTACTCGAAACCGTCCACCTGTTCTAACTTTGTTCCTCCTATTTGGCACTCAATCCGTTTATATTTCTTTCCCACTGACATTACTTTCGTTTTGGAGATACTAATCTTCATACCATAGTCCTTACATTTCTGATCTAGCTCTGAAATATTACTTTGCAAACTTTCAATCGAATCTGCCATCACAACTAAGTCATCCGCATATGCGAGACTGCTTATTTTGTGTTCACATATCCTAATCTCACCCAGCCAGTCTATTGTTTTCAACATATGATCCATAAATAATATGAACAACAGTGGAGACAGGTTGCAGCCTTGTCTTACCCCTGAAACTACTCTGAACCATGAACTCAATTTACCGTCAACTCAAACTGCTGCCTGACTATCCATGTAAAGACCTTTAATTGCTTGCAAAAGTTTGCCTCCTATTCCATAATCTTGTAGAACAGACAATAACTTCCTCCTAGGAACCCGGTCATATGCCTTTTCTAGATCTATAAAGCATAGGTACAATTCCCTGTTCCACTCATAACACTTCTCCATTATTTGCCGTAAGCTAAAGATCTGGTCCTGACAACCTCTAAGAGGCCTAAACCCACACTGATTTTCATCCAATTGGTCCTCAACTAATACTCGCACTTTCCTTTCAACAATACCTGAGAAGATTTTACCCACAACGCTGATTAAAGAGATACCTCTGTAGTTGTTACAATCTTTTCTGTTTCCATGTTTAAAGATTGGTGTGATTACTGCTTTTGTCCAGTCTGATGGAACCTGTCCCGACTCCCAGGCCATTTCAATTATCCTGTGTAGCCATTTAAGACCTGACATTCCACTGTATTTGATGAGTTCCGACTTAATTTCATCCACCCCAGCCGCTTTATTGCACTGCAATCTATTGACCATTTTTTCCACTTCCTCAAATGTGATCCTATTTCCATCATCATTCCTATCCCATTCTACCTCAAAATCTGAAACATTACTGATCGCATTTTCACCTACATTGAGCAACTCTTCAAAATATTCCCTCCATCTGCCCAAGGCATCCACAGGATTCACCAGCAGTTTTCCTGACCTGTCCAAAATACTTGTCATTTCCTTCTTACCTCCCTTTCGAAGACTGCTAATTACACTCCAGAATGGTTTTCCAGCAGCTTGACCCATAGTCTCCAACCTGTTTCCAAAGTCTTCCCACTATTTCCTCTTGGATGCTGCAATTATCTGTTTGGCTTTGTTTCTTTCTTCAACATAACTTTCTCTGTCTACCTGGGTTCTGGTATGTAGCCATTTTTGATACACCTTCTTTTTCCTTTTACAGGCTGCCTTGACTGTATCATTCCACCAAGCTGTTTGCTTCATCCTACTTTTACACACTACTGTTCCAAGACATTCTTTAGCCACTTCTAGTACTGTGTCCTGTACCTTGTCCATTCCTTTTCCAATGACTGTAATTGACTACATTCAACTAACTGGTACCTTTCTGAGATCGCTGTTATGTACTTGTGTCTGATTTCCTTATCCTGAAGTTTCTCCACTCTTATCCTCCTACATATGGACCTGACCTCCTGCACTTTCGGCCTCACAATCCCAATTTCACTGCAGATTAAATAATGATCAGTGTCATCAAAGAATCCCCTGAATACATGTGTGTCCCTCACAGCCTTCCTGAATTCCTGATCTGTTATTATATAGTCAATGACAGATCTGGTTCCCCTGCCTTCCCAAGTATACCGGTGAATGTTCTTATGTTTAAAAAAGGAGTTTGTGATTACTAAGCCCATACTGGCACAGAAATCCAAGAGTTGTTTCCCGTTCCTGTTGGCCTCCATATCCTCTCCAAATTTACCCATAACCTTTTCATACCCTTCTATTCGATTTCCAATCCTGGCGTTAAAATCACCCATGAGCAGAACACTGTCCTTGTCCTTTACTCTAACAACTACATCACTGAGTGCCTCATAAAAACTATCGATCTTATCTTGATCTGTCCCTTCACAATGCGAATATACTGACAATCCTTATTTTCTTGCTAGACACTGTCAAATCTATCCACATCAGTCGTTCGTTTACATACCTTATTGCAACTACGCTGGGTTCCATTTCTTTCCTGACGTAAAGCCCTACACCCCATTGTGCTATTCCTGCTTTGACTCCTGACAGGTAGACCTTGTATTCTCCCACTTCCTCTTCTTTCTCACCCCTTACCCGAATGTCACTAACAGCTAAAACGTCCAGCCCCATCTTACTTGCAGCCTCTGCCAGCTCTACCTTCTTCCCAGAGTAGCCCCCATTGATATTAATAGCTCCCCATCCCATTACCATTTGTTTGCCAAGTCGTATCTTAGGAGTCCCTGGTTTGTCAGTTAGAGGTGGGACCCCGTCGCCTCCAAAGTTCCGAGGCATTTTGCTCTGATTGTTGCCAGCATCATATTTAAAGTACCAGGGAAGCAGGTTGCTAGCCTTACTTGCCCCGAGTCCCATTGGGTTTTACCCCTAACGGCTGAGGGACTAACCGGTAGATATGGTAGTCTTTGCCGTATGAGCACAAAGGTGACCACGACTCAGAATATGTCCGAGATGCCCAGCCTTATTCCAAAGTAACTGGTATCCCGACTGTCGGGACCACTTACTTGGCCACTCATACGTTGCCCGTGGTTCATGAACTTGGACATGACTACAGGAACCCACACCATGAACCATGTTTCAGGGTAAAACAAATAGAAGATGGACATCTTAAGGAAAACTGGAAATAAAAATTAAATGCTTGTGAAAACTGTAAAATTATAGAGACAGAATTGCTTGCCATACCTTATCTTATCTTACTGTTAATAGATACATATAAATGTAGAAATAAATATAATACATTATAGAACTGCTAGTTCCTTCTCCAGGGAGAAAATTGGGATATTTTGAAGGAGGATGGAAAGGAGGGGCAAAGCACTAAGACTCTATGTTGAGAGAGACACATTTGTTGTAACAATGAGGGGAGAGCAAGTAGATGATGCATATCAGATATCAGTTTTCACAAAGAAGTTGTAGAAGATGTTACACTCTTAAAAGTCTTAAATTGCTGTTTCTTTTGTTTTTGTTTTTTTATCTGTAGATCTCTTTTTACAAGGATATAGGACATGTCAAAATAAAGTTTAGATCAATTTAAAACAAGCCAATTCGTATACACATATATTTACAGAATTCTAGTTAGAGACGATCATAAGATTTACACCTGGTATACAATACTTTTCTTACAAATAACTTATTAAATAATGTGATGCCACGCTGTTCACGCATATCTCACTATCAGTCACTGCACACACTATACACACATCGTTTCATAATACTTCACTCACTTCACACACACACACACACACACACACACGTACTGGTGATCTCTGGGCCATTTTCTGTACTGCTACTTCCCATTTTGAAAAACTGAGTCAGCATCCCTCTGTAATGAGTGAGATGTTGAGCTCAGAAAGAGGAAGAGGTGTTAGTATTGTGTTATGCATAGCTTGATGGTAAGTATTTCTAGAAAGGAAAGAAGAAGGAAAAAAAAACAAAGTGAAGGTGTTATGTGGAATGTTGGATGTTTTATAATCATTATTATTATTATTATTTATTTGTATAACATTTTTTTTATCAAACTCCTACTCTGTTTTATCTAAGGAATCCTTCAATGTATAAAATGTATTGCATAACAGGTACTTTTTAGCTGTTTTTTTAAATAAGTGTATCTTTAAAATTTCTTTAATCTCTTTTGGTAATTTATTGTACAGTTTCAGTCCCTAGTAGAAAATGCTGTTTTGAGTTTTATGTTTATTTTTTCTTGGTAAATGTAGGATGAGTCTATCTCTTGTTGCATGGTCATGGACAAAGCTGTTTGAGCATTAATTACCAATGTTACTTTTGATGTGTACAACTGACTGGTAAATGTATTCACATGGAGCAGTTAAAATCTCCACTGTTCTGAACAGATCTTTACAATGAGCTCAAATAGTATTTTTGGTTATTATTCTTATGCCTCTGTTGTTCATATTTTGTGCATTTGTTCCCCAAAAAAGAATGCCATACCTAAGAATTGAGTGTACATATGAATAATTGGGTAACAGAAGAAATATTGAATTTAATTGATGAAAGTAGAAAATATAAAAATGCAGAAAATGAAGCAGGCAAAAAGGAATACAAACGTCTCAAAAATGAGATCGACAGGAAGTGCAAAATGGCTAAGCAGGGATGGATAGAGGACAAATGTAAGGATGTAGAGGCTTATCTCACTAGGGGTAAGATAGATACTGCCTACAGGAAAATTAAAGAGACCTTTGGAGAAAAGAGGGTCACTTGTATGAATAACAAGAGCTCAGATGGAAACCCAGTTCTAAGCAAAGAAGGGAAAGCAGAAAGGTGGAAGGAGTATATAGAGGGTCTATACAAGGGCGATGTACTTGAGGACAATATTATGGAAATGGAAGAGGATGTAGATGCAGATGAAATGGGAGATACGATACTGCGTGAAGAATTTGACAGAGCACTGAAAGACCTGAGTCGAAACAAGGCCCTCGGAGTAGACAACATTCCATTGGAACTACTGACGGCCTTGGGAGAGCCAGTCCTGACAAAACTCTACCATCTGGTGAGCAAGATGTATGAGACAGGCAAAATTCCCTCAGACTTCAAGAAGAATATAATAATTCCAATCCCAAAGAAAGCGGGTGTTGACAGGTGTCAAAATTACTGAACTATCAGTTTAATAAGTCACAGCTGCAAAATACTAATGCGAATTCATTACAGGTGAATGGAAAAATTGGTAGAAGCTGACCTCGGCGAAGATAAGTTTGGATTCCGCAGAAATGTTGGAACACGTGAGGCAATACTGACCCTACGACTTATCTTAGAAAATAGATTAAGGAAAGGCAAACCTACATTTCTAGCATTTGTAGACTTAGAGAAAGCTTTTGACAATGTTGACTGGAATACTCTCCTTCAAATTCTAAAGGTGGCAGGGGTAAAATACAGGGAGCGAAAGGCTATTTACAATTTGTACAGAAACCAGATGGCAGTTATAAGAGTCGAGGGGCATGAAAGGGACGCAGTGGTTGGGAAGGGAGTGAGACAGGGTTGTAGCCTATCCCCAATGTTGTTCAATCTGTATATTGAGCAAGCAGTAAAGCAAACAAAAGAAAAATTCAGAGTAGGTATTAAAGTCCATGGAGATGAAATAAAAACTTTGAGGTTCGCCAATGACATTGTGTTGTGACTTGCCGATCATTCAAAGCGCCGCCGTGCAATTACGCGCGTCCTCTACGTGCAGCGCTGTGTGCCAGCCATGCAACAGCTGCGCCACCTAAGTGGCCAGCCGAGCAGCGGCTGCTAGACTGGGACTCAGTGCTCATTCGAATGCTAACGTGTACACATGTCTTGCTTGTCAACTTACTCTGTGACTTATATGTGTTGTGTCATTCTGAAATATATGTGTTAAACTTGATGTTATAACAAGTGGCGACGAGGGACTGGATTTTTCCTTTTCACCATTGACCCACACGGTTCCATGGCTACTGTCGAGCAACTCTTGCAAAATCTCCTTGAACAGCAAATGCTTCTAACAGCAGCAATTCGCGATTTCGTCGCGGCGTCAAATGCGGGGCATTTCTCGTCGTTGGCTATACCTCCTTTTCCTCCTTACGACGAGATGGCAGAAGACTGGTCTGATTATAAAAAACGTCTTTGACAGCACTTCTTGACGTTTCATGTCATGGACAAACAACCATGTAAGTCTCTGTTCCTTTCCTGGATTTCACCTCAAATGTATCGGTTGTTGTCGCAATTGGTTCCTTTGAAGGATCCTGCGTCTTTGTCCTTTGCTGAAATTTGCTCACTTCTGTCTGTCTATTTTCAAAAGCAAACGCATGTGGTAGCCTCTCGTGTTGCTTTTTATCATTGTCAAAAACAGCCATATCAATCCTATCACACTTGGGCTGCTGAACTTCACAGCCTCAGTCGAAAGTGTCAATTTGTAACTGACGCTCACAAAGAATCCTATGCCGATTCCATGGTACGGGATGCTATTATCCGGTCGGTGCCCGACAAAGAAGTTTGGCAATGTGCCCTTCAGTTGGCGAATCCGACTGTAGATGAAGTTCTCTCCATTGCGCAGTCTTTTGAAATTTCTCACACTGCTGGAGAGCAAATAGAGGCATGGGGTGATGTCGGGGAAATACAACCTCTGTGCGCTGTTGACAACGCGTGTGGCACGTCCCCGCCGGCCGACGTGGCTGCAGTGCGCTCCCACGCGCAGCCTCGGCCTAGCCGTAAACAACCCGCTAAGAAACTGCAGCAAAACCCCCGGCAACTTCCTTCATGTCCGCGGTGTTTTATGAAACATACACACGAGGATTGTCCCCAACGTTGGGCTGTGTGTCACAATTCCAAAAAGAAAGGTCATGTGTCTTCCGTTTGCAAATCCGACCGCATACATGATGTTCATGAACATGACGCTGATTCTGATTCCATATTGTCTGTCAATTGCACTTCTTCCCTTTCAGGGAAGTTATTCCTCACTGTCCAAATCCTTGGTCGAGATGTTCGCATGCAAGTGGATACCGGTTCTGCTGCCACTATAATTAATTCTCAGACGTATCTTCAGTTGGGTTCTCCACGCCTGTCACCTGTCACTCGGCAATTACAGACATACAATAAACAGAAGATTTCTCTCTTGGGACAGTTTAATGCTGAGGTATCTTACAAATCCGTCATTCGCACTGTTCCCATATTTGTGGTCGACCAGAGCAACGCAGAAAATCTTTTTGGTTTCGATGCCTTTTGCGTTTTTGGGTTCTCCATAGATGACTCTGTCAATATTGTCTCTGATGCTATTCTATATGCTCAACTGGATTCCTTGTCGACGACATTTTCATCCATTTTTTTCTCCTGGGTTAGGCCGTGCAAACGACTTTGAAGCTCATATCACGCTCAAACCCACTGCTTGGCCTAAGTTTCTTCGGGCTCGGTCCATTCCTGTGGCCCTTTGTGATCGGGTAAAACGGGAGTTGGATCGTCTCACTACTTCAGGGGTCTTGCTTCCTGTCACTTCCAGTGAGTGGTCCTCTCCTGTCGTTGTCGTTGCTAAGCCAAATGGTGATATTCGTCTCTGTGGCGATTTCAAAGCCACTGTTAATGCTCAATGCCTCATTGACACTTACCCTATGCCCCGTCCTGAAGAACTGTTCACTAAACTTGCTGGAGGCCAGTATTTTTCTAAAATTGACCAGTCAGAAGCTTATCATCAACTTCCTCCCAATGCTGCTTCCCGGCAGTTTCTGGTCCTTAACACGCCTTTCGGCCTCTATCTATACCAACGCTTGCCATTCGGGGTTGCTAGCGCCCATGCTCTCTTTCAGCGATTCTTGGAACATTTATTGCTCCCTGTCCCTGGGTGTATCAATTACATGGACAACATTGTTGTCACTGGTTCCACCACTGACTAACATCTTCAAAATCTCCGCACACTTTTTCATGTCTTACAGACTGCCGGTCTTAAGTGTAATCTTCAGAAATCACAATTTTTTCAGGCATCTGTCACGTACTTGGGGTTTCAACTCTCTCAGGATGGTATTCGTCCGCTTCAGCAAACTGTTGCTGCAATCGATGCCCTTCCTCGCCCTACATCTGTTAATGAACTGCAGGCCTTCTTGGGGAAAATAGCATACTATTACAAGTTTTTATCATCTGCGGCTTCGGTGGCTCAGCCGTTGCATCGCCTGTTGCATAAAAACGTGCCTTTTCACTGGTCCGCGTCATGCGAAGTGGCTTTCCAGAAATTGAAGACTATGCTGAAACAGGCCCCGTCCCTGGCTGCTTATCGACCTGGCCAACATCTTGTTCTTGCCACAGACGCCTCTCAATATGAGGTCGGTGCAGTCCTGCGCACCGTTTTTCTGACGGTTCGGAACAACCCATTGCTTATGCCTCCAAAACGCTCACGGATGCCCAACAAAAGTATTCTCAAATTGAGAAAGAAGCTTTGGCCATTATTTATGCTCTTCATAAGTTTGGTGTTTTTCTCTATGGCTCAAAATTTCATCTTGTTACGGATCACAAACCACTTGTTTCCTTGTTTCATCCATCAACGTCACTTCCCGACAAGGCTGCAAACCACTTCCAGCGTTGGGCTCTTTACTTGTCTCGTTTCAATTATGTGATTCATTTCCAGCCAACGGCTCAACATGCAAATGCTGATGCTCTGTCTCGCCTTCCCATGGGTCCTGATCAGGCATTCAATAGGGACGAACTTTTGTGTTTCCACCTGGATGTTGCCGAGCAGCGGGTTGTGGACGGGTTCCCCATCACTGGGGACAGGCTGACGGCTGCTACGGGTTCTGACCCTACCCTCTCCCGGGTTTTACGCTATATTCAGAAGGGTTGGCCAGATCGCCCGTCCACTAAGACTTCTGATCCATTGCGGAACTACTACACTTTGCGCTACCGCCTCACGGCTAGGGATGCTGTTATCCTCCTCTCCACTGACAAAGCTTCGCCGCGTGTTGTGGTACCTGCGACTTTGTGTGCTTCGGTCTTGCGCCTCCTTCACCAAGGGCACTGGGGTGTGTCTCGCACAAAATCTCTGCCACGCCGTAATGTGTACTGGCCTGGCATCGACTCTGAAATAGCACACATGGTCGCTGCCTGCGGCCCTTGTGCGTCACAGGCCACTGCCCCGAAGTCATCTTTGTCACCGTGGCCTTCGCCTGAGAAGCCCTGGGAGCGCATTCATGCTGACTTTGCGGGACCCTTTTTAGGTACTTATTGGCTCCTTGTAATTGACGCCTACTCTAACTTTCCTTTCATTGTCCGTTGCACATCACCTACCACCGCAGCAACCACCAGTGCTCTCACCCGCATTTTTTCTTTGGAAGGCCTCCCGTCTACCCTTGTTACTGATAATGGTCTGCAATTTGCCTCTTCCGAATTTGCAGATTTTTGTGCTCGTCACGGCGTTATGCATGTCACGGCCCCGCCATTCCATCCACAATCCAACGGTGAGGCTGAACGACTAGTCTGCACATTTAAGGCTCAGATGCGGAAACTTCTGACTTCTTCTGCTGCTGATGATGCGCTTCTCCAGTTTCTGGCGTCTTACTGTTTCACCCCCATGGGCGACCACAGCCCGGCTGAGCTCTTACATGGCCGACAGCCCCGCACGCTACTTCATCTTCTGCGGCCTTCCACCTCACGGCCGCGGGTGCCTTCACTTGACCGGTTCACCGCCGACGACCTCGTCTGGGTACGGGGATATGGCAGGCGGCCAAAATGGAGCCCGGGCCGCATCTTAAGACACCGTGGCAGACGCCTGTATGAAATCCAGATGGACACGGGTGTTCCAGTGCAACATTCGGACCAGCTTCAGCCTCGTGTGCAGCAACGCCTGTTCCGAATGCCGCTACACCACCTTTGGCTCTACCTGACGCTCGGGATCTTGACATCTCTCAATACTCACAACGCAGCCCTCTCACCGTCATCGCGATGCCAGCACAAGAACGGACGCCACCAGGAGACGTGCCCATGCAGGAACCAGATGACCATCCTCTGTCAGAGCAAATCTACTTGCCTCCTCCTCTAATGGACGCTGACACATCGCCCATGTCTCCTGTCATATCAACTGGACTTGCCGCAATGGGCAGATTGGTGCATGGGGCCCCAGTAGATTCGACCCCTACTTCTCCTGTCATCTCGACCCGTTATCATCGGGGACACTTCCGTCCGTACGGGAAGCCTCCTCCTCGAGATTTTACGGCGAGTCAGACAACGCCTATGGACGTTAGCCATCTCCAGGACACCTCCATCAAGACCAGTGCAACAATTTAAAAGGGGTGAAAAGTGTTGTGAGTCGCCATCATTCAAAGCGCCGCCGCGCAATTACGCGTGTCCTCTATGTGCGGCGCTGTCTGCCAGCCGTTCAGCAGCTGCGCCACCTAAGCGGCCAGCCGAGCAGCGGCCGCTAGACTGGGACTCAGTGCTCATTCGAATGCTAATGTGTACACATGTCTTGCTTGTCAACTTACTCTGTGACTTATATGTGTTGTGTCGTTCTGAAATATATGTGTTAAACTTGACGTTATAACACATTGTAATTCTGCCAGAGACAGCAAAGGACTTGGAAGAGCAGTTGAACGGAATGGACAGTGTCTTGAAAGGAGGATATAAGATGAACATAAACAAAAGCAAAACGAGGATAATGGAATGTATTTGAATTAATCAGGTGATGCTGAGGGAATTAAATTAGGAAATGAGACACTTAAAGTAGTAAAGGAGTTTTGCTATTTGGGGAGTAAAATAACTGATGATGGTCGAAGTAGAGAGGATATAAAATGTAGACTGACAATTCCAAGGAAAGCGTTTCTGAAGAAGAGAAATTTGTTAACAGTGTGTATAGATTTAAGTGTCAGGAAGTCGTTTCTGAAAGTATTTGTATGGAGTGTAGCGATGTATGGAAGTGAAACATGGACGATAAATAGTTTGGACAAGAAGAGAATAGAAGCTTTTGAAATGTGGTGCTACAGAAGAATGCTGAAGATTAGATGGGTAGATCACATAACTAATGAGGAGGTATTGAATAGAATTGGGGAGAAGAGGAGTTTGTGGCACAACTTGACAAGAAGAAGGGACCGATTGGTAGGACATGTTCTGAGGGATCAAGGGATCACTAATTTAGCATTGGAGGGCAGTGTGGAGGGTAAAAATCATAGGGGAGACCAAGAGATGAATACACTAAGCAGATTAAGAAGGATGTAGGTTGCAGTAAGTACAGGGAGATGAAGAAGCTTGCACAGGATAGAGTAGCATGGAGAGCTGCATCAAACCAGTCTCAGGACTGAAGACAACAACAACAACAACATGAATAATATGTAACTAAAAGACACTGCATGTTACACACTGATGATAGGATACTAAGGGCAAAACATGCGGATGATATTCTGTTTGCAAGTACCTTTGTGTGTTCACACCACTTCAACTGAGAATCAATATTCATTCCTAGAAATTTTGCATTTGTTACACTGTCTATAGAGGTGCCACCTACATTTAATTTAACATGGTCATTTTTGCTCTTCAACGTGAAATTCGTGGTATTAGTTTTCTTTATGTTCAATGTCACTTTATTGCTTATTGACTAGTCATAAACTTCCTTGAAAGTTTCATTTGCTTTCTTAGCAAGGATTTCTCTTGTTTTCTCAGTGACTATAATACTGCTGTCATCAGCAAAGAGAATTTTTTCACTGTGAGTAACACTACTGGGAAAGTCTTTGATGAATATCAGGAACAGTATTGGTCCTAATATGCTACCTTGTGGAACCCCTATATTAATGTATTTTGATTCTGATAAGTGTTTTACTAAATGTTTAACTCTATTTGAAGTACTGTATGTGTTATCTCTACTCTTTGTTCTCTATCTGTTAGGTATGATTGAAACCAGTCATTAGCTGCTGCTCTTATTCCTAATCCCTCTAATTTATTTAATAGAATCTTGTGGTCAGCTGTATCAAACGCCTTATAAAAATCCAAAAATATGCCTGTGACACACTCATCTTTATCAACAGCATCAAGTACAACTTTTGTGAATTCTACTATGGCTACTCATTACTTTTGCCACTTCGGAAACCAAACTGTGATTCGCTTAAAAGATTGTATTTATTCAGGTAATTCATTAATCTGTCTTTCATAATTGCTTCTATAATTTTTGAGAATACTGACAGCAGGGAAATGACCAGTAATTTTCTATATCTTCTGCATTACTCTTCTACAAGGTACAACTCTTGCCTCTTTTAACTGCTCTGGAAATGTCCCTGATGTGAAGGATTCATTTGTTAAGGGGCCTTGTATAATCCCTATGCATTGTTTCAGTACACACATTGGTACTTCATCTAAGCATACTGACTTTTTATGTTTTAGTTTTTGAACAGTTTTATTGACTTCATTCCCTGTGGTTGGAAGTAACATCACTGTATTTAGTGCAACATTATTTACAGGTGTTATATTTGTTTTAGGGAATTTTTGCTATATCTTCTCTGCAATACTTGAAAAATGCTCATTTACATAGATTGCTAAGTGTTGTGGATCATTTATTACCTTATCCCCTCCCTTAGCAGTGTTATTCTGCATTTGTTTACCTCTCCCCATTTCCTTTTTTATTACATCCCAGACTGCTCTGCTTTTATTTTCCACCTTATACATTATTTTGTCATTAAATGACTTTTTTTGCAGCAGTCAGCACCTTATTATAGATCTTTTTGTATCCATCATAGAAATTTAAGAATTCTGGATCATTGTGAATCTTTTTCATGGAACTGAGGTGTTTAAGTGTTTGGGAGGACTTCTTAATACCTGCTGTTATCCATCTGTCTTTGTGAGATGTTGATACAGAACAGACATGCATACTTTTGGAAATGCCTTTTCAATGTTCAATTTAAACAATGTGGAGAATTTAGAGAATTTCATATTCACATTGGTTTCCTTATACACTTCATCCCAGCTTTGTTTTCCTAGCTCTTTTGAAAAATCTTTTATTTTGATTTCTGATAGATGTCATTTGTAGACTTGTAGTTTAGATAATGATTCAATGCCTGATTTTACTGTTTTTATTTGACAGAGATGGTCTGACAGTCAGAGATCTTTCACAGCTATGTCACATTTTTCCCTGTCCATATTTGTGGCCAGATGGTCAGTTACTGAGACTTTATCTAGAACTTTTGTTAATTTATTGAAAAAAGTGTCCATATTACCACTGGGAGATCTATACACACACAAAATGATTAATTTCTTGGTGATATCAAGCCCTGTTAATTCAATAGCTGACATTTCAAAGTGTTTGTCTTCACTTACTGTACTCAGGTCATGTCTTGATTTGAACTGTGTTCCTTTTCTGATATAAATGCATGATCCTCCACCCCTTGAAGTAGTTCTGCAGTAAGAATTTGCCTTTCCATACAATGATAATACTACATATTGGATTTCTGTGTCTCTACACCAGTGCTCAATAATACAAACTACTGTGCAGTTCAAAGATTGGAACTCAACTTCTAATAGTTGTATTTTATTTTTTATTGATTGCATGTTTTGATGGAGGATTGGTAAGTCTGTGAAATGCCCCATGTTACTCTTTCCAATGCTTTGTTTTTCTTTGTGACATCTGGTATATGTGATATCTGAAGAATTAAAACTGTCTTGTAAGTGATTGTTTGAGTATTTTTTAAACTGCTGGAAATACTCTTTAGGCAGGGGAACCTGTTGTCTAGATTTATACTAAAAAAGACCTACTTTTCCTACCTATGACAACAGGTATTTGACCATGTGTGGCCCGAGGTCCACCCCCTAAACTTTCATGAATCAGCTGTACCAATCTTCCCTTCCCAACCCTGTTTAGGTGTAGGCCATGCCCAGTGAAACTCCATTTGTTGATAGGCCCGACAGGCACCAGAGAAACATGAGCAAAGTTGGCTGTCCTCAGAGCCATCACTACCCCCACATTGATTCGCCTCACAGCTCCATCAAGGTGAAACTGATCATGACGCCGGAACAGCTCAACAAAGTGTACGTTGGTGCCATGAGTCAGAGAACCTATCTTGTCCAGGTCATGACTAATCTCATATGCCTCATCCCTGTTCAAACTGTTTCCTAACCCACCCACTATCACTGCATGGTTCTCTTTTGTAAAGTCCTTACATTATGACCCTACATCCGCTATCACATGACTTAGTCCTGCATTTGGCTTGAAGATACTGGTGGCCTGGTACACTGCCCCTAAACTTTCCTGTAACTGAGGGCCTACACCTCGTCCATGGCTACTACCTGGCAGCAGCACTTTCTTCTTCCTAAGACTTTGTACATTCCTACATTCCTAGGCTTCTTGACCTCGGTTGAAGTGTTATGCAAATTTCCTGTTCCTCGTTCTACCTGAGGCTCTTCTCCACTTAACTCTGGCAATGGTAGATACCTGTTTTTGATTTTGATGATAAAAACTGTCAGATCGCATTTTCTTTCTTCCTATCCTCCTACCAGCTGCCAGTTCCCAACCACCCTCCTCCCCCCTATCTCCCTTGGTCCTTATGAGTTCCTTCCTTGCTTCCTCCAACTGTGCCTGAAGGGCACAGATTTTCCTTTCCTGTTCCACAATCAAAATGTTCCTACTGCATACTCTGCAGTTCCAGGAGAGAGCTTCTTCTGTTCTCCCAACATTCTCCCCACAGCATCCTCCCCTGTGAAAATATTTGCTACAAGATTGGCAACAAATCCCTCTACTCACTACCTTATAACAGCTCCAACATTTCTCACTCATGGTCATTTTCGAAAGAGTAATTAAGTTTAAAGAATGTTTTAAATTTGTCAATGATGCAAGATTGGCAGTGTGTAAACAAAAAACGACAAAAAGGTCTTATATGTGGTGGTTGTTGTTTTTGTACTGAATTTGAGATGCAATGACAGAGGAATGAATTTGTAATTACTTTGCTTTTAGAGAATTTACGATATCAGGCATGTTTGGTCGGGTTTTTAAACTTATAACTCGGAAAATTTAGGCCTAGATCTCGTCTATCTAGCTAGAAAACAATACAAAATGTGTTAGTTAAATATGATTTAGAAACATTTGATTACATTTTTATTGCAACAATAGACACTGATGAAACTAGTAGCTGTCTTTTTTAAACGAATTTTATCAAAAAAACTTGAATAGAATTTTTTGTGTTTATGTTAAGCAAAATTTTGGGTTATGTTGTGATTATCGGAACTTCAGCTAAAGAACAAGTTTTTTCAAGAAAAAGCTCTGCTGGGACGCTAATATTCAGTTGTGTGACACGAGTAAACACTACAGCAAGTATACAAAACAAAGAAAATTAAAATTTGAATTGCATGTGACTGTAAACTTATAAAATGCACAGTACAAACAAATAAAAAGACAGAAGGAAACAAGCTCATCACACAAGAAATTGGAATTATAAATTATGAGGATTTATTTAACAATATAAAACCATAGTAGACCAAATGAGTGACATCTTATAAACTGAAGAGACAATTTTTTAACAAGGTATGTATGCAAATGCCAAAAGATGTTGCAGGTCCAATTAAAGCAAAAGAACAGAAAATTTCAAATGTAACTTTCAAATATCAGGTAGTATTTTAAGAAAACTATAAGGACAAGAAAGAAATAAAGCAATTACAAAATATTTTTGGTAGGATGTGAGAGGATGCTACGAAAACTTTACACAAAAATTAACTAAATCAATATGAATGTAAGGAAACTATCCTGATTTAGGATTTTTATGGTTTTCACTAAATTACTTTTGGCAAACAGATTGAGATTCTTTTATTTCGAATTGTTGTAAATCATGATATGATCAATATCATTATAAAACTGCTCCGTGAAAAAGTAAAACTACTACTGCCACTATGACAAAACTTATGACATTTAACTTCATCACTTAAAACAGCAGTTTGGAAATCAGCTATTTTAATGGATGTTAAAACTGAAACACCATGACACCTGAATTAAGGAAATATCAAACTGACATGAAGTGTATAGCATGCTTGTACATACAAGCACAGAATGGAGATAAAAGTAATACCACATACTTTCTGTACATAAGAAAAGACTACACAGTCAGTTGCTAACTCAGCAATCACCTCTGAATGTTTGTTGTCTGTGAGAAGATCATATTGTGGTATGTCATATGTACAACACAGAAATGTATACTAGCATGAGTCAGCATTTGACAGCGACAGGGTCATAGTCTATCAAGACAGCAGTTTTTTGTTCCATGTTAACGCTGCTTGTGTTGTTCATGATCACACAACTCTTGTATCTCAAAAGCCCCATGTGACCAGCACCCAAGAGGACAGACATATTGTTCACTTGGCCACACAATACCACACAACCTTGTCATTTACCTAGAGGCAGGAAATGAGCTTGATTGCAACAAGGCAATCCAATGAGATTTAGTGCATCATTGAGTGACAGTATGGTGACCATTGTTGCACTTCTCTTAATGCAGCTGCACAGAGGCTTACCAACAATGGTGCACTCAACAACCATATGGGGCACAGTAATGCCAACATGCCTTCTTTTTAGAAGAGTTCCATTTCTGCAAAGTGTGTCACGATGGATGTATCTATGTGTAGAGGCTCTGAGAACAACAACCATTGCCAGACTGCAATTGCCATGTGGGCACAGCATATGGTGTTATGGAGAGCCACTGAATACACAAAAGATCACCTCTGGATTTCGTAGCTAGTAATTTGATTTCTGGTATGTTACAGCTGGTGGCTGTGCCCTTTCTCTGAATTCTCAGTGTTATCTTTCAACAAGGTAAAACTTGATTACATGTTGCTCTTGCTGTCCTGGTCTATTTCAATACAGAAGATGTTCAGCTACTCCTCTGGTCAACATATTCTCCAGATTTCTCACCCACTGAATACATCTGTTGATGACTTGACCTGTCACAAGGCCATCACCACTCACAAGCGACTACAATTGATGAACACTGTTACAGACTTGAAGCAGCATGGTATGACATACCTGTATCTGTTATCCAAGTTCAGTTTATCTTGATGCCCGGCCCACTTAGTGCTGCTGTTGCTGTCATAGACTGCCATCTATGTGTATTAAACTTCACACTCTGTACACTCACAAATCACCAACAAATTTAATCATGTTTTTTCCTGCTATATTGTATGTACACAATAAGTAAAATTTTGTTATTTGCTTTTCCTACTGGTAATGCCATTCTAATGGAAAGCAGTGTAATAGTAGGTACAACTCAGAAATGTAAGAAGTTTATAATGTAACTGGTGTTATTCTAAAAACAAAACCATACAATATGTAAGAGTGTATTTAAGGTAAGAAGAAATAATAGTCACCAGGAGAATATATTATTTTAATACAAATAATAAAAGTTTGATGAAGAGCAATACAAAAATAAAACTGTTTAGAGCTTTTGATACAATTTTAACAAAATCTGTATTGACCTCTTGAGAAATAAGGCATTCATTGCATCTATGGTAACGTAAATTGTATATATTACAGCTTCCATTGACATGCAGTGCACGTAAACTTCACCCAAAAATAGAAGAAATTATAGAGCAAGTCTGGAGCTGGACTGAAAATTTATTACAGTAACTGGAAAATAATGTATAATCAACACGCTAAAATGAAAATTGAACAAATTAGCAATGAAGCCCCAGTGTGTGTGTGTGTGTGTGTGTGTGTGTGTGTGTGTGTGTGTGTGTGTGTGTGTGCATGCGTTAGTTGGTCAGAGTGCTCAACAATGAGGTTATCAGCACCCACAAGAAATTAATAGAAACAAATGTGTTAAAAAGGGAGAAAATGCAAGAAAATAGATAAAAAGTTATTCCAGATAAAATTACACTCACTCTCCCCAAACTTCAGCCATGATCACCCACACAATCACACTGGCTTACATCATGGATGACAGCATTAAAATTGTTCAGATGTTCTTAAACTATTAAGTAAAGCTAAGAAAGAGAAGAGGAGAACTATAATATATTTGCAGGAATTCGTGGATTGCTGATCAACTACAAAAAAACGTGGATGAGCCAGTCACCCTGATAACACACTGAAAATATCACCCTAAAATTTTTGGGAACAAGTTAGACAATTCATAAAACTTAAAAAATGGGTAGCCCTGTGATCTATACACCACAATGGCAGGTCCCCTTGCTGGAGTACGAAGCCATGCATCATAGGACTGTGGTCTAGATGAAGATGAGTAAAGAGGACCTAAAACCACCTGCACGGCTGGAAGGAAGTACGCCACAGCTGCAGTGTGGACTTTGCTAGATGCAGCTTATTGCCTGTCACTTCCAGCCACTCTTCTTCCCATCAATGGCATGACTGTAGCTCAACAGTGAGGCAACAGCATGCAGAGGGGTGGCACACTGAAGTATCTGAGGATCACAACACACCTCCTTGGCTGCTACATCCAGCTTTTCATTCCCAAAAAGCCACCTCCCCCAGCATTTGTAGTTGGAGGAGGACATCCTGGATACTCTAGACTACATTATCTGCTGGGTACAAGCATTGTAGAGAGTGAGGGAACCAGGACAGACAAATAATTTAGGAATCAATATATTTCTTATCTGCCACAGTAGCTGCGAAGATCACACGTAATTCTGCAGTGAAGTCAGTAAGTCCTGAGGCAGAGTCCAGAGGACGCAAACAAGGAAAAATAACTGAGCAATCAACGGAATCTCCCTGTTTAGACCCATCCATTAAAACAACTATGAAGTTGTGGAACTCAGTTAAAATAATGTATTAGAAACATATGCAGGAGTGCAGCCTCTCCTATACTGCAGTAAATCTAAAATTACTCTGGACCTTTGCAATATCCAGGGTGTCAGGCATTTTAAACTCTAGATTTGGGTTTGTACCACATCACATACAGCTTTGTTGCTTGTGAAAAATTGGAAAAAAGGCATTCCAGAGACAGATGAGCAATAGTAAAGTGCACTGGTGAATTTAGAGCAGCAGAAAACTTACATGCCTGCTATACCATAAGGAGCTGCCACTGGATTGTGAGTAGCAGTTCCTCAGCCTCAGCACGGAGATTGGGTATGCAGCTTATCCTACAAGTACTCATGGTCAGCCTAATCCCCTCACAGTGGAGAGCATCAATAGTCTTCAGATAAGGAGGCCTTGCTGATCCATACACTTTGCGTCTGTAGTGTAGCTGCGGTCACATTATGAAACTAGAGCAAACCTGCCTTGCCCACTCTCTAAGATCTGTGGCTAACGCACTTTAAGATGTTCAGTTCCTTCCAGGTCCTGGCTTTCAGACCTCTTATGTGTGAGAGTAAGAATGAGGCCCAGGAACCTCAATGAGTCTTTAAAATGCAGAATCGTGTTCCTCATATACAAGTCAGGTAAATTAAAAATATTACACAAATGGTTAAAGTGAACACACACACACTTATCTGCAGAAAACTGAAAACCCTTATAGTCAACTCCTCTAATGGCTGGACTGTAAGTTGCAACTGAGGAGTTGCTGCTGCATTAGTGGAGGAAGAACAGAAAACTGCAAAATCATTCATGTACAGGACTTCACACCATACATGTAATATTTCGAATTGTTGTAAATCTTGATATGATCAATATCATTATAAAACTGCTCCGTGAAAAAGTAAAACTACTACTGCCACTATGACAAAACTTATGACATTTAACTTCATCACTTAAAACAGCAGTTTGGAAATCAGCTATTTTAATGGATGTTAAAACTGAAACACCATGACACCTGAATTAAGGAAATATCAAACTGACATGAAGTGTATAGCATGCTTGTACATACAAGCACAGAATGGAGATAAAAGTAATACCACATACTTTCTGTACATAAGAAAAGACTACACAGTCAGTTGCTAACTCAGCAATCACCTCTGAATGTTTGTTGTCTGTGAGAAGATCATATTGTGGTATGTCATATGTACAACACAGAAATGTATACTAGCATGAGTCAGCATTTGACAGCGACAGGGTCATAGTCTATCAAGACAGCAGTTTTTTGTTCCATGTTAACGCTGCTTGTGTTGTTCATGATCACACAACTCTTGTATCTCAAAAGCCCCATGTGACCAGCACCCAAGAGGACAGACATATTGTTCACTTGGCCACACAATACCACACAACCTTGTCATTTACCTAGAGGCAGGAAATGAGCTTGATTGCAACAAGGCAATCCAATGAGATTTAGTGCATCATTGAGTGACAGTATGGTGACCATTGTTGCACTTCTCTTAATGCAGCTGCACAGAGGCTTGCCAACAATGGTGCACTCAACAACCATATGGGGCACAGTAATGCCAACATGCCTTCTTTTTAGAAGAGTTCCATTTCTGCAAAGTGTGTCACGATGGATGTATCTATGTGTAGAGGCTCTGAGAACAACAACCATTGCCAGACTGCAATTGCCATGTGGGCACAGCATATGGTGTTATGGAGAGCCACTGAATACACAAAAGATCACCTCTGGATTTCGTAGCTAGTAATTTGATTTCTGGTATGTTACAGCTGGTGGCTGTGCCCTTTCTCTGAATTCTCAGTGTTATCTTTCAACAAGGTAAAACTTGATTACATGTTGCTCTTGCTGTCCTGGTCTATTTCAATACAGAAGATGTTCAGCTACTCCTCTGGTCAACATATTCTCCAGATTTCTCACCCACTGAATACATCTGTTGATGACTTGACCTGTCACAAGGCCATCACCACTCACAAGCGACTACAATTGATGAACACTGTTACAGACTTGAAGCAGCATGGTATGACATACCTGTATCTGTTATCCAAGTTCAGTTTATCTTGATGCCCGGCCCACTTAGTGCTGCTGTTGCTGTCATAGACTGCCATCTATGTGTATTAAACTTCACACTCTGTACACTCACAAATCACCAACAAATTTAATCATGTTTTTTCCTGCTATATTGTATGTACACAATAAGTAAAAGTTTGTTATTTGCTTTTCCTACTGGTAATGCCATTCTAATGGAAAGCAGTGTAATAGTAGGTACAACTCAGAAATGTAAGAAGTTTATAATGTAACTGGTGTTATTCTAAAAACAAAACCATACAATATGTAAGAGTGTATTTAAGGTAAGAAGAAATAATAGTCACCAGGAGAATATATTATTTTAATACAAATAATAAAAGTTTGATGAAGAGCAATACAAAAATAAAACTGTTTAGAGCTTTTGATACAATTTTAACAAAATCTGTATTGACCTCTTGAGAAATAAGGCATTCATTGCATCTATGGTAACGTAAATTGTATATATTACAGCTTCCATTGACATGCAGTGCATGTAAACTTCACCCAAAAATAGAAGAAATTATAGAGCAAGTCTGGAGCTGGACTGAAAATTTATTACAGTAACTGGAAAATAATGTATAATCAACACGCTAAAATGAAAATTGAACAAATTAGCAATGAAGCCCCAGTGTGTGTGTGTGTGTGTGTGTGTGTGTGTGTGTGTGTGTGTGTGTGTGTGTGTGTGTGCATGCGTTAGTTGGTCAGAGTGCTCAACAATGAGGTTATCAGCACCCACAAGAAATTAATAGAAACAAATGTGTTAAAAATGGAGAAAATGCAAGAAAATAGATAAAAAGTTATCCCAGATAAAATTACACTCACTCTCCCCAAACTTCAGCCATGATCACCCACACAATCACACTGGCTTACATCATGGATGACAGCATTAAAATTGTTCAGATGTTCTTAAACTTTTAAGTAAAGCTAAGAAAGAGAAGAGGAGAACTATAATATATTTGCAGGAATTCGTGGATTGCTGATCAACTACAAAAAAACATGGATGAGCCAGTCACCCTGATAACACACTGAAAATATCACCCTAAAATTTTTGGGAACAAGTTAGACAATTCATAAAACTTAAAAAAATGGGTAGCCCTGTGATCTATACACCACAATGGCAGGTCCCCTTGCTGGAGTACGAAGCCATGCATCATAGGACTGTGGTCTAGATGAAGATGAGTAAAGAGGACCTAAAACCACCTGCACGGCTGGAAGGAAGTACGCCACAGCTGCAGTGTGGACTTTGCTAGATGCAGCTTATTGCCTGTCACTTCCAGCCACTCTTCTTCCCATCAATGGCATGACTGTAGCTCAACAGTGAGGCAACAGCATGTAGAGGGGTGGCACACTGAAGTATCTGAGGATCACAACACACCTCCTTGGCTGCTACATCCAGCTTTTCATTCCCAAAAAGCCACCTCCCCCAGCATTTGTAGTTGGAGGAGGACATCCTGGATACTCTAGACTACATTATCTGCTGGGTACAAGCATTGTAGAGAGTGAGGGAACCAGGACAGACAAATAATTTAGGAATCAATATATTTCTTATCTGCCACAGTAGCTGCGAAGATCACACGTAATTCTGCAGTGAAGTCAGTAAGTCCTGAGGCAGAGTCCAGAGGACGCAAACAAGGAAAAATAACTGAGCAATCAACGGAATCTCCCTGTTTAGACCCATCCATTAAAACAACTATGAAGTTGTGGAACTCAGTTAAAATAATGTATTAGAAACATATGCAGGAGTGCAGCCTCTCCTATACTGCAGTAAATCTAAAATTACTCTGGACCTTTGCAATATCCAGGGTGTCAGGCATTTTAAACTCTAGATTTGGGTTTGTACCACATCACATACAGCTTTGTTGCTTGTGAAAAATTGGAAAAAAGGCATTCCAGAGACAGATGAGCAATAGTAAAGTGCACTGGTGAATTTAGAGCAGCAGAAAACTTACATGCCTGCTATACCATAAGGAGCTGCCACTGGATTGTGAGTAGCAGTTCCTCAGCCTCAGCACGGAGATTGGGTATGCAGCTTATCCTACAAGTACTCATGGTCAGCCTAATCCCCTCACAGTGGAGAGCATCAATAGTCTTCAGATAAGGAGGCCTTGCTGATCCATACACTTTGCGTCTGTAGTGTAGCTGCGGTCACATTATGAAACTAGAGCAAACCTGCCTTGCCCACTCTCTAAGATCTGTGACTAACGCACTTTAAGATGTTCAGTTCCTTCCAGGTCCTGGCTTTCAGACCTCTTATGTGTGAGAGTAAGAATGAGGCCCAGGAACCTCAATGAGTCTTTAAAATGCAGAATCGTGTTCCTCATATACAAGTCAGGTAAATTAAAAATATTACACAAATGGTTAAAGTGAACACACACACACTTATCTGCAGAAAACTGAAAACCCTTATAGTCAACTCCTCTAATGGCTGGACTGTAAGTTGCAACTGAGGAGTTGCTGCTGCATTAGTGGAGGAAGAACAGAAAACTGCAAAATCATTCATGTACAGGACTTCACACCATACATGTAATACTATTTATGGCTGTGGTAAATAGGGTGTAGCACTTAAAACACTACCTGAGGAGTGTCACTCTCCTGCACGAAAAGATTCAATGGAACATCATCAACTTGGAGTCTAAAAAAGCACTTAGATAGCAAGGACAGTATGAAGATAGCTAGGTGGCCACAAAAGCCTGTTGCTGCAGCTGCCTTAGAATGCTGTGTCTCCGAGTAGTCATATATCCTACTGATGTAAAAGAATACCACCAATACAGTGATGTTTATGTAGGAAAGCCTGTTGGATAGCCATCTCTAACAGGGTCAGATCATCTACAGTGGATCAAAAATATGAGAATCCACATGGAGGATGGCCAAGGAGTTGCATCGTCTCTAACAATCAGACTAGCTGACAGTTAACCACTCACTCATGGGTCTTCCTTACACAGCTTTTTAAGGCAATGCTCCAATAACTACTGGGACACATTAAGTGCTTTCCTGATCTCAGGAGAAGTATCAAAACTGTCTTTCTCCATGAGTTGGCAAAGTGGCCTGTCTGCATATCAAATTAAAATGTTGTAAGAAGATTTCCTTTGATACTGGTTTCAAGTTCTGTAGTCTGCTGTATCGGATTTGATATTGCTTGTAGTAAGTAACCAAGGAGAGAACAGAGGAGTTGTGTGCATTATTGACAAACACAGCAACTCCTCCCCTGGCCCTTTCTCCAGTCAGGTCATCCTACAGGTGGAGCATATAGCTCCATAGCACAGGAGCATCATTAACTTTAAAATGTGTTTCTTGTCGACACAAGCACAGGAGGCATGCCTGTGCTAGGAGTTTCAGTTCCTCCACATGAATCCTGAACCCATTCACATTCCACTGTACTATGGGACCAGCTATCATGGGGTCGAACTTTTACTCTGTGTCTTAGCTGGGGTGGGGAGCCTACAATGCAGGGAGATTCAGTCTTGGGGTGAGATGGTTGCCACAGGAAGACTTCAAATTCCAATGGCTCTGAAGAGATGTACTAGAACCATCAGGTTGAATGTTGTAGACAGAGTCTGATGATTTTCTACTTGTTTCTATCTGCAGTGGAAGCTTCCTATTTGCTTTTTTTTGCCTGGGAAGGCTACCACAACAGTGGTAGTGGCAAGGATGGACTGTTTACCAGACTCTGCTTTGAAAGTGTTGGTAGCACTGCAGTGTTGGCGACTGTGGTTTTTTCTGATGTTCTCAGGGGTCTATGGGCTCTGAATTAGCTGCAACTTTACAAGTGCACTGACAAACACAATTAATAGTGCTGACACTAGCAACTTCGGTTTGTGTAGAGAAATCAGCTGTCAGAAAAGGCTTTTCAAAAGCAGAAGCAAAAGATGTAGTGATTTTGTGAGCCTTCTTGGCCTTCTAGACCTTTTTGGCCTCATTGTTTGAGACACACTTTGTTGTTTTAAGCTCATGTATCTTTATTTCTTCAAAGTAAATACTGTAATCTCTACTCCAGCCATTGTAGTCCCCAGAGCAATTAACATTTTTTGGACAACATGAACAAATGTCATATTCATGGGCAGCCTTAGTGCATTTTCCGTAAGTGGAATCTCCTAACATCCCAGAGTGGTATTTAAAACACCACATTGGGTTGGGGACATAGATCTGCATGCTTAAGCAAAGGAAACCTGACAAGATATGCTCTGGGAGTTTCGTGCTATTGAAGGTAAGGGTAAAAATTTTTCCAGATCCCCATCCAACCTTTTCATGATATTTTGCATGTCAATGATAAATTCTTGAGCCCTCTGATCTATCAATTCTTCTTTGGAAATGTCTACAAGATCTCTACATGACACAATACCCTCACTGTAATTCAAGGTGCTGTGGAGCTCTGTTTGGATGTCATATCCCCTGAGGTATTTAACTTTCCAGAGGTCTGCTACTTGTTGGGAACCAGAAGTGCCAAACGACAGTGTTCCATTTCATTATTTCTTCACTGATTTTAAAGTGCCAGTAATGCTCTCAAACCTTTTTGGATATAAAAATACAAAAATTTCTCAAAGCTGTCCTCTTCCCTCTTAACTATTAAAAACATATTCTGACCAGCAGCATGTGTTCTCTTGAGATACACTTAAAAACTCTGAATAACCCTCTTGTTAGGCTCAGTGTCGATTCCCACTAGTGGTACACCCATTCCACTGGAAGTTGATAAGGTTAAATTAATTCAAGGGTTCCAGCTTGACACTGAAAGAAGCTAGGGATATATGGGTCCATCTAGACAGAGCCCTGCCTGAATATGCCTTATACAAATGGAATGCAGCAAATTCCTCAGAGGTTGCCTGCTAATGACTGTTCTGCCTCAACAGCCATGCATCTCGTGGGTGTACAGCACACATTGAGACTGAAAGTTTTCCTGTACATATTTTGGCCATCCTCATGATCTGGGCAACTAAGCCAAAATCCCTAGTCCCTGTGACACACACTGAACAGTTTTCGCTGAAGCATACCCAGAGAAGCAGTTACGTTTTTGTATTTAGTGTTACTGAGGACAACATGAGGATGATCTCTGGAAGAAATAAGAGAAAAGTATGTCCTAAATTGCTTCCAGTAAGATAAACAGGGATTTCAGTAGTCAGCTACTAAAGAGTCAGAAACAAAAAAGGCAGTAAGTATGTATTATCAATTTTGAGTAATAGCAATGAAACCAAGATTGTTAATGCTGGTACTATTCAAAAAGTGGAGTGCCCTCTGATCAATACAGAAATGAATTACTAGAAGGGATAAGAAAACTGTGTCCATCAGGAAATGTTGCCAGGTAAATGAGTGGCAGGTGTAATAAGGACGTTCTTTCCTGGACTTCAAGAGACATGAAAAGACTAAACATGCTAACAAAACATGTATCAATGACATTACAAAACTTGCAGAACTAACATAGATGTAGACAACTGAAGATTGTACTGCATGAAAAAAGTTCAGAGCACGCCTTTATCTTGCAGCAAATATTAAATGACTGATGATGATACAGGTACAATACTAGGTCTAATCTATAGTTAAGATAATACATGGAACTTCCTGGCACATTGGTACTTAAACCTGGGACATCTGCCATTTCATGGTAAATTGTTCCATTGACTGAGCTAACCATGCATGACATGTAATCCAACCCCACAGCTCCACTTCTGGTAGTACCTCTTCAGCTACCTTCCAGACTTCACAGACATTCACCTCCCACAAGAACTGGTAAGGTATGCAAAAGAACATCTGTGAAGTTGGGAAGGTAGAACAGAAACTGGTGAAAATGGAGCTGTGAGAACAGGTTGTCAGTCATGCTTGGATAGCCCAGTTGACAGAGCAATTCCACATGAAAGGCAAAGGTCCCAGGTTCAGTTCCTGGCCCAGCACACAGTTTTAATCTGCCAGGATTTTCAAACAGTGCACACCGTTGGAGAATGAAAATTCATTCTGGAATACATACACATACTTGCAGTCTTGATGAATTTATTGATGAAATTTAGGTGTTGTTCAGTTATATATTAATTCTGATTTAAGTTACTTACTAATCCTTCCCCATCTCCACTGATAAGTCTAGAGCCACACACAGTGATTGCCAGAGCTGTCACACCCAAATTGTGGGCATATGGTATGTCAAACTGCAGTTTTCCTGTCCTTCGAGTGAATCCTCTTATGACACCATCATTCCAACCTGTGAATAAAATAAAATCATGTTTAATGAGAGGCTTTTTATGCCTATTAGTATGAAAGCTTTTCCTACTGGAGTGGAATGTGATAAAAAACAAATACTGTAGAATGAAAGGAGGAGGCCTGGGCGAGGAGGGGGAGGGATTTTAGGGTAGGCTTGGTGGACAGTGACATGCTGTTGGGGAGCACAGAGGGACGAGGTGGATAGAAGGTAGAGCAGCTATGTGCAGTTGGGATACTAGACAGAGGGAGCAGGGAAGGGGGAGGGGAATGGGGAGAGGAGTGGCAGAAAAGGAGAGAAATAAAAAGAATGCACGCAGTGTTGGAAAGACGGCTGTGTAGTGCTGGAATGGGAACAGGGAAGGGGCTGGACGGGTGAGGACAGTGATTAATCAAGGTTGACTGCAGGAGGGTTACGGGAACGTAGGATGTATTTCTGGGAAAGTTCCCACCTGCGCAATTCAGAAAAGCTGGTGTTGGTGGGAAGAATCCATATGTCTCAGGCTGTGAAGCAGTCATTGTTACATTACTTCCTGGATTTTCCATTGTTTGAAATACTGTAGAATGATATTGTCAGTATTGCTGATTCCATTCATTAATATTATCAGATTATCATTTAATACCCCCCCCCCCCCCCCCATGAACCATAGACCTTACCATTGGTGGGGAGGCTTGCGTGCCTCAACAATAGAGATAGCCATACTGTAGGTGCAACCACAAAGGATGGGTATCTGTTGAGAGGCCAGACAAACGTGTGGTTCCTGAAGAGGGGCAGCACCCTTTTCAGTAGCTGCAGGGGCAACAGTCTGGATGATTGACTGATCTGGCCCTGTAGCACTAACCACAACGGCCTTGCTGTTGTGGTACTGCGAACGGCTGAAAGCAAGGGGAAACTACGGCCGTAATTTTTCCCGAGGGCATGCAGCTTTACTGTACAATTAAATGATGATGGTGTCGTCTTGGGTGAAAAATTCCAGAGGTAAAATAGTCCCCCCATTTGGATCTCCAGGCGGGGACTACTCAAGAGGATGTCGTTATCAGGAAAAAGAAAACTGGCGTTCTAAGGATCAGAGCGTGGAATGTCAGATGCCTTAATCGGGCAGGTGGGTTAGAAAATTTAAAAAGGGAAATTGATAGGTTAAAGGTAGAAATAGTGGGAAATAGTGAAGTACGGTGGCAGGAGGAACAAGACTTTTGGTCAGGTGAATGTTGTTGTTGTTGTCTTCAGTCCTGAGACTGGTTTGATGCAGCTCTCCATGCTACTCTATCCTGTGCAAGCTTCTTCATCTCCCAGTACCTACTGCAACCTACATCCTTCTGAATCTGCTTAGTGTATTCATCTCTTGGTCTCCCCCTACGATTTTTACCCTCCACGCTGCCCTCCAATACTAAATTGGTGATCCCTTGATGCCTCAGAACATGTCCTACCAACCGATCCCTTCTTCTGGTCAAGTTGTGCCACAAACTTCTCTTCTCCCCAATCCTATTCAATACTTCCTCATTAGTTATGTGATCTACCCATCTAATCTTCAGCATTCTTCTGTAGCACCACATTTCAAAAGCTTCTATTCTCTTCTTGTCCAAACTATTTACCGCCCATGTTTCACTTCCATACATGGCTACACTCCATACAAATACTTTCAGAAATGACTTCCTGACACTTAAATCTATACTCAATGTTAACAAATTTCTCTTCTTGAGAAACGCTTTCCTTGCCATTGCCAGTCTACATTTTATATCCTCTCTACTTCGACCATCATCAGTTATTTTGCTCCCCAAATAGCAAAACTCCTTTACTACTTTAAGTGTCTCATTTCCTAATCTAATACCCTCAACATCACCCAACTTAATTCGACTACATTCCATTATCCTCGTTTTGCTTTTGTTGATGTTCATCTTATATCCTCCCTTCAAGACACCATCCATTCCGTTCAACTGCTCTTCCAAGTCCTTTGCTGTCTCTGACAGAATTACAATGTCATCGGCGAACCTCAAAGTTTTTATTTCTTCTCCATGGATTTTAATACCTACTCCAAATTTTTCTTTTGTTTCCTTTACTGCTTGCTCAATATACAGATTGAATAACATTGGGGAGAGGCTACAACCCCGTGTCACTCCCTTCCCAACCGCTGCTTCCCTCTCATGCCCCTCGACTCTTATAACTGCCATCTAGTTTCTGTAGAAATTGTAAATAGCCTTTCGCTCCCTGTATTTTACCCCTGCCACCTTTAGAATTTGAAAGAGAGTATTCCAGTCAACATTGTCAAAAGATTTCTCTAAGTCTACAAATGCTAGAAACGTAGGTTTGCCTTTCCTTAATCTTTCTTCTAAGATAAGTCGTACGGTCAGTATTGCCTCACGTGTTCCAGTATTTCTACAGAATCCAAACTGATCTTCCCCGAGGTCGGCTTCTACTAGTTTTTCCATTTGTCTGTAAAGAATTCGTGTTAGTATTTTGCAGCTGTGGCTTATTAAACTGATTGTTTGGTAATTTTCACATCTGTCAACACCTGCTTTCTTTGGGATTGGAATGATTATATTCTTCTTGAAGTCTGAGGGTATTTCGCCTGTTTCATACATCTTGCTCACCAGATGGTAGAGTTTTGTTAGGCCTGGCTCTCCCAAGGCTGTCAGTAGTTCTACTGGAATGTTGTCTACTCCGGGGGCCTTGTTTCAACTCAGGTCTTTCGGTGCTCTGTCAAACTCTTCATGCAGTATCGTATCTCCCATTTCATCTTCATCTACATCCTCTTCCATTTCCATAATATTGTCCTCAAGTACATCGCCCTTGTATAGACCCTCTATATACTCCATCCACCTTTCTGCTTTCCCTTCTTTGCTTAGAACTGAGTTTCCATCTGAGCTCTTGATGTTCATACAAGTGGTTCTCTTATCTCCAAAGGTCTCTTTAATTTTCCTGTAGGCAGTATCTATCTTACCCCTAGTGCCCTGCTTAGCCATTCTGCACTTCCTGTCGATCTCATTTTTGAGACGTTTGTATTCCTTTTTGCCTGCTTCATTTACTGCATTTTTATATTTTCTCCTTTCATCAATTAAATTCAATATTTCTTCTGTTACCCAACGATTTCTAAGAACCCTGGTCTTTTTACCTACTTGATCCTCTGCTGCCTTCACTACTTCATCCCTCAAAGCTACCCATTCTTCTTCTACTGTATTTCTTTCCCCCATTCCTGTCAATTGTTCCCTTATGCTCTCCCTAAAACTCTGTACAACCTCTGGTTCTTTCAGTTTATCCAGGTCCCATCTCCTTAAATTCCCACCTTTTTGCAGTTTCTTCAGTTTTAATCTACAGGTCATAACCAATGGATTGTGGTCAGACTCCACATCTTCCCCTGGAAATGTCTTACAATTTAAAACCTGGTTCCTAAATCTCTGTCTTACCATTATATAATCTATCTGATACCTTTTAGTATCTCCAGGGTTCTGCCATGTATACAACCTTCTATCATGATTCTTAAACCAAGTGCACTTCCTGTTGGCATAGTAACCTGTATTACTGTAGTAGGTGTGGGCTTCGTATCTGTCTTGGCCACAATAATGCGTTCACTATGCTGTTTGTAGTAGCTTACCCGCATTCTTATTTTACTATTCATTATTAAACCTACTCCAGCATTACCCATATTTGACTTTGTGTTTATAACCCTGTAGTCACCTGACCAGAAGTCTTGTTCCTCCTGCCACCGAACTTCACTAATTCCCACTATATGTAACTTTAACCTATCCATTTCCCTTTTTACATTTTCTAACCTACCTGCCCGATTAAGGGATCTGACATTCCACGCTCCGATCCGTAGAACGCCAGTTTTCTTTCTCCTGATAACGACATCCTCTTGAGTAGTCCCCGCCCGGAGATCCGAATGGGGGACTATTTTACCTCCGGAATATTTTACCCAAGAAGACGCCATCATCATTTAATCATACAGTAAAGCTGCATGCCCTCGGGAAAAATTACGGCCGTAGTTTCCCCTTGCTTTAGGCCGTTCGCAGTACCAGCACAGCAAGGCCGTTTTGGTTATTGTTACAAGACCAGATCAGTCAATCATCCAGACTGTTGCCCCTGCAACTACTGAAAAGGCTGCTGCCCCTCTTCAGGAACCACACGTTTGTCTGGCCTCTCAACAGATACCCCTCCGTTGTGGTTGTACCTACGGTACGGCTATCTGTATCGCTGAGGCACGCAAGCCTCCCCACCAACGGCAAGGTCCATGGTTCATGGGGGGGTCAGGTGAATACAGGGTTATAAATACAAAATCAAATAGGGGTAATGCAGGAGTAGGTTTAATAATGAATAAAAAAAATAGGAGTGTGGGTAATCTACTACAAACAGCATAATGAACGCATTATTGTGGCCAAGATAGACACGAAGCCCACGCCTACTACAGTAGTACAAGTTTATATGCCAACTAGCTCTGCAGATGATGAAGAAATTGATGAAATGTATGATGAGATAAAAGAAATTATTCAGGTAGGGAAGGGAGACAAAAATTTAATAGTCATGGGTGACTGGAATTCTACAGTAGGAAAAGGAAGAGAAGGAAACATAGTAGGTGAATATGGATTGGGGCTAAGAAATGAAAGAGGAAGCCTCCTGGTAGAATTTTGCACAGAGCATAACTTAATCATAGCTAACACTTGGTTCAAGAATCATGAAAGAAGGTTGTATACATGGAAGAACCCTGGAGATACTAGAAGGTTTCAGATAGATTATATAATGGTAAGACAGAGATTTAGGAACCAGGTTTTAAATTGTAAGACATTTCCAGGGGCAGATGTGGACTCTGACCACAATCTATTGGTTATGAACTGTAGATTAAAACTAGAGAAACTGCAAAAAGGTGGGAATTTAAGGAGATGGGACCTGGATAAATTGACTAAACGAGCGGTTGTACAGAGTTTCAGGGAGAGAATAAGGGAACAATTGACAGGAATGGGGGAAAGAAATACAGTAGAAGAAGAATGGGTAGCTTTGAGAATGGGTAGCTTTGAGAGATGAAATAGTGAAAGGCAGCAGAGGATCAAGTACGTTAAAAAGACGAGGGCTAGTAGAAATCCTCGGGTAACAGAAGAGAACTGAATTTAATTGATGAAAGGAGAAAATACAAAAATGCTGTAAGTGAAGAAGGCAACAAGGAATACAAATGTCTCAAAAATGAGATTGACAGGAAGTGCAAAATGGCTAAGCAGGGATGGCTAGAGGACAAATGTAAAGTTGTAGAGGCTTATCTCACGAGGGGTAAGATAGATACTGCCTACAGGAAAATTAAAGAGACCTTTGGAGAAAAGATAACCACTTGCATGAATACCAAGAGCTCAGACGAAAACCCAGTTCTAAGCAAAGAAGGGAAAGCAGTAAGGTGGAAGGAGTATTAGGGGTCTATACAAGGGCAATGTTCTTGAGGACAATATTATGGAAATGGAAGAGGATGTAGATGATGATGAAATGGGAGATATGATACTGCATGAAGAGTTTGACAGAGCACTGAAAGACCCAAGTAATAACAAGGCCCCGGGAGTAGACAACATTCCATCAGAACTACTGACAGCCTTGGGAGAGCCAGTCCTGACAAAACTCTACCATCTGGTGAGCAAGATGTATGAGACAGGCGAAATTCCCTCAGACTTCAAGAAGAATATAATAGTTCCAATCCGAAAGAAAGCAGGTGCTGACAGATGTGAAAATAACTGAACTATCAAACTAAGTCATAGCTGCAAAATACTAACGCGAATTATTTATAGACGAATGGAAAAACTGGTAGAAGCCGACCTCGGGGAAGATCAGTTCAGACTGTAATTCTGCCAAACACAGCAAAGGACTTGGAAGAGCAGTTGAATGGAATGGACAGTGTCTTGAAAGGAGGGTGTAAGATGAACATCAACAAAAGCAAAACGAGGATAATGGAATGTAGTCGAATTAAGTCGGGTGATGCTGAGGGAATTAGATTAGGAAATGAGACACTTAAAGTAGTAAAGGAGTTTTGCTATTTGGGGAGCACAATAACTGATTATGGTTGAAGTAGAGAGGATATAAAACGTAGACTGGCAATGGCAAGGAAAGCGTTTCTGAAGAAGAGAAATGTGTTAACAGCGAGTATAGATTTAAGTGTCAGGAAGTCGTTTCTGAAAGTATTTGTATGGAGTGTAGCCATGTATGGAAGTGAAACATGGACGATAAATAGTTTAGACAAGGAAAGTATAGAAGCTTTCAAAATGTGCTGCTACAGAAGAATGCTGAAGATTAGATGGGTAGATGACATAACTAATGAGGAGGTATTGAATAGAATTGGGGAGGAGAGGAATTTGTGGCACAGCTTGACTAGAAGTAGGGATTGGTTGGTGGGACTTGTTCTGAGGCATCAAGGGATCACCAATTTAGTACTGGAGGGCAGCGTGGAGGGTAAGAATCGTAGAGGGAGACCAAGAAATGAATACACTAAGCAGATTCGGAAGGACGTAGGCTGCAGTAGGTACGAGATGAAGAAGCTTGCACAGGATAGAATAGCATGGACAGCTGCATCAAACCAGTCTCAGGACTGAAGACCACAACAACAACATCATTTAATACAACTTGTTTCCAGCACAGGTACAACATGTCTACTGTAAAAATATCTCTATGCATTGTATGATATATCACATAGTTATTTCTTGGTTATTTTCTCTATCCTTATGAGATCTTTTTCACAAATTATTTATTTTCTTTTCCTATATCATCTTACTGAGATTTGGGAATGTAAGTGGAATGATAAACAGGTAAATATAAAACCGCTGGTCCAAAAAAGTGTGAATCAAATGTGTGACATAAAATAATATTTTTTTCATTGCAATTATACAAGATTGACTTATGCATCACAAAAACCTTGACTTGTGGTACAAAATAAGAATTGTTTTAACATTAGGATATGGGACATGAAATGTACATATATATATATTTGTTAGGATAAGTATGACATGAACTGCAGGCCTCTGTGGTCCAGCTGCCACATTTATGGATTCACATAAATTTTGTAACATTCTTATTTTATTTATCTGGTCATTTTAAAACTCAATTTACTATAGTTATTCATATTTTGTCATTAATTTCATTTCAATTTAATTGAGAGTGCAAACATCTCCATTCTGGTTTTACTGTTACCAATCAATATTTAAAAATAAATCATAACCAATTCTAGTTTTTTAATTCTAGAATATTTTTCACAAGAAGCGAAACTACCTTTTTGTCTGCATTTATGAAAAGAACTTATGTAAATGTTAGAAAAATTTTCCAGCCAATAACTCCATTTGGTACTAAACAACTAAGAACCAAGAAATAATCATTATTCAGACATAAAAACAAGAAATTACTGTTTAATACTCTGCTATCAGTTTGTGAATGCCAACAAGATTTTGACTGTAATCCTCAAATTTTCTGCTTATAATAACATCTGATGTCATCTTTAATTATTGAAATGATATAGAAGCAGTGGAAAATCAGCCATAGGAGATCCAGTTTTGTAACAGTTTTTGTGCATGATACCTGTACCAGTTGAAACAATAAATATGTAATCGTAGAAGTGAAACTTCATATCAACCTGACTACTTAAAATATCTCTTGGCATACCCAATCCTTAGCTATGCTGTGAAGAGCTCAGGAAGTTGCAGCAAATTTGGTGGAGCAGATACTCTCAGTTATTTCTCAGCCACTGCAGCATCAGAGTACACCAAAAAACAAAGATGAATAACTTCTTCTAATTGTTACACCCTCAAAAACAGTGTATTAACTTGAGAAAAATCTGGATTGCATCACCTTGGCCCAGTTTATTTCAGAGTGAATGGCAGGTTAAATATAAATGAAAATACAGTTACAGTCAAGCATCAGAACTGAGATACCATAAAACCAGGGCAGCTGCTAAGTGTTCTGGCACAAATGTCCTCAGTTTCTTATTTTTTCTCTTCTGGTTTTGAAATTTCCCAAAATAATTGAAATAGGAAGAATGTTCTGAACATATTCAACTAGAATTCAACTGAATATACCACCAAACCAAATAGGGTATCAGTTATTTATTTCTTTTAATTGCAAGAATGTTTGTTTCTGTTTCGTCCTCAGTAGCGGCTGCTTTAGTTTTGAGGGAGGTGGAGGCAATGTTTTTATCTTCATCAAAGTAATTAAAGACTTAAGTAATTGTTCCATGCATTTTTGAAAACAATTTGGTGTTTTAATCTTTTTGTTTTTCATTTTTCTCTCCTAATTTGCTCAATTTTTTCACTGTTTGATTTGACATTAATTTTTTCCTCCCTTTACTGTTCCTAAAGTCTACCGCCCTAGGTGGTAGCTTAGTCTTGCCTAATGGTAGAAATGGCCCAGCTTAAAACATGAAACAAAGCAATTGGTGATGACTCAATTACAGCAGTATTAACGGAATGATCAGAGCCAAAGATTATGAGATATCTATAATTGCTTTTTAGGACATCTGGAAAACAGAAAAGATTCCAGAATACAACAACACAGCCAGCTGCTGTGGTCAAGTGGTTCTAGGTGCTTCAGTCCAGAACCAAGCGGCTGCAACAGTCGCAGGTTCGAATCCTGCCTCAGGCATGGATGTGTGTGATGTCCTTATATTAGTTAGGTTTAAGTAGTTCTAGGGGACTGATGACCTCAGATTTTAAGTCTCATAGTGCTTAAGTAATAGAACCCAGTATGTTGTCCTCGATGGCGAGTGTTCATCGGAGGTGAGGGTATCATCTGGAGTGCCCCAGAGAAGTGTGGTAGGTCCTCTCTTCGCAGGAGAGCTTCTGTAAAGTTTGGAAGGTAGGAGACGAGATACTGGGAGAAGTAAAGCTGTGAGGACGGGGCGTGAGTTGTGCTTGGGTAGCTCAGTTGGTAGAGCACTTGCCCGCGAAAGGCAAAGGTCCCGAGTTTGAGTCTCGGTCCGGCACACAGTTTTAATCTGCCAGGAAGTTTCATATCAGCACAAACTCTGCTGCAGAGTGAAAATCTCCTTCTAGTCTAACAGATATTTCAATCACATGTAAGTGCCTGGCAGAGCGTTCATCAAACCACCTTCACAATTCTCTATTTTTCCAATCTCGTATAGCGCGCGGAAAGAACGAACACTTATATCTTTCCATATGAGCTCTTATTTCCCTTATTTTATCATGGTGATCATTTCCCCCTAAGTACGTCAGTGTCAACAATACATTTTCACATTTGGAGGAGAAAGTTGGTGATTGTAATTTCATGAGAAGATTCTGTCGCAACAAAAAACGCTTTCCAAATCCTGTATCATTCCTGTGACACCGTCTCCCATAATTTGCAATAATAAAAAACATTCTGCCCTTCTTTGAACTTTTTCGATGTACTCCATCAGTCCTATCTGGTAAGGATCCCACACTGTGCAGCAGTATTCTAAGAGGATGGACAAGCATAGTGTAGGCAGTTTCCTTAGTAGAACTGTTACATTTTCTAAGTGTCCTGCCAATAAAACACAGTCTTTGGTTAGCCTTCCCCACAAAATTTCCTATGTGTTCCTTCCAATTTAAGTTGTTTGTAATTGTAATACCTAGGTATTTAGTTGAATTTATGGCTTTAGATTATACTGATTTATCGTGTAACCGAAGTTTAATGAATTCCTTTTAGCATTCATGTGGAAGACCTCACACTTTTCCTTATTTAGGGTCAACTGCCAGTTTTCACACCATTCAGATATCTTTTCTAAATCATTTTGCAATTTGTTTTGATCTTCTGATGACTTCATTAGTCAATAAATGACAGTGTCATCTGCAAACAACCTAAGACAGCTGCTCAGATTGTCTCCCAAATCGTTTATATAGATAAGGAAAAGTAAAGGGCCTATAACACTACCTTGGGGAATGCCAGAAATCACTTGTGTTTTACTCGATGATTTTCCATCAATTACTATTAACTGTGACCTCTCTGACAGGATATCACATATCCAGTCACATAACTAAGATGATATTCCATAAGCACAACAAGCCGCTTGTGTGATACAGTGTCAAAAGCCTTCCAGAAACCCAGAAATACAGAATCAATCTGAAATCCCTTCTCAGTAGGGAATCAACACTTCATGTGAATAAAGAGCTAACTGTGTTATTGTCTTTCCAAGGAATGATGTTTTCTAAATCCGTGTTGACTGTATGTCAATAGACAGTTTTCTTTGAGTTAATTCATAATATTTGAACACAATATATGTTCCAAAATCCTACTGCATATCGATGTTAACAATATGAGCCTGTAATTTATACGTTTCTTGAATACTGGTGTGACCTGTGCAACTTTCCAGTCTTGGGTACGGGTCTTTTGTCGAGCGAACAGTTGTATATGACTGTTAAGTATGGAGGTAATGCATCAGCATACTCCAAAAGGAACCTAATTGGTATACAGTCTGGACCAGAAGACTTGCTTTTATTAAGTGATTTAAGTTGCTTCACTACTCCGAGGATATTTACTTTTACGTTACTCATGTTGGCAGCTGTTTTCACTTCAAATTCTGGAATATTTACTTTGTTTTCTTTTGTGAAGGCATTTCAGAAGGCTGTGTTTAGTAACTCTGCTTTGGCAGCACTGTCTTTGATAGTATCTCCATTGCTATCACGCAGAGAAGACATTGATTGTTTCTTGCTGCTAACATACTTCACACACAACCAGAATCTCTTTGGATTTTCTGCCAGGTTTCGGGACAAAGTTTCATTATGGAAACTTATAAGCATCTCTCATTGAAGTCCACGCTAAATTTCGAACTTCTGTAAAAGATCACCAATCTTGGGGATTTTGCGTCTGTTTAAATTTGGCATGTTTGTTTCGTTGTTTCTACAACAGTGTTCTAACCCATTCTGTGTACCAACGAGGAGCAGCTCCATCATTTGTTAATTTATTTGGTATAAATCTCTCAATTGTTGCCGATACTATTTCTTTGAATTAAAGCCACATCTGGTCTACACTTATATTATTAATTTGGAATGAGTGGAGATTGTCTCTCAGGAAGGTGTCAAGTGAATTTTTATCTGCTTTTTTGAATAGGTATATTTTTTGCTTATTTCTGGTTGATTTGGGGATTACAATATTCAATCTCACTACGAGAGCCCTGTGTTCACTAGTCCCAGTATTAGTTTTGATGCTTGTTATTAATTCAGGATTATTTGTTGCTAAGAGGTCAAGTGTGTTTCCACAACTATTTACTACTCACCTGGGATCATGAACTAATTGCTCGAAATAATTTTCAGAGAATCCATTTAGCACAATTTTGGATAATATTTTATGCATACCTTCGGAATTAAACATGTATTTTTGCCAACATTTTGAGGGTAAATTAAAGTCACTACCAACTATTATCGTATGAGTCGGGTACATGTTCGAAATCAAACAGATGTTTTCTTTGAACCTTTCAGCAACTGTATCATCTGAATTGGGAGGTCAGTAAAAGGATCCTATTATTATTTTGTTCTGATTGCCAGCAATGACCTTGCCCATACTAACTCACAGGAACTATCTACTTCAATTTCGTGACAAGTTAAACTACTTCTAACAGCAACAAACACGCCACTGCCAACCGTGTTTAGCCCATCCTTTTGGAACAATGTTAGGTTCTTCGCAAAAATTTCGGCTGAGCTAAGATTCAGCTTTAGCCAGCTTTCATTGCCTATAACTATTTGAGGATCAGTGTTTTCTATTAGCGCTTGGAGCTCTGATACTTACACAAAACAGCTAAGACAATTTACAACTGTTGTACCAGTTGTTCCTGTATCTATGTTCTTCCTGTGTTCAGCCTGCACCCTTTGTGACTGAAGCCCTTCTTGTGTTTTCCCAATACCCTCTAACCTAAAAAACCATCCAGTCCACGCCACACAGCTCCTGCTACCGGTGTAGCCACCTCCTGCATATAGCGGACGCCTGACCTATTCAGCGGAACCCTTTGGCACAAGTCGAGGAATCTGCAACCTACACAGTCACAGAACTATCTGAGCCTCTGATTCAGACCCTTCACTCAGCTCTGTACCAGAGGTCCACAATCAGTCCTGTCGACTATGCTGCAAATGGTCAGCTCTGCTTTCATCTTGCAAACAAGACTGGCAGCCTTCACTACTTCTCTTAGCCACTCGAAACCAGAGAGAATCTCTTCTGATCCAAAGTGACACACATCATTGATACCAATGTGAGCAACCACCTGCAGCTGGCTGCACCCTGTGCTCTTCATGGCATCCAGGAGGACCCTTTCCACAACTGAAATGACTCCACGCGGTATGCACACGGAGTGCAGATTGGATTTCTTTCCCTTCTTGTCAGCCAAGTCCCTAAGAGGCCCCATAATGTGCCTAATGTTGGAGCTCCTAACTACCAATAATCCCACCCTCCGTGATTTCCCAGATCTTGCAAGCCAAGTGGTTTCCTCTGAAACAGGACGGGCAACAGCACCTGGCTCAGCGACAGAGTCAGCCACAGACAGCACCTGGAACCTGTTTGTCAGACAAACCAGGGAGGCCTTACGTGCTGCCGCCTGGGAAGTCTTTCACCACCTGCTTCGCCTCAGGGTGACCTCCCACTCGACCACAGGTGAGAGGACAACCTTAATGCAAGCAGTAACTGGGTTTGCCACCGGTGAGGACCAATCGGAGGACTCAGACGTGCTGGATGTCTGTTGGATCCCCACTGCCTAACTACCGAAGCTCTCAGGTGAAACTAAATAATTTTTCCCTGATTAGGAACTTGTAATATGTCACAAAACCAGTTTACTTTTTGATGACGCAAATGAAAGTGCGAGAAGTGTGAATATTAGACATTAAATTTGCACGCAAAAACTCAAGAAACTAAACTATTAAGGCATGCATATGATATGATAAAATTCACTCCTGGTTAGGAACTCGTAAATGTCACAAAAGCGGTTACTTACCTGTTCCTGCATCTGTCTCGGTCGGCTACATGTTGCTTGGAATTATTTGAGGCATTCCAGCCCGAGATGCTGGAGTTGGTGGTTGTGTGTGCATGAGGTATGCTTGCTTGTGTGTATCTGTGAATGGTGTGTGCATTTGTCTCTTTTACTGATGAAGGCTGTGGCTGAAAGCTGTATGTTAGTGTCTTTTAATTGTGCCTGTCTGCAACTTGATGTGTCTTCTTTATGGTAAGTAGCAATCTGTCTTTTTCCTACATTGTAGACATTTATGTGAGACACACTGCGTAACAGATGATTACATATGCTCCCTATACTTCATAGGGAAAAACGATTCTGCTGAGACTCAAGAAGAGAACTTGACCAACTCTAACTTATTAACCAATGTATGTAATAAAGGTTAAGTGCGATATGTCTGTGTGTGCCACCAAAACTTCATAATCAAGGTTTTTAGCCACATGCGGGTTATATGGTATGCTAATCCCTAATCCTCCATCCATGAAAAAGGTTTTGTTTTGGAACTGTATGTGTTAGTTATGAAAATATGAGTGTCTAAAGAGGGTATGATGAGATAGTTAATGTAAGCGTAGTTTGTCTGTACATGCTGCTATAACTCCACCACACCCTCCCACAGTGCCATGGAGGTTATATAGTACAGTAGCTCTACACCTCTGATCCACAAAGAAGGTTTAGTTTGGAACTGCAGAGTTTGGGTACAAAGATACAGGAGTAAAAGGAGCACATAACACCAATAGACTTCTTATTGGAAGACTGTGACACAGCTTGGAATCCAGTGTCATAGTGGCTGAGACTGGCCAGAATCTCCTTCTAGAATGTTCAAGACTATTGGAGAACATTGTAGAATGTGCCAATATGTTATAGAATCTACCAGAAGGTTCAAGAATGTTCTTGGTCTCTGAGGTAATCCAGAATTAATGGGAAGTGCATTACTTACACAGACTGGACATTTTTGCAAATGCTTCCAGCTATTCCAAAATCATCCCCAGCAGATAAAATGAATTCATATTTGAAGAAATCATTTATTTATTTGACCTTGAGTGAGGAAAGTACAATTAAGAACAAATATGAGAGTTCAACTTCCCATTGATGAAGAAGCAAAAAATTTTTGTCAAAAAGCTCTTACAAATTAGTGAAGGCACTCACCCAATTGATTGTGTAAGTGATTAAATTGAACTTAGAAAGGCTTTACATAACATTGTAAACAATGCAAATGAATTAATAGTTTTTCTCAACATTGTTCAAAATAACTCAAGTTGGTTATTTAAAAGTGCCCTTTTAGCAGTAAGAAATAAAGTATTTGAAGTTAGAATTATAAATGGTCATGGCCAGTTGTCAAACAATATAACTGAAGAAAAAATAATATCAGGAAAAGATAAAAGGAAAAACAGCACTTATTCCAAGGATTCCATAAATATTTAATGAACTGCTGTTCCAGTTCAAAAGACTGCAGTTTCTAGTAAAATTAGTATTTAGTGTCACTATAAATAAGGCACTAAGACAAACTAATGCCCACCAAATAACAAGACTGCAAATGTAGGTCATATGCAAGTATTGTGATAGAATAAGTTAATTAAGTACAGAATATAGTGAAAACAAAGCAAATGTTTCTTTTAATAAGTGAAACACAGCTGTATTGAGAATATGATGATTTAGTATAGCTTTATAATTTCTGTGTTTAAAAGGTTGATACTTTTAGGACACACACACACACACACACACACACACAAGTATCATTCAATAAAAAAATGGAATTTTTTAAAGGAACTATTACAAGAATGCGTAACAACATTTATTTATTTTTCAATGTAATATACCTCAAACTCTATGCACTTATGCCAGTACTGGACAATTTTCTCAATTCCATGGGTGAAGAACTCTTGAGGGCATGTACATGACCAGTTATGCACTGCTGCCTGAGCTTCCTCATCATTAGTGAACCTTGCACTGCTAAGAGCTTCTTTCAGTGGGTTAAAAACATGATAATCTGAAGGTGCCAGATTAGGGGAATACAAGGGGTGGAGTAAGCAGATGAACTTCATGTCTCCCTGCACACATCCATGTGCCTAATTTCTTATGTGAAATGTTTTAGAACCCACTTCGCACACACTTTCTTGAAGAGCAGTACATCATGAACAAATGGTGTGTTGATTCAACACTAATGTTCATTGTTGCTGCAATATCACTCTCCATAAAACACCTGATATACCTTATCAACTCTCACAGTGTTGTTTGTGACTGCCTAGACAGAGTTTCCTGGACATGGTGAACCTTCAATACTTGTCACACTCCATTTGAACTTATCTGGCCAATTGTACACTTGTGTTCAACTCAAATAACTTTCACCATATTGCGCTGCCACCAGCAGTGAATTTCCATGGGTTTAAACACATCAGCTAACAAGAATCTAAGGACACTCCACTGTTCCACATTGGTAGAAACCTGCAAGTGTACCACTATCTTGTTTCCCTGATTCTTAGCATTCCTTTTATGAGCCAGACATGCCAGCCCCATCTGATAATAGTTCTAGGACACCACCAAAAAATAACAAAGAAGCACAAATTTTATTGAAGTTTTGTAGCTTTCATACAACACTTCCAGTTATTTATTGAATGGACCTTGTATAAAACCACCTACCACCAAACATTGGTTTTAGTGTCAGGTGTTACCCTTTGTTTCCTTGTTGTGTACTATAATAACTGTGTGATGGTATCTATTTTGTATCTAGAAATATGATTGATTGAAGTGGTTGCCACCACACTGTGGTTGACACCAGAATATCTTCCATCTCTTTCACATCACTGGTTTCTGTATCAGGTGCTACCCTTGGCTCTCCAGTTGTGTACTATAATGGTTATGAAGTGGTAGCTGTTGTGTTTCTGGAGATATGATTGTTTCAAGTGGTCATTATCACATTGTGGTGGTCACCAGGACATCTTCCTTCTCTTTTGCATCAATGTATATTTTATGGGAAAAAGTTCAAGATTTATCTATGTTGTCAAGCTTTTATGGATGTTTTTGAATGCTAACCAATATTTTTTAATGTTCTAAAATATTCTCAAGTGTCCCAGATTTTTAGAATGTTCTAGCAAGTTCCTGAATTTTTTAAAAACATTCTCAAATGTTTGGAATTTTCTTGGTGTTCTGTAAAGAAGTGATTGGCAGAGTACTTTATTTCAAATTAGGGTGGTGTTGAATATTTCAGTGGATTTAAGAGTACCGGAGAGTATTTTTAGGATTAACATTAATAAAGACTTTTACTTTCATTTACTTTTATTTGGCAATTATTATCCCTAGCAAGTCATTTACATCACTGTGTGTGTACTTTCCTTGCTGCAAGCAAAATCATCTCATGCTCATGGTACATGATGTGCTGTGTGATCCTGAACAGTAGAGTGAGCATAATATGTCTGTCATCTCAGGTGCTAGTTGCATGAGTCTGTTGATAGACTGCAGGGTGTTAAATACGGCCCTCTTGAACCCACCAATTTGAAATGAATATGACAGCCAATGAGTGCAGCAGTTGTGCACAACAATAAACTCTATCTTTGGTAGGCTGAGATACTGTCACTGTCAAATTCATAATCATGCTGGTAGACATACGGTATCTCTTTCTTACAAAAGACCCAACATGATCTCCCACAAATAGCCAAGATTCAAATATGATTTCTTATTGAGAAGACCACTGTGCAAACTTTCTTTATATACAGAATGTAGATGGTGTTACTCCTGTAGGGGCTGTCTGTAAAGTAAAGCCCCAGATATTTAAAAAAAAAAATTATTGCTCAGATAGGTTCAACAGCTTAAAATTCTTTGGAGTATGGCCCCTCTGCATCAACATATTTCTGCCACCATGATTTCCATGCATCATAAGCTTTCTGGAACTCCTAAATCGGAATGTTCTCCAGGGAAGCCACTGAAGTAGCTTGCACATTGTCCATCAACTCAAGATGCTTTGCTTTGAGGCCCTTGTCAGCTGAGGAGAGAAAAACAAGTCCACTGGGGTCAGGTCAGGACTGTAGCATGGCTGTGGCATCGTTGTCACACTGACAAGGGTCAGGTAAGGCGTGACAAAAAAGGTAGTGTGAGCCAGTATGTAGTTAAGGTGCAGTTTCCATGATGCACAGAAGTTCTTTCAGGTGCAAGTGTCTGGAGTGCAGTCCTGTAAAACTGAGCAGTGACATTGTGTCCAAGGGGTAAAACCTCATGGTGCACTATCCCCTTTGCATAAAAAAAAGAATGAGAATGGACTTCACCAGGAACTTGCTCATACAAGCTTTCTTCTGGCACAATGATGACATTGTGTGCCTCTCCACACTCTGCCTCTTTTATTGAGGGCTATACTGAAAGATCCATGACTCATCCCAGTGATCACACTGTTCAGGAAATTGAGATCATCTTCATAGAGTTGCCTCTCAGTTCTTCATACACTTTCACTCAGTGTTGCTTTTGCACATAGACCAAAAGTATGGGCACAAGTTTTGCGCAAATTTTTTGCGTGGCCAACAAGGCCTTACTGAGGTGGTAATATGAATGACTGATAGTAAGGGGAAACAAGAGCTGTTACTTTTCCTGGAGTGCATTCAGCTCCACTGTATGGTTAAATGATGATGGGGTCCTCTTGGATAAAATATTCCAGAGGTAATACAGTCCCACATTCAGACCTCCAGGTAGGGATTACTCAGGAAGATGTCACCATCAGAAAAAACAAAATAGCATTCTGAGTTGGAGTGTGGAACATTAGATCCCTTACTAGGTAGATTAGAGGATTTAAAATAGGGAAATCAATAGGTTGAAATGAGACATAAAGGGAGTTAGTAAAGTATTGTAGTGGAAAGAACAGGACTTCTAATCAGGTGAAAACAGGTATATCAACATACAAGTCAAATACGTGTAATGCAGAGAATGCCTAATAATTAATAAGAACATAGGAATGTGGGTAAGCTGCTATGAATAGCATAGTGAACACAGTAGTGCAGCTAAGATAGACATGAAGCCAATACTCAGGACAGTAGTACAGTATGTGTACACTTATGAGCCAAAACATTATGACCACCTGCATAGCAGCTCGTTTGCCCATCTTTGGAATGAAATATATCGCTGATTCTGATATTATGGATCTGACAGTTTGTTGGTAGCTTTGTGGAACTATGGGCATTAAATGTCAATGCACAGATCATGTAATTTTCATAAATAATGGGCTGCTGATCAGTGTACGTGGTGGCTAGATAACGACCCAGACTCATTCCATACGATTTACGTCAAGCAAATTTGGTCATCATGACATCAATGTGAGCTCACTAGAATCATCCTCAAGTACTTAGCATGGTTATGGCTCAAAAACACACACAATTATACTACTGAAAGATGATATCACTGTTGGGGAAGGCATCAAGCATGAAGGGATGCAGGTGGTTTGCAGTTGTCAGTGAGTCTTCGATTACTACCGTAGATCCCATGCAAGTACAGGAGAATGTCTCCCATTGCATAATACTGCTCCCACCAGCCTGCGTCCATAGTGCACTGCAAGTTTTGAGCCACCATTCACCTTAATTATAGCATTTGTAGAGTTGGTCATTGACCTAGTGTAGCAAAAATGTGATTCACCTGTCTCTCACTCACTCTCATCTAATACTTTCCCCTCTTTGGGGAAGTGTGTAGGGGAGTTTGTAGCCTTTCGGCTTTTACTCCTTTGTGTACTTGTCTGTGTGATTCTTTCTGTGATTTTTGGGTGTCTTCATAATGTGATGAATGTTCTGCATGTGTCTGGAACTTGCCTGAGGTTGGCGAGCTGATTGGTATTATGGGGGAGTGAGCAGGATTAGGGATTGGCTGTAGGAATTTTCCCTATGACTTAGTCATCAAAGATCATTGTGCTTGTTGCGGGACATGTCATACCGACCTAAGGAATGAATGAGGATGTTTCCTGATCTGGAAGAGCCTTCATAGAAGGCCCTTGCCAGGTCTTAGAAATGCTCTTTCAGAAGTGGGATTTCAGCTGCGGCATGCAGATTATAATGGTACTTGAATTACGTAACCATTACGGCACCTCATCTGAACCTCTCAATATCAGTAATATTCTACTGTGTTTCTGTTAACTACTTAACATATTTCTGAGACAACATTCAGATTTGATTTCATTTGTGATACATCGATATTTGCAATGATATTATTTTTATGTGTATTCTTTCTTTTGTCACTATGATCTTTGACATACTTGTAACTCTGATTTTTGGGCGCGAAAGCGATAGTTAGTTAGTTGTTGAGTTGTTAGAGAGTCGGACGTTGAAAAGGTCAAGTCTTGGACTCATGTTGGAAAGATGCATTTTGTAGTTGGCTTATAAAATGTGAGGAAGATGTTTTCAAGTATGTTTTGTATTGTGAAGTGATGTTTTATGTGTTACGTGATATTGCAATTAAAAGGAAGTGTAACTTAAATTCGGAGTGTTGATTATTTTTTTTACATTACCATTGTCCAGTAAAAGTGTAAGCTTCAAGAATGGTTTGTGAAGCGCATCTACAAAACTTTTGAATATAGCAGAATAAAACCAAGGCATCTTTGCATCCGAGCTTGGAATCATAACCACCTAGATTTTCAATGACTGAGCCATGATTTTATGACGAGACCAGTGTGGGGAACACAAAAAGATGAGTGCCTAGTTTTTTGATTATTACATGAAATGACTTTATTAACTGTGCTCTAATGACACCTGCCACATAATATGACTGTTGTTGCCCAAAAATGGACGGCCAGTGTGGCCAAGCGGTTCTAGGCGCTTCAGTCTGGAACCGTGCGACTGCTACGGTCGCAGGTTCGAATCCTGCCTCGGGCATGGATGTGTGTGATGTCCTTAGGTTAGTTAGGTTTAAGTAGTTCTAAGTTCTAGGGGACTGATGACCTCAGATGTTAAGTCCCATAGTGCTCAGAGCCATTTGAACCATTTTTTGCCCAAAAATGCACTATTTAGCAGCGTAAGCAACACCACAATCGTTATTAAATGCTGACCTTTTTTGTGGTAGGGTTGTTAGAAGATCATCTGTGGGAATCACAGGAGTAGATGCAGTGCTCTCCTGAAGGCATGGTTCTGCAACCTCTGGAGCTTGTCCAGGTGCTGCTTCACCATGTATCCCCAGATAGGGCATGCATACTCCATTATTGGCCATATTAAGGCCAGATAAACATTCACTCCAACCGATCAGGGAAGAGAGCTGGTTGTGTTAAGGACTGGGTATAGGATTGACATTCTGGCAGAGACCTTCCTGTGGACCTCGTCTATGTGGCGTTTTCCACGTAAGACAAGAGTCCAAGGTTATGGCATAGGTACTTGGTGGTTCTGCACCAGGGGAGGTTGGGTTCCGTTTAGGTTAAGGTGGATGGGATTTGGAGAAATGGGAGGGGGGGGGGGGGTGTACTGAGGAGGTCCGAGCCTCTGGGTTATCAGCATAGTCTGTGTCCTTGTCAGAGTTGATGATGATGCGCCAGCGAAGGGGCCCAAGTTTCCTGAGCTATCTAAAACCCTTTGTAGGCTATGGATGACCAGATCCTTGTTTTGCATTCCATGTGTAGAAGGTCATCTGTGTACTGTGTGGTGTGCACCAGGAGGGCCATTTGTGTGTCCACTGTGTGCAGACTGTACAAAACGGGCCCCCCAGGACCGATCCCTGTGGCACCCCAACACGAAATACACCTTTTGGTGGAGGATGCAATTTCTACTTTAACAGAGAAAGTTCTATCCATGAGATAGCTTTTGATCTGCTTAAACTATGCTCCTGGGGAACCCTTGGGTGTGCAACATGTAGAGTAGTCCTCTATGCCATACCAAGTCAAAGGCTCTAACTACGTCCTAGTAGCACCATCCATAGTAGCCTCTGTGGTTGAAAGCCCTCTGTGGTTGAAGCCCTCTGTGGCTGCTTCAACCCACTCTCATGATCTATTGTGGGCCAGAGTGGTTCTGCCAGAATCCGAATTGGAAATCTGGTAGAAGTTGCTCTCTGGTAATATGTTCCTGTATGGATATTAGCAGGAGGCACTCCATAGATCTTGCTGAGAGTTGGAAAGAGCCTAATCAGCCTGTAGTGCTGTGGGAATAGAGGGTTCTTTCCCTGGATTGTGTATTGTGACCACTTCCACGTGTTTCCAGCAATTTGGGAACTCGCAGGAATGAGTAATCTTGTTGAAGACATTCGCAAGGTGTATGATCGCCAAGGGTGGGAGGTTTTTAACTAGTTGATTGGTGACACTGTCATGTCCTGGCGCCCTTTTTTTGTGCAGAGAGACCTAATTACTTTTGTCATGTCTTCAGGGGCAAAAAAGTGTGGATTCGTCCTGTGGGGTGCTCCTCAGCATTGAGGAAGACAGGGCCGTGGATGGTGGACTACCTCCTCATGTTCTTCATCCTGGGTTCTGCCGCTTGAAAACTGCTTCTCGATGGAGTCTGCAAGGGTGTTGGCCTTTTTCAGCATGGCTGTTAGGCCAGACCCTGCTCGTGCATTGGCGACATCCTAGCGTGTCTTTTTTGTGAATTGGGTTGGTTGCTTGCCATAGTGTGTGATCGTCTACTTTGAGAACTGTAAGGCAGTTTTTTCCATTGCTGGTTTCTGTGCTCATTGAGCACTACCTTCAGCCTCTCTCTGTAGACAATTGAGCAGCCTCCTGGTGGACTGATTTCTGGTGATTTTCCACTCTTTTGACACTCGGTTTCTTGTGCCGAATTTAGCTAGCAAATGTTCCGGGAGCTTTATTTGCAAGGGCGGCCCCATCCCTTTGTGTGTGTGTGGGGGGGGGGGGGGGGGGGGGGGGGGGGGACGTCTTCTGCTGCCTGCAGAATGGTGCCTGGTAGGTCTTGTAGCGCTTGTTCTACTGTTTCAGCAGTAGGTGGGCGGAGCGTGAGGTGACAGTTTCTCGGTATCGATCCCATCCAAAGAGCCGACACATTTCCAATGATTAATGGTTGAATTCCAATCATCCTGTGACCAGTGCAATCATAACTCCTGATGTCTTTGGTTCAACATGTGAACACATAGGGGTGGTGTGCTGTAGAGCACTATGTTCAACAATGGTGTGCTCTGATACACTTGTGAATGCACCAGAACTGTGCTCTTTCAGGAGATATGCCACAGATCACCATCTATTCTACTTTATAGAGTAGACAAACCTCCAAACCCCACATTCTGTGAAAAGTCATGGATGTCCAACTATTTAGCACCTAGTGGTAGTTTCACTGCCCTTCTACACATGAACATTTGAGCAGCTTTGCCATTTTTGAGGTACTCATTCACAGACTTTGCATAATAATAATCTGCCCTTTGACAAAGTCACTCATCTCAGTAGATTTCCCAATATGCAGCCCATATACTCATGATGGTAATTCCCGCCTATCTCTGCTGTGCTTACATAATTTTCATAGCATGTCACATGCTCGTAGCATTACTAAGCGGCATCTAATCTCACGGTGGGCAGTGGTTATAATGCGTTGGCTTATCAGTGTATATGCCAACAAGGTATGCATATGATAAAGAGACTGAAAGAATTTATGATGAGATAAAATAATTATTTAGATAGTTAAGGGAGATTTAACTTTAGCTGTGATTGGTGACTGGGCTGATTGAAGTTTGCACAGAAAGTAATTTAACCACTGCTGACACTTGGCTTGAGATACATTAATGAATGCTGTAGACAGAGAATTCCTAATTATATTTTGAACTGTAAGACATCTCCAAAATCAGATGTGGACTCTGACCATAGTTTGTTGGTTATGAATTGCAGACGCAAACTGAAGAAACTGCAAAGAGGTAGAAAATTATGGAGATTGGACTGGATAAACTGAAGTAGGCAGAGGCTGTTGAGAGTTTCAAAGGGAGTACTAGGCAACAGGGGACTAAAACAGTGGAAATAAACACTGCAGAAGACAAATGGGTACCTCTGAAAGATGGAATAAGGAAAGCAGGAGAAGATCACATACAGGCAGTGGGGGGTGGAGGGAAGGAGGTAGGAGAAAATGAAGACCTAGTAGAAATGTCTGCATAACTGAGGAAATATTTAATTTAATCGCAAAAGGAGAAAATATAAAAAAAAGAGCAAATGATTTAGCTGAAAGAGAATACAGTTGTCTAAAACAAAGGTTGACTTACAGTACACACTAGCTAGTAGGAATTGCTAGGGAAAAAGGAAAGGCAGTAGAAGCATGCATAACTAGAGGAAAGACAGATGGGACTTATAGGAGACCTTTGGAGAAAAGAGAAGCAACTGTATGAATATTAAGAGCTCAGATGACAAACCTGTACTAAGCAAAGAAGGGCTAGCTGAAAGCTGGAATAAATATATAGTGATTCTGTATAAGAGGAACACACATGACATCAATGTTATAATTGGAAAAGCAGTGAAGAAGAATTTGATTGAGCATTGAAAGACCTAACTCAAAAAAAGTCCCCTGGAGTAGACAACTTTCCCTCAGAACTACTGATATCCTTGGGAGATCCAACCACCTGGTGTACAAGGTATATGAGATAGGCAAAATATCCTTAGACTTCAGCAAGAATGTGATAATTCCAGTTCCAATAAATTCAGGCGTTGACAGAGATGAATACTACCATCCATCAGTTTAAAAGAGCATACTTGCAAAATATTGACACAATTTATTTACATAATTATGGAAAATCTGGTACAGTCTGACTTTGGGGAAGGTCAATTTAGGTTCTGGAGAAATATAGGGACACACAAGTCATTCTGGACCTTATGACCTATTCAAGAATATTGTCTGCAGATAAGCAAATATATGTTTATACCATTTGTATATTAAGAGAAAGCTTTTGACAATGTTGACTGGACTATGCTCCTGGAAATTTTAGAGGTAGGAGGGATAAAATATAGGAAGTGAAAGTTATTGAAAACTTGTACAGAAATCAGACTGCAGTTATTACAGTCAAAGAACATGTAAGGCAAGTAATAGTTGAGAAGAGAATGAAACAAGTTGTATCTTATCCCCCTGTTATTCAATATGTACATTGAGAAAGCAGTAAAGAAAACCAAGCAAAAATTTGGAAAGGGAAATAAAGTTTGAGGAGAAGAAATAAAAACATTAAAGTTTGCCATTGGCATAGTAATTCTCTCAAAGATACCAAAATGACATGGATCCTATCTTGAAAAGATGTTATACGATGAACATCAATAAATGTAAAATAATGGTAATGAAATGTAGTCGAATTGAATCAGACAATGCAGAGGAAATTAGATTGTGAAATGAGACACAAAAAACAGTAGATGAGTTTTGCTATTTTGGCAGTAAAATAACTGATGGTGGGTGCAATAGGGACGATACAAAATGAAGACTGGCAAAAGCAATGAAAAGATGTCTGCAAATTAGGAATTTATTAACATTTAATATACATTTACATGTTAGGAAGTCTTTTTTGAACATATGGGAGTGTATACTTTTATGGAAGTGAAACATGGATGACAGGCAATTCTGGCAAGAACAGTTCACAAGTTTTTGAAATTTGAAGCTATAAGATAATACTGAAGATTAGATGGATAGATCAAACAATAAATAAGGAGGTAATGAACTGAACAGAAGAAAAAAAGAAAATTATGTCGTCCCAACTTGATTAAAAGAGTCATCAAGAAACTGTGAATTTAGAAATAGAAGGAAGTGTGGAGGATAAAAATTGTATAGGGTGACCAAAGTGTAGACACAGTAAGCAGGTTCAAATTGATGTAGGTTGTGGTAAATATATGGAGATGAAAAGACTTGCTCAGGATATACTAGAATGGAGAACTGAATCAAATCAGTCTTGGACTGAAGACAGCAACAAGAACAAGAACAAGAACAACAACAACTGTTTGTGTAAAGTATAAGTACTTCCATGTGTAATATGTCTGTTTGCATGACCATCTTCTGCAGCACCTATCATAGTCAATTATTGTTGATTTTTCCATCTTAAGCTTGCTGAAATTAAAAAAGTATTTTTCACGATAAATGTTTTGCTTTTATTTAAGAAATATTGTCTGTGGTAATTCTGGAAATATGTTGCCATATACATGTGTATGGTCTCATATTTCTGGAATCGCAACAGGGCATATTTCATAGATAAAAACAAAATATGTCTGGTGCAAAATGCAGTTTAATTAAAGTGAACTTAAAATTGAGAAATCAGAAATAACTGATTATAACAGCTGCTTCAGAAAATGGCTCTGCAAACAAATGTAATATATGTGCAAGTTTTTATACTTTACACTCTTAGCAAGCCATCACAAAATTAAAATAAAATAATATTTCTGGGACCACAACGTTGAAAGCACACCCAAGTGGACAGTTGCTACTCACCTTTCAAACACTGTCCATTCCATTCTCTGCTCTTCCTACTCCTTTTCTGTCTCTGACAGAATTTAAATGTCATCAGCAAATCTTAACATATTTATGTCTTCTCCCTGAACTTCAGTTCCATCTCCAGATTTTTCTTCATTCTCCTTTAATGCTTGCTCAATGCACAGGTTGAATAACATTGGGCATAGACTGCAACACTGTCTCACTTCTTTGTGAACCTCTGCTTTCCTTTCATGTTCCTCAACTTGTATTAGCTGCTGTCTAGGTTCTGTACAAGTTGTATATAACCTTTTGCTCCCTGTATCTATCCCTGCTTCCTCCCTAATTTCAACAAGTATATTCCAGTTTTCACTGTTGAAAGCTTTCTCTAAATCTACAAAAGTTATAAATGTTAGTTTGCTTTTCCTTTTCCTAGCCTCTAAGACAAGTCACAAGGTCAGTATTGCCTTGCATGTTCCTACATTTACCCAGAATAAAAACTGATTTTCATTTAAATCAGCTTCTACCAGTTTTTCTATTGTTCTGTAAATAATTTATATCATTATTTTGCAACTATTAATTATTAAACTAATGGTTTGGTAATATTTGTTTGCTTTAGATATTCTTTCTACTGTATTCCTCTGCTAGCTGAAGGTAAACCACTTAAAAACCACAGACAGGGGAGCATTATCTCAATGTAGTTGAGGCATGATGTGGCTCAAATACGACTTCAGGTAATAACCTCTCATTCCAGAGTTATGGCATCATCTACATGAACAAAATCATTCAAAATAACATTAGTACCAAACTGTTGTTTAGTTATTGGAATAAATTTGATGTAGGAGCAGCACATACATCGAAGATCAGCTGACACTAATCAGGTTACTTATAAAGTATCTTATGTGGTCATTCTAGATATAGTGGTGTAACATATCACACCAGTAAAGTGATGTGTATCTCTACTTCTACATCCTCCTTCCCAGGAAATGAGGGGACTGGTACACAGCTGAGTGAATAACTGTTGGTTGGTTGTGCTTGATGCGTGCAACAAGTAGTTTTTACCAATTTCAAAACTGTCATGCTGAGAGCAGGCTTCCTGCCACGTCCACACACTAAGTCCAAGCTGTAGGCACAGGTGACAGTAACTGAATACACATGGTATCACAACAACTCATTTATTAACAGCAATATATAGTCTGTCCCTGGTAGCTGAGTGCTCAGTGCGACAGAACGTCAATCCTAAGGGCCTGGGTTCAATTCCCAGCTGGGTTGGAGATTTTCTCTGCTCAGGGACTGTGTGTTGCGTTGTCCTAATCATCATCATTTCATCCCCCTCAATGTGCAAGTTACTGAAATGGCATCAAATCGAAAGACTTGCACCCGGCAAACGGTCTACCCGATGGGAGGCCCTAGTCACAAGACATTTACACTTAGCAGTTTATATATATATACACCAAAAAACTCATAATGTTCACGCTCAAGATGTCAGCAATGGTGATCCTATGACTTCTCAACCACAGATACTGGGGGAAGAGTTTACACACTCCTCAGTGATCAAGCTTGTGGTGAAGTCTCATGGTCACAGTAGGACAATGGACATATGGATGGCTGAGCAAGAGAATTGTCTCCTGTCTTGTGGATACCATTTAATTCTCAGGTATGGCAAATATAGTGAATGAGTGGCAGCTGTCTGGTTTGTATACATGCAGCAGGGAGCATGCATTGTGCTGGACTCAGTGGACCACAGCTCATGAGATCGAAGAATGGCTTAGATGACTGTACAGTACTGGCTGCTAGCTCACACTGCTGTCTCTCTCTGTGGCCACCATATTTTTGTCAAGCTTAGGCGTAATGGTACTTCCATGGGGGTGGTGGTAGGGAGGGGGGGGGGGGACACGCACATGTGAATGTCAGTCCAACGGCTGTGTCTTCTGCAATTACCATGCTGCTGTCCATGCCTGTGGTATGGCTGTCACACAGGTCCCCCATTGGGGACTGGAGCTTGATAGTCACGAGGAGTGAAAATGTTCTTTCTGCAGGTAGCACGTGTTTGCATGTTGCGTGATTGTGGTGAAGTCAGTGCGAGTGCCATGGTGGTGATGTGTGACATCATGCATGGCTAATGTGGCAAAGGGGGGCTGTGTATTATCTGCTGCTGCATGTGGTGTGACATAATTAAAATGCAGCACAGGTGTTTGAAGTGACACAGTGGCCGGTGCACTTGATGTAGTCCACTGGTCTCTGTGGTGGGGCTGGCCAGTGCACCTGTGTGGGCGCAGTACGGACAGCTGTCTGGGTGGGGTGAGGGTAGGCTGAGTACACATGGCAGGTTGGTGATAGCTGGTAGCGGGAGTGAGTCACTGGCGGCTGATGGGATGGGCTCTGCCTGGCCAGTTGCATCATCCATTGCCAAGTCCTCCGTCAGGTTGAAGAAATGTGCAGTGGCCAGCTCTGTCAAGACATAAGCCACATTGACTCTGTTGATCAAAACTTTAGTCACCTTCCCATTTTATTTGATCTCCTACATCTTCCCACCATGGGTTATCATGTGCTGCAGTCTTGAGTAGGGTGGCCAAAGTGGTGGCTGTACCATGTCTTTGCACATTATGACATGCTGGCAGTTCCGTAGGTCTGTGTCAATGAAGGCTTTGCTGGTACCACACTGTGTCAGTGGGTGTGGTTGGACTGCACAGGCATTCTGCTAGTGGCAGGGCTGAAGTGTCATGTGATGGTGGTACTTCCTCCCTGAATTATCCAGGATGGAGAGTGACTGTCTGTAGACAAACTCTGCTGTTGAGATGCCAATTTCTTCCTTTGGGTCACTCACAGGCCAAGGAGTGTGAGCAGGAGCACCTCTATCCACGGCATGCTGTCTGATGCTGGGTGGTAGCTTGTCATGCAGTGCAGCTGTGCACTACGCAGTCGGGTGACAAGTTTGAACAGCGTAAAACCGACCTGGTATCTGTGGTCTGTAGTTATGTGGCTGGGGCAGCTGAAGCATGCCACCCAGGTGTCAACAAAGGCAGTAGCAACCATCTCAGCGGTGATGCCCACTGTAGGCATCATCTCCGGCCAGTGGGTGAAACGATCCACCATTTTAAGGAGGTAGCGCTTGCCTTGGGATGGAGGAAATGGGTATACAGTATCTGAATGGACATGTGTGAAGCAGTGTATCACATCAGAGAAGGTGCTGATGGGTGCATGGGTGTCTCTTGACTTTGGTTCACTGGCATGCTGTGCAGGTGAGTGTCCACTGACAGCAGTCTTTTCAGAGTCCATGCCAGATGAAACGTGCAGCCATGAGCAATACCTCAGTGCTTCCACTGGTATGAGATAGCCCATTACCACAGTCAAATGTGCTGTGCCGGAATTCCCCTAGTATGAACGAGCGATGTGCACCTGTCATAAGGTCACACCAACACTTCTGAGAGGAGCCAGGGATGGGCAGAGGTTATAGAGGTAGGTCACTGGAGGTGTTGTGTCAGAAGCCATCCAGTTCTCTTTCACCCACCTGTTCTTGTGAGACATCTTCAAAATTCACCTGCATGGGGATGCCTCCACAGTTGTGGGCCAAGGAGTCAGTGATGACATTCTCCATCCCAGAAATGTGGCGGATGTCTGTTGTGAACTGGGACACAAACTCACAACTGCTGTAGCTGGCACAGTGAGCAGTTGGTGTTGTTGTTCTAGGAAATGGGTGTTATCGGTTTATCGTTGGTGAAGATACTTAAGTGGTGGGCTTCTACTGATGGATGGAAGTGATTCAACTCCTGATACACAGCCTTCTGCTCACTGATGTACGTATTCCAAGAGTATTGTGATGTTGATAACTGCCGCAAGCTGCCATCAATGCATTGCTGAGGCACCGCACCAACACCAGCCTGGTTGGCATCCACAATGATGGCCAACTCTGCATCGTGTATTAGGTGGGTGAGCAGCACCAGTTATGTGAGGCACCATTTAGACTCAGTAAGGCTGTGCTCCATTTTGTCAATCCAGGTAATGGGAGCCCTTCCTTTTGCATTGCGGCCATGTTATGCCACAGTCAGGGGTTCAAGCACTGTGGCAGCATTATGCAGATTCCATTGGTACAAGTCAGCCATTCTGAGTTAATGATGTAGACCTTTGTGAATTTGTGGGTTTTGCATGTTCATGAGCACCTTTACTTTGTCCAGCAGATACTGTGTGGATTCAGTAGGGGTGATTAGGTGTCTGAGAAATTCAATCTCACTGATCTTGAATACACATTTCAATGGATCGATCATAATGCCGACCTCACTGAGGTGCCGAAAAATGGTCGTTAGATGGCTGCGGTGGAGCTTAGGTGTCTTCAAGAACACTAGGAAGTCATCAAAGAATACAAAGCAGCGTGGTAAACCTCACAAGATGCCATCCAGGAAATGCTGCTGAGTCTGGGCAGCATTCCTAAGGCTGAGCATCATAAAACCACTCTATAAGAGCCTGAAAGGTGTGGTGAACGTGGTTTTCTCTATGTCCTCAGGTGCCGCAGGGATATGTGTGTATGGCTTTGTGTAGTCAATCTTGCTAAATATAGTTGCACTGCCAAGGTGTGGCCAAAGTCCAACAGATGTGACACTGGATATCTGTCTGGCACTGTCCTTGACTTTAGCACACACTAGTTCACTTGTGGGCACCACGAATTGTCCTTTTTGGACATCAAATGCAAGGCAGAAAATCGTTGGCTGCTTCATGATCATACAACAACCCTGCCTTGAACTATTGTGACTCTGTCAGGTGCGAGACGAGATGGTTGGAATGAGGTGGGAATACCAAGAGAAGTAATAATATGGTGGAGCATTGAATGCTTGATGTTACTTGGTGCCCCAGACAGGTGAGTTAGTTTCAGGACTTTGTTTATAAAATCTGTGAATAGTCTAAAGCATGCCACAGGTTTAATCGTTGAGAAGGCAGCCTGCCATTGTTGCCCAGCTATCTTCAGACTTGCCGTACTGTCGATCAACTGGACATTTGTGATATCTCGTAGTATACAAGGAAATCTGCATTCAGGATCAGCTCACTGGCATCAGCCGTGGTGAACCTCAATGTGAATGTGTGGCGCAACCAAGATCCACATTCCAGTGGTGGGTGTTGTACATTTTAGTCGTAGAACTGTTGGCCACTGTGAGACACAGTGTTTTGGCATTCCTGCGATCTCTTGGAATGGTTCTAGGAAAAACTGATAAATCCAACCCCTTGTCTACAATGTACCTCACACACCCACCCCATTCTGCCACAAACACAGGCTTCGATATAGTGCTCTAGCTGAATGATTTAGATCCGGTCACAGCTGGTGTTTGGGTGCAAGAAAGGGAGTGGCACTTGGTCACTTCATTTCCAAAACGGGCATGATACCAGCAGATACAACTTGGATCCTGCTCTGACATCACTGAGGTACTGTGAGAGTGGCTGCTGTCGCCCAGATAGTGTGAAACAGCAAATCTGGAACCATGCCCATGCTCCACAGGTGACGCAGGACCTGCAACAGCCTCTAGTCACTGCATTTTTCTTGGTGTAGCATTTGCTGTACTCTTTGCTCCATGGACAAAAGAATCTGGCATATCAACTCTGTCTTAAGCCACTAGTAGGAGGACTGCATCAGTGGAGCCATTATTATGTACTCTGTTTTGGCCACAAAATTTCCATCCAGCTGGATCACAAGATGTCCAAATTTTGCCAGGTCGTACCACCTCTACTTGGCTGAACCACATGAACAGGTCATGGGGCCAAAAGGGGGGCAGCCTATCCAACACACATCTTGCACTGGTTGCTGTCCCAGTAGCGGGTGAAGGCAGTGGTGTGGAACTGTTTTGCGTTTATGAATTTTCATGGATTGTCTCCGAGTGGGCACAGTCCACATGTGTGGGCCATGCCTGGAGCTCACTTTCCAGGAACTGATTACGTGCCAACAGTTCCTCTAGTTGCCTTTGGAGACACTTCATAGTCTTCATTGTCCTATTCCACTACATTCTCAAACAAAAGGGGGACACACTAAAAATACCGAGACACGCAAAAGGAAAATACACACAAAAGGAATAAACGTTCAAGGCCCAAATGGTGTCTGCACATGACTACAGGTGAGCACAAAAACATTCAAAACAGAATCCACTCACTATTCCTGGTCACTCGCACTGACTGAAAACACGTGTTATTGTCTCCTAATGATCACAACATGGTCACCACTGAAGTGTGCAAAGAGTGGTTTTTACTGCTTTTGAAACTGTTCATACTGTGAGCTGGCTTACTGATGTGCCCAAACAGTAATTCCAAGCTGTAGACACAGGTGAGGGTAATTGAATACACTTGAATACACTGGTATTGCAACAACTCATTTATTAACACACACACACAGCCAAACTCATAATGGTCACACTTGCAGAGGGTACATGCTCCTCAATGATCAAGCATGCAGTGCAGTCTCATGGTCATGGGAAGACAATGTATGTGTGAATTGTCTTCCATCTCACACATACCATTTAATTTCCAGGCTTGAGAAACGTAGCAAATGAGTGTTGGCTGTCCCATTTGCATATGTGATGGTGGAGAGCATGCCTCGTGCTCTTCACATGTGGAACATGGCTCACAAGATAGAAAAATGGTGGTGTAGATGTTTGTGCATTATCGACTGCTTGCTTGCATTGCTGTCTCTCTTTGTGGCCTGTGTACCTGAGGGCACTGCATTGTTGCCAAGCTTTGGACTGACAGTACTTCTGTGCAGGGACATGTGTGGATGAATGTCAGCCTTTTGGCTGTGTCATCTGCAATTATTGTGCTGCTGTACATGGCTGTGGTAATGACTGCCACATGCTCACAATCTGCTGTGGGGAAGCACTGACACCAATAGCAGAGGTGAATACCATCTCCAATATTTACTCAAGAGTAACCTTGAGAGACTGAATAGACATAGGAGTTCTACCTCAAGGAACATAAGAAGAGAAGAAGTAATGGCATAAATTTTGGGCTCATCTTAATGGATGGTTATTTCAAACAATGGCATGTGTTTTTAGTGCCATTCTTATCTGACCACACATATATCAAGTTCGAGGTTGAAATGGGTACTAAACAGACAGTAATTTGTAGGAATTCCAGAAAAACAGACTAGGACTCATATGGGAAAGTCCTAAACTCATGCCTATCAGAAGTCAGAACTTTAAGAAGGAATCCAGTAAATCTTGAGTGATGTTTGGCATTACGACTTCATACATAGAAAAATGTCCTATCACCAAGAGGTGCACAAACAGGAAGGTACCTGAGTGGATAAAAACCCTAAAATTTTCAGAGGAAGCAAAAAAGAATCTTTAATGCTGCATGAATGTGGACACAACGGGCAAAATATATGGGAGTTCTTGCCAAATATAACCTTGCAATTAAGCAAGCGAAACTATCATCCCGTAAGTTATTCTGTGAGGAGGAGGAAGGTAAAGCTACATGCAACAGACATCATAAAATCCTCGCTAGAATATTAACAAATCCATGATGTAATCATGCAGTTGTTTGCAATAATATGCATTATCTCGTAAGTTAATGAGTTTGCAAAATTATAATGAATACGGAAAGAAATAAGTTAACAGACAAAACCAGGTTTTAACTATTATTCTGAATGTTATTATTGAAAATAAATCAAAACAGCATTGCAGTATGACAGTTTACAACTACATAAAATTAACCACAATGAAAAGTTACTCTTGCTTATGCACATTGAGCTTTTATGTCACTGACTAGAACAATATAGTTCACAGTGTCTCTTAATCAATGTTTCTTCAAAAGAGTTTCCACTTAGCTTATGTCTGCCTTGTCGGTTTCTGCCTTGTTAGCCCACGATCCTTGAGTGTGTAATTCAATAACTGGCATTTTCTGGATGAGTTCCTTGATTGGGGACACCTATTAAGAATCTAACTGGAATGCTCAATTTTTGCAGTATTAATTCCAGTTTGCTTCCTTCCATTAATGCATTATAAAACCTGACATCATAATGTTTGTTGCACACATTAGCCTCAGTTTTCAGATTTAAGATGTACAATCATGACATTGCACTTTTCACAGTGTATCCGTCCGCACTACAAAAATAAATCAAGTGAATCGTATTGTAAATCACTAGTCCATCATTTAAACAGAACAGTCACTTCAGTTATTTGGTGATCAGCAAATCACACATTTGCAGTTAAAAGTTCTTCACATCAACACATGACATGAAAACCTGTAACCATATTTTCTGTTTCATTCAATAGTCTGTAGTATGCACTGAATGGTTTGTACTGTCTACAATCAAAAACAACACCTTTATGGTGTGCACATAGCTTATTAGTCTGCATATCAAAGTTCTATGTTTAATGAATCAAAACACAGTTCCAGCAATTAAGGTATGTGACACGTACAGTCACTGGGTCTTTAATCATGATATACACTGAGGTCATAAATATAGCACTGTCCAAACACTGATATTTCCCACCAGCCACAAACACCATGTGTAGCAGTACATACATGGTACATTAATCACCACCATTCTCTCCTTCTCGCTCCTGACTCTTTGTTGGTTCTTTATCTTTTGGCCTATGATATGATTCTACATTGGTCATATATCCTGCTCCACATAACACTTTTATTCAAAATCACAATTTTACGTTATTCTGTTGATAGAAAATGAATTCAAATATACTGTTGACAAATAAGAAAGTATAAAACATCAGAATAATTTAAAATGGCAACCATATTCATAACAGTTACATTATGTAAACAGAAACATAATTAGACCAAGGATTAAATTCACAAAAGTCTTTCTGAAATAACCTTTTCAATGTATGATGCAAATAAACTAGGAATGAAGTGAAAGAAAATGCCAATTATGGGGTTACATGCTCAAGGACCATGGACTAACAAGGCAGACATCAAAAACTAGGCAATATCAGGGGAAAATATTAGCCTATAGTGTTATCTTCACACTTGGGGGACTGTGAAGATTGTTTTATTTTGAAGCCATGAAGAACTGATCATACCATGGCTAGGGATAGAGAGTCTGTCATCCTTTCTCCTAAATACATTACAAAAATTGGTTAATGTGGATGTTAAAGAAGGGAGGTTAAATGAGGTTTCTTTGCATATTAGCCACCAAGCAGATCAATCAGGCAAATCATGTGAAACATTATTTCACTAATTTGTTGGGAAGGTGGCACAAGCACTGCACTTCCATGAAACTGGTCTCTGCATTCTCCTGGACTTTGAAGCAGTTTTAGCAATCTGATCATCAAATCCATTGTTAGAGCTGCAGAAATACATGGCATTAAGACCACATGTAGGTAGATTAAAACTATGCTGAGTAAATAAATGGTAGAATCTACCATATTGAATGAGAAAATGGTGATCAATACAACCAGAGGGTGTCCACAAGAAGAGACCCTGTCCCCCCTACTGTGGTACCTGGTGGTGAAGAAACTCATCAAAGAATTAAATACTAGAGATTATATTTGTCTTGGATATACCGATTATTTAGCCATAGTAATACTCCACAAATTTGCTATGGTATCATCAGAAAATGGCACATTGTCCATACTGTGCTAACCTGGTGCAGGAAACAGGATTAAGGGTCAGTCCAGAGAAAACTGTTGTTGTACCATTAACGAGGAAATATATCCAGGACACTTACTGGAACCACAAGCTCTTCAACAAAACTCTACCAGTAGATAGGGCAGCGAAGCATCTATTGGTAATTCTGAATGAGTAACCACATGGCCCCCCACATGAAGAATGTATGTTCCAAGGCAAAAGGTGCACTTTCGGGGGTTTAAACCCCCAGAACATGAGCTGCAATACGACCTTTCATAAGTTATAGGGCTGCAATATGATGGGGTAAAATACAGTAGAAGGCAGCTGCTAAGGAGCTTGGCAAGGTGTACAATTTGCCCTCTTAGCCATAACAGGCAGAATTAGCTGTACATCCACTACTGGGATGGAGACCCTCTTGTACATGTCCCCATTAGACCCCTGGGTAAAAGTGAAGGCAACAGCAGGATCATACAGGTTAAAAACTGGAAGCCTTCACGAAATCCAGAATCCTGTACCAAAACAGTGAATGTGGTAAATAAGCAAAAAACTTCCAGTTGCTTGAATAAAAATTTCAAGGTAATAACAGGAAGCAGGGAGCAGTGGAAGAATCGATACTGCTCAGGAGGTATAATCTGATTTACTGATGGATTACAAGTGCTGGAGCCAGGGTATATGAGGTACACTGTAGACTAGAGAGAGCACTCTCTGTAGGGAATCTGGCCACTGTATTCTAACCAGAAATAGCTGCTATCAGAATGTGTGCTGAGGAGAATCGATGTAGGTTTTACAAGGATCATGGCATCTACATTCATTCAGACAGCCACACAACTCTGAACTCTTTATCAGCCCCTGAAATGAGATCAAAGATTGTCGCAAAATGCTACAAAACACTTGTGAGGCTAGGAGAAAGCAACAGGGTAAACCTGCTGTGGTACCATGATCACTCAGGAATCAGTGTCAATGAGTAAGCTCATAGGCTGGCCAGTAGAGGTGTGATGACCTCGATTGTTGGACTGAAACCTTTCCTAATCATCATGAAGGCAATCATAAGAACAAAAGTAAATAGCTGGACCAGGAGGCATTGGTCTAAGACCCAAAAACAGTGACCTGGAAAGATAATGATGCTGAAGCCATGTTTGAAGAGAAGTTTTGAATCCTGGTCTTGAAAAGAAGACAGATTAAACTTGTGGTAGGGCTGATGACTGGCCATTTGAATTTTAAGAAATACTTAATATAGGTACAGAGAAATGAGTCGCTAAGAGCAGACTATGTGGTGAAGATATGTTATTACACCACATTTAATTTTCCAATCTGAAGTGTTGGAGGTCAAAAGACCCAGAATATTCGCATTGAAGAGATTGTGGCAAACAGAAAAGTAGTAAAGGTCTCCTGCTACTCCTGAAAGGTACGAGCTAGTGTGGGCAACACTGTTGTTTTGTTACCCTGCATAAATCAGTCAAGAGACTTACAAGTTTTTCCACACATATGAAGGTCTTTATAAAGTGATGGGTGTTCCATACTGAAAGTAGTGTTTCTAACAGACCAAACTAATGATAAAGAAAAAGGTTTGTATAACATAGACATGGCCAAATGATATGCATCTTAAACTAAATACGTCAGGTGGTTTACACTCTGTGTGAAATTTATAGAGTGAAGCCTACAAGGCCTCAGTTGGTAATTATATTACTTCTTATTTCAGTTTCTGTATAACAATTCATCGTTTACTATCCTGAGTAGTTTGATTTATATTTTATTTCACTATCCTTATCTATCTTACTAGAATAATGGGACGCTAGTGGATGATTTGACAACAACAGAGCAGTTACCTCTTGTCTCATAGATGTTTTTAGAAGACTAACTCATAACAAACCCCAGTTATAACCGGGGTTTTCAGGAAGTTTCCTTTGGCTGTAAGATCAATGCAAGAAATTGTAAGCCCCCCCTCCCTCCCCCCTCCAATCTATTCACAACTGGGCAATGGAAATCACCCAACTATCTGCTCATCTGATAATTGATAATTGGTTAAATAGGACCTTGACTCTTTAATGGGACAGATCTCAAACAGCCACCTCCACTACTTGGTGTGGAGACTGGAAAGATTTTTTTAAGGAAGAAAGAAAGAAAAAAACTTATAGAGCCACCAAAAAACTACTCATCAAGTGGTGGCAGAACATACACATTAAGACTTGTGATTGGCAAGCCTTTGGAGCCAGTGTCTCATTCTTCAGGCAGAAGGGTTGAAGGGGAAGGAAGAAGGGCTAAGGAAAAGGACTGGAGAGGTCTAGGAAAAGGGGTAGATTTCAGGAAAGTCACCCAGAACAATAGGTCAGGGCAGACTTACGATACAGAATGAGAAGGAAAGCTTTCCTTCTCATCCCATATGGCAAGTCTCCCGTGACCTGCAGTACAAATAAGGAACTCTTGAAACAATATTAACTATACAGTGACATTACTTCAGTTTCACTGAGAGGTAGAACTTATCTGAACACCACATAGTCAATTAGCATGCATCATCTTAACTTTACTATGAAATTGATTACATCATGGTTGTGGATCTTAATTTTTTGCACATTATCTCATTGAATTTAGTCATCAAAGACATGCAGATGGAAACATGTACTTGTTGTTGTTGTGGTCTTCATTCCTGAGACTGGTTTGATGCAGCTCTCCATGCTACTATATCCTGTGCAAGCTTCTTCATCTCCCAGTACCTACTACAACCTACATCCTTCTGAATCTGTTTAGTGTATTCATCTCTTGGTCTCCCTCTACCATTTTTACCCTCCACGCTACCTTCCAATACTAAATTGGTGATCCCTTGATGCCTCAGAACATGTCCTACCAACCGATCCCTTCTTCTAGTCAAGTTGTGCCACAAACTTCTCTTCTCCCCAGTTCTATTCAATACCTCCTCATTAGTTATATGATCTACCCATCTAATCTTCAGCATTATTCTGTAGCACCACATTTTGAAAGCTTCTATTCTCTTCTTGTCCAAACTAGTTATCGTCCATGTTTCACTTCCATACATGGCTACACTCCATACAAATACTTTCAGAAATGACTTCCTGACACTTAAATCTGTACTCGATGTTAACAAATTTCTCTTATTTAGAAACACTTTCCTTGCCATTGCCAGTCTACATTTTATATCCTCTCGACTTCGACCATCATCAGTTATTTTGCTCCCCAAATAGCAAAATGCCTTTACTACTTTAAGTGTCTCATTTCCTAATCAAATTCCATCAGCATCACCCAATTTAATTTGACTACATTCCACTTCTTTTGGTGTTCATCTTATACCCTACTTTCAAGACACTATCCATTCCATTCAACTGCTCTTCCAAGTCCTTTGCTGTGTCTGACAGAATTACAATGTCATTGGCGAACCTCAAAGTTTTTATTTCTTCTCCATGGATTTTAATACCTACTCTGAATTTTTCTTTTGTTTCCTTCACTGCTTGCTCAATATACAGATTGAATAACATCAGGGAGATACTACAACCCTGTCTCACTCCCTTCCCAACCACTTCTTCCCTTTCATGTCCCTCGACTCTTATAACTGCCATTTGGTTTCTGTACAACTTGTAAATAGCCTTTCGCTCCCTGTATTTTACCCCTGCCACCTTCAGAATTTGAAAGAGAGTATTCCAGTCAACATTGTCAAAAGCTTTCTCTAACTCTACAAATGCTAGAAACGTATGTTTGCCTTTCCTTAATCTAGCTTCTAAGATAAGTCGTAGGTTCAGTAGTGCCTCTATGGAATCCAAACTGATCTTCCCTGAGGTCGGCTTCTACTAGTAGCTCATTATTTAGTATTTTTGAATTCAGTATCTCTGTTTAATCACTAACATTCAGGTAGTTTCCTCTAATTAGTAAGTTGGAGTTGATGTTGTGATCTTCAGTCCAGAGACTTATTGGATGCAGCTCTCTTTGCTTCGATATGCTGTGCAAGCTTCTTTGCCCCTGAGTAACTACTGCAACCTACATCCTTCTGAATCTGCTTAGTGTATTCATCTCTTGGTCTTCCTCTACAATTTTTACTCTCCATACTTCCCTCCAGTACTAAATCGGTGAGCCCTTGATGCCTCAGAATGTGTCCTACCAACTGATATCCTCTTATAGTCAAGTTGTACCACAAATTCCTCTTCTCCACAATTCTGTTCAGTACCTCCTCATTAGTTACATGATATACCATCTAATCTTCAACATTCTTCTGTAGCACCACATTTTGAAAGCTTCTATTCTCTTTTTGTCTAAACTGTTTATCACCCATGTTTCACTTCCACACATGGTACACTCCATATAAATACTTTCAGAAAGGACTTTGAGTAAGCATCATGAATCTATAGTATTCTCCGTTTCTAGAAACTATCAATTGCACATCCTTTTTCATCCATCTCCTAAGAATTGTCCCATTTTCACAGTATTAGTGTCCCTACATATACATCTCCATTCTGTAAATTTTAGGTGTAGGTTCTCTTTTCTTGGTACACCTACTGCAGTTGTTATGCAGTTTACTTATAAGAGTGTAGCATACAACTTATCAATCATTATACACCTATCTTCTTTACTCTTTACTTCTATATTTTTATGTACATCTACATCTACATATATACTCTGCTAGTCACCAAGCAGTGTGTGGCGGAGGGCACTATTCACACCAAAGTCATATTTCCTCCCCTACGTTCCGCTTGTGAATCACTCCACGTGAGGGAAAAATGACTGTCTGAATGCCTCATTATGAGTTCTAATTTCCCTTACCTTTGAATGGTGAGCGTTGCACAATTTGAAAGTTGCTCTACATCCTCATCAAAGATCAGATTTTGGAATTTACTGAGCAGCCCCTCCATTTAGCATGTCGTATATCTGCAAGTGTGTCCCACTTCAAACTTTCTACGAGATTTGTAATGCTCTCGCAATGGCTAAATGTACCTGTCATGAATCTTGCGGCTCTTCTTTGGACCTTCTCAATCTCTTGAATCAGACCCAACTGGTAAGGGTCCCATACAGATGAACAATATTCTAAAGCTGGACAAAAGAACTTATTTTAAACAATTTTCTTTGTTGAAGGACTGCATCACTTCAGGATTCTACCAATAAACCACAATCTAGAGTTTGCCTTGCCCGTTACATGCATAATGTGATCATTCCATTTGAGATCTTTTTGGATAGGCTAGTCACACCCAGATACTTGACAGGTGTTAACACTTCCAAAAACTGAGCATTTATTTTGTACTTGTACATTAATGGGGATTTTTGCTTTGTTATATGCAGTAAGTTACACTTACTAATATTGAGAGATAACTGCCAGTCATTACACCATGCATTTATTTTCTGCAAATTGTCATTGGTTTGTTCACAACTTTCATGTGATACTTGTTTCCTGGAGACTACAGCATCATCAGCAAACATTCTAATGCCGCTGTCAATACCATCAACCAGATCATTTATGTAAATTGTAAAAAGCAACAGACCTATTGCACTGCCCTGGGCACACCTGATGTTATGCTTGTTTCTGTTTAAGTCTCCCCATTCAGGACGACATACTGCTCTCTGTCTATCAGAAAACTTTCTATCCAACTGCATATGTCATCAGATAGACTGTAAGCATTCACTTTTTGGAGCAAGTAACAGTGCGGAACTCATTTGAATGCCTTTCAAAAGTTGAGGAATATGGTGTATTCCTGGGAGCTGTTATCTAGAGCCTGTTGTATGTCATGCACAAAGAGGGCCAGGTGTGTCTCTCATGACTGCTGTTTCTTAAAACTGTGCTGGTTTCTGCAGATGAGCTTCTCAGAGTCTAGAAAGGTCGTTATGTCTGAACACAAAATATGTTCCACGATTCTACAACAAATCGATGTCAGTGAAATTGTCCAGTAATTATGTGCATCGAATTTTCTACCCTTTTTATAGATTGCTATGACCTGGGCCTTCTTCCAGTCCCGTGGAACTTTCCGCTGTTCTAATGATCTCTGGTAGATTATGGATAAGGATAGTGCTATATTTGTAGCATAGTAAACATAAAATCTTATGGGGATACTGTCTGGGCCAGATGCCTTCCTGGTGTCTAAGGATCTTAACGGTTTTACAATCCCAGATACACTAAACACTATGTCAGCCATCCTTGCATTTGTTCGATAGTTGGAAGGGGGAATGGTGCTGCAGTCCTCTACCATTAATGAGTTTTTGAAAGCTAGGTTTAAAATTTTGGCCTTTTGTTTATCATCATCCGTTACAGTACCCATACTGTCAGCAAGAGAAGATATTGAATTATTTGTAGCGTTCATGGATTTTAGGTACGACCAAAATTTTTTGGGATTATTTTTAGGATCTTAGAAAAAATATTGCTTTCAAATTCGTTAAAAGAATCTCTCACTGATCTTTTGTCAGCTGCTTTCATTTCGTATAATTTCCGTTTGTCGGCTGGACAGTGACTACATTTAAAAGGACTGTGCAAAATTCTCTCTTTCTCAGCAACTTCATATGTTTATTGAACCAAGGTGGGTCCTTTCCCTCCCCTATATTTTTGCTAGGCACATAATTGTCTAGCATGTGGTGGACAATATCTTTAAATTCCGACCAAAAATGCTCAATATCTTTGTGTCCCGTGGTGAATGCTTGGAGCTGACTATGAAGATATTCGTTAATGACACTTTTATTTGCTTTCCCAAACAAGAAAATTCTTTGCTGTTTCTTTGGTTTTTTGCAGCTTCCATTGACATGGAAGCCACAATGACATTATGGTCGCTAATACCTTCTTCTAGATTAACTTCCTTAAAAAGATCAGATGTGTTGTCGCCAAGATATCTAAAATGTTTCCATCTCGAGTTGGTTTTCTAACCAATTACTCCTAGAATAACTTCACCCAAGTCTTTGCTTCTGTCTCCTGTGATAAACATGTAATTTTCCTAGTTAATGGACACCAATAACTAATGGATAATTTGGGTATTTATTGCCTATGTACTCAAGACTTTCCCTGAAACGTTCTGCAACATTTGCTGTGGATGCTGGTGGTCTATAAAAACATCCTAATACAATGGTCACTTCTTGTCTGATTGACAGCTTTATCCACACTATTTCACAGTCTGACCCAGTATCGATCTCAACTGCATTTAAACAGCTTTCAACTGCATTGAACAAAAAGTACTCATCATTGCTGGCAATCTGTCATAATGGAGTCCTGGAAAACAGTGATTGTAGGATTTAACTATAAAGTTAGATGAATATTGAATCCAGTATAATGTTTCAGCTGAATATTTATTACGATCTCAAAGTAAATAAAAGCATCTTGACAAATCTGAAATAAGTTGTAACATATTTACAATAATTAAATGAATCATGCTCAACAAGCTACATGCTTTCTGTCCAAATACACACATAGTACTGACTCCCTATGCCAATATTGCTACCCCTATGTATATATTCCAAACAATCCCCAGCATTGGTTGGGATCATTTTTTGATTAACTAACAATTATAATTAATATATAAAAACTGAAAATACATATATAAACATATGTTTGCTCCAGAACAGCAAGTACAGTTCTGTGTTGGGTCATATTTGTTATACCATTTGAGCATAATTTCTCAAATACATAATTAGAATAATGCATTTACATATCTCATTAATTACTTGAGGCTCCCTTCATGGAAATTGTTCCCTTCATCTACAGAGCTAATGCACTTTGAAGTAAATGAAATCAAACAGTTATTTTTGCAGTTATAATTTTTCCTAGTTGAGTTACATATTTTTGTATGCATGTGTAATTCTGAATTCATCTGAAGAGTGCATGTTTTAAGAGAGTCTAACTGGGCTGTTACGTTTCAACACCCCCAAAAGTATTTGTGAAACTGAAAGTTGAAAAAAACCTTTTCTGACACATGGCGGAACAAGCATTTTACTTATGGTATGAAATAAATCCAGTATTTGATTAAATATGTAAATTAATATGTAGCACAATACATAATTTTTACTCAATAGCACAAGGAAAGAACAAGTTATTTCTCAACTGTATGAGCTAATATGTTACTTAGAGTTTTAAAACTAGTACAAAAATTGTAAGTGTAAATGCACTAATCTCTGTACTTTACATAAATGTAAATAGTCTTAATGTTTGCAGTATGCAGACTGCTTCGTAGAGAATCTTGAAGTGTGCAGTAAGCAGACTGCTTTATTAGGTGAAATGTCTCATCAATGAGAAATCTTACTATTTTCATTTGTCCAGACACTTTCAATGCCTCCTTTCCACCTTTACAATCATTCAAACATTTATTAATGTATTTTTTTTTTCACGAATCTATGCGCAACATAGTTGTTGCTTTTCCCTTCACAGTAAGTGTTAGTATATAACGGAATGATACGTAGGCATCCAGTTACATATTACTCTGAGTGACAATATACAGGGTTATTACAAATGATTGAAGCGATTTCACAGCTCTACAATAACTTTATTATTTGAGATATTTTCATAATGCTTTGCACACACATACAAAAACTCAAAAAGTTTTTTTAGGCATTCACAAATGTTCGATATGTGCCCCTTTAGTGATTCGGCAGACATCAAGCCGATAATCAAGTTCCTCTCACACTCGGCGCAGCATGTCCCCATCAATGAGTTCGAAAGCATTGTTGATGTGAGCTCGCAGTTCTGGCACGTTTCTTGGTAGAAGAGGTTTAAACACTGAATCTTTCACATCACTATGCGTGAAACTTGCCCACACGCGTTCAACCGTTTCTTCGCTCACTGCAGGCCGACCCGTTGATTTCCCCTTACAGAGGCATCCAGAAGCTTTAAACTGCGCATACCATCGCCGAATGGAGTTAGCAGTTGGTGGATATTTGTTGAACTTTGTCCTGAAGTGTCGTTGCACTGTTATGACTGACTGATGTGAGTGCATTTCAAGCACGACATACGCTTTCTCGGCTCCTGTCGCCATTTTGTCTCACTGCGCTCTCGAGCGCTCTGGCGGCAGAAACCTGAAGTGCGGCTTCAGTCGAACAAAACTTTATGAGTTTTTCTACGTATCTGTAGTGTGTCGTGACCATATGTCAATAAATGGAGCTACAGTGAATTTATGAAATCGCTTCAATCATTTGTAATAGCCCTGTACAAAAACTTGAATAAGTGACTAATACATCATATTGGTTGTGTTTTATAAGTAATTGAAACGTCACCAGCAATTATGTGGTTGGGAATTATACCCAAGTACATGTTCACCATTGGGGTGTGAATACACAATAAATGAATCATAAATGGCTGGTACATCATGACAAAACATGCTTAGGCATTATACATTGGTAAATGTTCACCACTTAGGTGTGAATACACAATAATTGAATCATAAATGACTGGTACATCATGACAAAACATGGTTAGGCATTATACATTGGTAAGTGTTCACCAATTAGGTGTGAATACACAATAAATGAATCATAAATGACTGCTACATCATGAGAAAAATATGAATAGGTTTTATGCATTGGTAAGTTAAGTAAATTCAGTATCTTCAATAGTGCAGAAATACTAGCTTGTTTCCCGTATCCTCCTGTAAAATAGGCTTTTGTCAACAACAACAAGTGTTGACACAGTAAACTAGAAGGATCTCAGCAACAGAGGCATATGCATGTGGACAGAGGGAAGGATAGCTTGGTACTCTGATGAGAAGTAAGATATGAAATTGAAGATTCGGAGTTTTGGAGTTGAAGAAGAAAAGATGACAGACCCCACAGATTAGAACAGCATAACTCATGAAACATGAAACATAATTATGTTTCAGAGACTAGTATAAGCGTGCCATTCCTCACGAAAATACACTCCTGGAAATTGAAATAAGAACACCATGAATTCATTGTCCCAGGAAGGGGAAACTTTATTGACACATTCCTGGGGTCAGATACATCACATGATCACACTGACAGAACCACAGGCACATAGACACAGGCAACAGAGCATGCACAATGTCGGCACTAGTACAGTGTATATCCACCTTTCGCAGCAATGCAGGCTGCTATTCTCCCATGGAGACGATCGTAGAGATGCTGGATGTAGTCCTGTGGAACGGCTTGCCATGCCATTTCCACCTGGCGCCTCAGTTGGACCAGCGTTCGTGCTGGACGTGCAGACCGCGTGAGACGACGCTTCATCCAGTCCCAAACATGCTCAATGGGGGACAGATCCGGAGATCTTGCTGGCCAGGGTAGTTGACTTACACCTTCTAAAGCACGTTGGGTGGCACAGGATACATGCGGACGTGCATTGTCCTGTTGGAACAGCAAGTTCCCTTGCCAGTCTAGGAATGGTAGAACGATGGGTTCGATGACGGTTTGGATGTACCGTGCACTATTCAGTGTCCCCTCGACGATCACCAGTGGTGTACGGCCAGTGTAGGAGATCGCTCCCCACACCATGATGCCGGGTGTTGGCCCTGTGTGCCTCAGTCGTATGCAGTCCTGATTGTGGCGCTCACCTGCACGGCGCCAAACACGCATACGACCATCATTGGCACCAAGGCAGAAGCGACTCTCATCGCTGAAGACGACACGTCTCCATTCGTCCCTCCATTCACGCCTGTCGCGACACCACTGGAGGCGGGCTGCACGATGTTGGGGCGTGAGCGGAAGACGGCCTAACGGTGTGCGGGACCGTAGCCCAGCTTCATGGAGACGGTTGCGAATGGTCCTCGCCAATACCCCAGGAGCAACAGTGTCCCTAATTTGCTGGGAAGTGGCGGTGCGGTCCCCTATGGCACTGCGTAGGATCCTACGGTCTTGGCGTGCATCCGTGCGTCGCTGCGGTCCGGTCCCAGGTCGACGGGCACGTGCACCTTCCGCCGACCACTGGCGACAACATCGATGTACTGTGGAGACCTCACGCCCCACGTGTTGAGCAATTCGGCGGTACGTCCACCCGGCCTCCCGCATGCCCACTATACGCCCTCACTCAAAGTCCGTCAACTGCACATACGGTTCACGTCCATGCTGTCGCGGCATGCTACCAGTGTTAAAGACTGCGATGGAGCTCCGTATGCCACGGCAAACTGGCTGACACTGACGGCGGCGGTGCACAAATGCTGCGCAGCTAGCGCCATTCGACGGCCAACACCGCGGTTCCTGGTGTGTCCGCTGTGCCGTGTGTGTGATCATTGCTTGTACAGCCCTCTCGCAGTGTCCGGAGCAAGTATGGTGGGTCTGACACACCGGTGTCAATGTGTTCTTTTTTCCATTTCCAGGAGTGTATATTAACAGAGCATACTTGTGGACAGTGGGAAGGATAGCTTCATACTATGATGAGACGATAACTAGTTTGGACAAGAAGAGAATAGAAGCTTTCAAAATGTGGTGCTACAGAAGAATGCTGAGGGTTAGATTGGTAGATCACATAACTAATGAAGAAGTATTGAATAGGATTGGGGAGAAGAGAAGTTTGTGGCACAACTTGACCAGAAGAAGGGATCGGTTGGTAGGACATGTGTTGAGGCATCAAGGGATCATCAATTTAGTATTGGAGGGCAGTGTGGAGGGTAAAAATCGTAGAGGGAGATGAATACACTAAACAGATTCAGAAGGATGTAGGTTGCAGTAGGTACTGGGAGATGAAGAAGCTTGCACAGGATAAAGTAGCATGGAGAGCTGCATCAAACCAGTCTCAGGACTGAAGACCACAACAAAAACAAATAATGAGCAGTCATTTGACCTTAATATGGAAAGTTATAATTAATAAATGGGTATAGAATACATAGCTAAGGAGTTCCAAACTGTAACTACTACTGTTTGGTGGTAGCCACCAAAATAAATAAAGCTTTCATAAAATTGATGCTGTTGTAAGGAATGAAGTGTCAGCTATATAAAATAATCAAATATACAATCATTGTGTGTCTCCAATGACACATTATGATTGAATAATTTTGGAAATAGGTTTTAGTATATTTTTTAAGGGAATTGGATTTTGTATTTAAGTCCTCTGAGGATTTGTACAACTTTATGTGGAGTGGTAGTAGTAGTAGTAGTAGTAGTAGTAGTATTAGTAGTAGTAATAATAATGGTTAAGTGTCTTAGTATAATGGGGCTTTTTATTACTTTGAGATTACTAAGTTTAACAGTTGCATTTATACCATTTTCTTGGAAGAGCTTATCTTAACTTAGTATAAGTCATCAAGTTACTTGCTTACCCTATGTTCTTTGAAAGAACTTGTGGGTTTTTATGGCTATAGTGACGGTCCACGCACCAAAAATACCAACTTATTACGTTAAGGCACTTTTATTACGGTTCGTTTATTCCAGAAAAGAAAAACAATGCACAATTTCACTACATGTGTACACTCTCCAGACGCAGACAGGACTCCTCCCAAAGAACCTCGAGTCCCCAAAGACCTTTTACTCTGCGCTTCGCCGGTGAAGTTACTGGCAGTCGACTGTCACCACAGAGCCCCCCCCCAGGAGTGCGGAGCACTGGTGGACGGACGTGGGTGTCTTCCTGTGTAGTGGCGTTGTGGGATGCTCGCTGGTTGATAGCAGCGTGCGCTAAGTGTCCATACTGTCTGTGCAGGGTGGACTAGCGCTCGTGTAGTCCGCCATCCAGTGGGGGGGTCGGACTGGTCGACCTGTGCGCGTGAACTGGACGGGCACAGGAGATGTTGTTGCAGTACCGGCGGAGAGGGGGATGCGAATCTTGAGCATCCCGTCGGTGCTGAACGTTGCGGTTATGGCAGCCGTATCCACCCCATTTGGGATAGGGACTGTGCGCAGGATGGTGATGTGTGACGTGGTGTGGACCCACGTGAAGTGTCCCCTATGCGGAGGATGAAGATGGATCCCTCATGGAGCTGCAAGGAAAGCTCGTCGCGTTGGCACTCAGAGGCGTTGATTGCGATGCAAATTTCGTCGGCAGTGGATGTAGGGTGCACTAGGTGGGGTGGGGGCGAAAAGTAACGTAGTTCAGGAGAAACCTTGGAACACTCTGTGGAGGTATTGGGTATCAACACTTGGGACGGTGAATGTCACACGCAACATGAGGTTGAGCCTGAGGTTGTGGATTGTCACACGCATTGCCTGTTTGGAACGAGGGTAGCATATCATCGTACGCAACCGCTGAGTTGCCCCCGGGTGTAGGCTCGGTGCACATATGATCGTGGTGGGACGCAGGAGGGTGAGTGGTCTGTGTGGGGTCGGGGTCGTCACCATCTGATGAAAGAACACTAGACTCGGGGGGAGGTGTTACAGATTCTTCGATCGTCCAGGCTGGTTTCACGCGTTGGAGGGAAACTGTCTGCTGGCGACCACTGACAAGAATGTCCATAGTATTGTCCCTGCGAGACACTACTTGATGTGGGCCAGAGTAGGGTGGTTGTAATGCCGGTTTGACTGTGTCATCCCGTAACATAACGAACTCACAAGAGTCCAGTGCCACATGCCTGAACACGCGAGGGCGGGTATGTGGCCAAGGAGGAGGCGTGCAGATCGCGGCTATATGTGTCCAGAGCCGTTCAACTAGCATGGGGAGGTCGGACAGGTCGGCGACTGCTTCGTCGTTGACGAACTCTGCAGGGAGGACTAGGGTCTCGCCATACAGTAACTCTGCGAGTGAAGCCTGGAGGTCTGTCTTGTAAGCCGTGCGTATTCCTAGCATAACCCAGGGAAGGGCATCGCACCACTCACCACCGTGGCACATGAGTGCCGCTTTCAGCGTTCTGTGCCACCGCTCGACCAGTCCATTGCTCTGCGGGTGGTAAGCCGTAGTGCGGAATCTATCCACCCCACACAGGACGCAGAGTTTGTTAAACAGCAGGGATTCAAACTGTCTTCCCTGGTCGGTGGTGATGGATGTAGGACAGCCAAATCGAGCTATCCAGGAGGATACAAATGTTCGTGCTACGGAATCTGCTGTGATGTCCTGCAGGGGGATTGCCTCCACCCAACGTGTAACGCGATCAATGCCGGACAGGATGTACCTGAAACCATCCGACATGGGTAATGGTCCCACGAGATCCACATGTACATGACGGAAGCGGCCTTTTGGGATGTCGAATTTACCTAGACTGGGTTGTGTGTGCCTGCCAACTTTGCTGCGCTGGCACTGTAAACAAGCACGGGCCCAAGTACGACAATCCCTCTTCACACCTGGCCACACAAAGCGTTCTGTAACCAGGCGGGTAGTAGCCTTAGCACCAGGGTGTGCCAGGTTATGTAAACTACTGAACACTTGGCGACGTAGCACAGGGGGAACAATAGGCCGAGAGGTGCCCGTGGAAGTATCACACCACAGTGGCTTCGCCGAGCCCGGTAGGTTGCACGAAACGATCTGAAGGGAAGTATCTGGGTCCTGTCGGAGGTTGTGCAATTCGGTGTCACTGTCCTGTAAGTGGGCCAATTCATTGAAATTAACGGGGGATGAAATTGCAGTGATACGTGATAGGTAGTCAGCCACCACATTTTCTGACCCTCGAATGTAACGGATGTCTGTTGTTTATTGGCAAATTAAGTCCATTTGCCGGAACCTACGTGGGGGAAGGTCAGTAGTGGGGTTACGGATAGCCTCCGCGAGGGGGCGGTGGTCCGTGAAGATTGTTATATTCCTTCCTTCAATGTCTGTGCAGAAATATTTTACAGCTTCATAAACTGCGAGCAATTCTCTGTCGAATGCTGACCATTTACGTTGAGCTGTAGATAATTTTTTGGAAAAAAAACGGAGCGGTTGAGTCTTGTCATTGACATGCTGTTGTAGGACTGCACCGATTGCGAAATCACTTGCATCCGCTGTAATCGAGATGCAGGCATCTGGCAAAGGATGGGCGAGAGTGACACCATGTGCTAACGCTGATTTAAGGTCTTCAAAAGCTCTCACCATGCTGTCAGACCACGGTACTCGGCGACCGCCTGAGGTTTGTTTTCCGGCCAATGCATCAGTCAAAGGGGCTAGAATTGCTGCTGCCATCAGCAGGTTACGACGGTAGAAATTGACAGTTCCTAAAAACCGGCGCAATTCGCGAAATGACACTGGGAGAGGTAGCTTACGAATGCAGTCAACCCGCTCCTGCGGAGGGCATATACCATCCACGGAGACTGTGTACCCCAGAAAAGTGACAGCGGTGCAGCGGAGTTGTGACTTGTCATTATTGATCTCGACTCCGTTACGTGTCAATAAGTCCTGTATCGTGGCCAGGTGGAGTTCATGTTCCCTGTCAGAGGGGGAGAAAATTAGTATGTCATCGAGGTATGCGTAGCAATACGTGCAGTTAAAAAGAAGTGAGTCTATAAAACGCTGCCAAGTTTGGGCCGCATTTTTGAGACCATAAGGCATGTAACAAAATTCGTACAGGCCAAAAGGTGTGATTACTGCTGTCTTTGGAATGTCACTCTGTTCCATTGGTATCTGTAAATATGCCTTGCGGCAGTCCAAGACACTGAAGATGCATGCTCCGCTAAGTACTTGCGAAAAGTCTTGTATGTGAGGTATCGGGTAATTGTCTAATACCGTCCATGCGTTGAGGCGATGATAGACGCCGTACAGGCGCACAGTGCCGTCCTTTTTGGGAACTAAATGTATGGGGGAGGACCAGTTACTGTCTGATGGGCGAACAATGCCTGTCTTTAGAAGTTCCTCCACTGCGGCTTTAGCAAGGCGTAGTTTATGTGGTGGCAGTCAGCGCGCTTTATGGCGTACTGGAGGCCCATCTGTCGTGACAATTTTGTGAGTCGTGCCATTCGTAATAGCATTCAGCTTGGCTGGCGGACTCATTTGGGGCCCGTCGTGGATGGGGATCGGTAGCACACGAGAGTCACTAACCTGATGTGCCAATGAAGCAGCCTGCTTCGGTGTCGACGAGGTTCCACGAGGTGCATCTCCGGTGTCAGGTGGTGGCGGCGTTGGCAGTCGTTGTATGAGGCGTCGTGCCTCGGTGAGGGCTTGCGTAGCCGATGATCTGGCACGGTTCCGTTCGACGTTGTGAGGACGGAGATCGTCGACTGCAGGGCGTTCAGGCTGGGGATGCGCGGTAGAAATCGTGAGGCTGTCTGCCGATGAGGAGCACTTGATGGGAGCTGTGCCCAGGTCGTCGGGCAGCCGAGGGGGAGGGGGGGCCGAAGAGGTGACTGAACATGCAATTTGCGTGGACGAGGCGTGGTGCAATAATGCGGCTGACTGAAGATCTGGAGACAGTCCGAAGTGAAAAAGAAAGTCGATGCCTAATACTGGATCTTCGACATCAGCCACGTAGAAGGACCAAGTGAACTGTTTACCAGGTATGAGTTCAATAGGTAGCTTTGCCAGGCCCTCGACTCGAAGTGTCGACTTATTTGCTGCTTGAAGGGACAGTTTGGTTGATGTCATGTCCTTTACAGAAAATGTGGGAGGTATGACACTAACGTCTGCTCCGGTATCGACGAGAAAATACCGGCGCGAACCTACATCCAAGGCGTACAGACGTCCTCGTGGGGTGGGGGATCTGACAGAATGCAATGTCTGTGGGCGCCCCTGCCTGTATCCGCGGGCCGTGGCACCTACAGCGGCCCGCGTGCGGCATTTGGGAACGCGCAGGGCGGACGGCAGTTGCGAGCGGCGTCCCTGAAAGTGGTGTGAAACCAGCATATGCGTGAATCGGCTAAACTCGTGCTGCCAGCCGAAGCGCCAGGCGGGGGGAAGGCGGGGCGGGCAGGCGCTAGCCCTGTTGGGGTGGGGAGCGGCTGTTGCCGACCCGCTGGCGGTTCCCGGTGTTGGCCGCTAGGTGGCTGCTGTTCCGTGTGCTGTCCGCGATATGCACGCGCCTGGCCTCTACCGCCTGACGGTGGAAGTATACACACAGGGTTACCAACCTCGGCGGTGTTAGACACTGTGCTGTGTCGAATAATAGCGTATGCCTGATCCGCCAGCCGTAGTTTATCCTCGAGTGACGCTGCGGTATGTGGGAGCAAATGTAACTGTAGTTCTTGTGGCAGCTTCACCAACCACAATGCCCAGAGCGCTAAGTTCGGCAGAATCTCGGTACCGACCTGTGCACGTAAGCGTCGCCACAGCTGTGAGGGTGTTCTGTCGCCTAAAGTCTCGTAAATTATATTGTGAATAGTATCGGCCGGCGGACGAAAGAGACGTTCGATAAGTAATGCGCGAGCAGAGGCATATTTGTTGCTCTTAGGAGGATTCAGCAATAAGTCACTGATGAGATCAGGGTGGTCGTGCAGGTGGTTCACTAAACACACGAAACGGGTGCTGTCGTCCGCAATACCGTGTATGTCCAACATGTTGTGCACCAAGGTAAACCACGTCACTCGGTTGTCCGGTTGTAACGGCGGCAGCTTCGGAAAATGGCCGGGGGCCAGTGTTTGCGGGGCTGTAGGAGGGGCACGAAACGCACGGGGATTCTGCACGGTGTTCACTGTGTTGCGTTGAACGTCCGTTAACTGTGTAGGCGAGACGTGGTATCCAGTCCATGTAGGCACGGAATCTGTGCGCTCGCACGACAAGCACGGCGCGGCAGGCGCGGGCGGAATCTCGAGCAGGGGCGCGAGATCGCGATTGAGCGCCGAGTGACGGGGCGGAAGCACGGCAGGTGCATCGCCCGAGGTGTGCGCGGGGCGGCAGGATGGGTAGGCGTATAAATGGTCCGGCACGGTTGGCGCGAGTGTCCCTTCGACTGGCGCGAAGGGGGGCACGTTAAACGGCAGCCGTGCATGTGGACCCAGAAACTGGCCGGCCGCGTGGTCCATGCTGTGTGGTAGAAACTCGGGGTTTCCGTGGTCCTGTGCTGGAGGGGCATTCTGTTGAGCGTAGAATGCCGCAGAAGGTGTCTGCGACGATGTGTACAGCGCCCGGTGTGGTATGCCGGCCGAGGTTAGAGTCGTCCGGCCAGGTGAGGCAAACACCTTGTGATGAATGATGACAATGACAGTTGAAACCATGTATTAGTTAAAGAATTAGGAATCAAAAACTATTTGTAGGTTTTTGTCATTGTTTTTGCATGTGAAATAGTACAGATGGCTGCTGTGTGTCTTTCAAGGTGGGACAGCGAAAGCAGTTTTGCAAGTTGTGGTACATGTAAGGATTTTCATTCGTTCCATGGTTTGGCATCCTAGTTTGAAGAAGCGAGGTGTGCCACGAAATATGGAGCTCTTGTGACAACAAGGATGCTGTCACAGACAACAAGATAAGTCTCATGAACTATCAAATTGTTATTTTCACTCAAATGTGAGATATTGTTCATGTAACATCATAGTTGACACTACAAATGCAAACTGTACATGCAATGTTCTTTTACATTAACTAATTGCATCAGAAGACACAATATACATGTTATCAGAAGAAGAAGTACTTTCTATTCATTTGTATAAAGCTGGAAGCAGTTCAAGATTTACAGACAATCAGAAACAGACCCATCTGCAGAGGAAACAAAGACCAGCTATGGTACCCGCATGGTCTCTAAAGAAACTGATAATTGAAGTGTCACAGTTCAGAATTTGAAGATAAATATATACATATCTAATGACATAGCATTGCATTCTGGTGCCCTTGTGCATGCACGTTCCAGAATAAATCGTTGCTGAAAATATAAACAAAAGTTGAGAAATAAGATTCATCTTGGGTATAAATTAAGAAGAAACTGATGTTTGAGGAAGAATATTTGACAATTATTGTTCTTGTCATTAGCAATGAAAACAACAGCTGAAGTTCTATGATGATATGACTAAATAATTACACCCAAGAAATAATTTGCCAACAAATGATGTAGAAATTAGTCAGAAAAAAGTATGCTGTAGAAGAAGTAGCATCTATGAGTCAAAAGATTTGATGGCCAAGACTACGAGGGACTAAAACTCTTCCAACCCATCCAAGAAACAAAAAAGCATGTCACAGTAGCTTCAGTATCTACGTTAGTGGTGTATGTAACAACAGCAGCCCAGTTCACTGATCACAGTGATCTAGTGTTGCTACAGTGTCACGATGCACCATGGTACAATATTAACTTCCAGAGGCTGTATTAAATGCAATCTAATTTTTTTCCATGAGTGGTACTGTGTTTTTATGTTCAAAAGATTGTTAAACAGAATTACCAACATCAATGTGACAGACATTAGTAGGAGAAGATTAGTTCTAAACATATTATTGTTTTCAATGTAAGCCTATATGGACAAGAAGAATGAAGGTGCACTTATAGATACCTTTAAAAGTCTGGATGAACAGTTAAGAACAGATTTAAAAGCTGACTTGAAGTTTCAAAGAGATGAACTGGGTACTATGACCAATTCATGAGAGACTGAATCAGCAGAAGACTTGAAATATCAAGGTGATGAGCTGAACAGAAGCATCCCCACTCAAGATGTTAGATTAGACACTGATAATGCCATGTATAAAAGCTCAAGATGTGAGGTTCAAAAGGCTCTGAAAGAAACGAAGGAACAGACAATTACTGAACTTAATGATAGAGACCACTAATTCTGATTTAAAGAAGAAAATAGATTGGCAAGTTTGGGAGCTAGATGAACACATCACAGAATCATGGAAGGAAAAGTTAAAAATAAATAATGAAATGCCTAAACCACAATTAGTCATTTCAACTTTAAAAGGGGAGTTATATTCTGAGATTAACAAACAATGTGACCTAGTGAGAAATAAGTTTAATGGACAATTAAGAAATGTAAACACGGATTTAAAACAAATTAAAGATTTTACTGAAGAAGAATTTACATAAACAGATGACAGTTATGATAGTCCAATTAAATGTGCTAGAGCAAAACCAAGATTGAGATGTATGTTCAGTATCAGGTTATACTCTTGCACCCCTGAATAAGTATGTTAGTGTTCTAATTGGCCATACAGAATAGGAAAATATTGAAACATTCATCAGTACTTTTCATTCAAGAGCTGAGACAGATAGAAGAGCCACAATCTCCAAAAGATCTGGGATAAATTAGCTAAAATGAAAGTAGAGATTAATAAAAAGAGACTGAGTGATAATTTGATTGAAATTTCTCATCATTAGAGATGAGGAGGAGTGATTCATAATTGCTTTGAATGTGATCTTGGCTATTAAATTTTCCTCTGAGTGAGAACTGTGGGATTCCCTTCAAGTTAATAGCGGAATTGCATCTAGAAAGTGAAACAAATCTGAACAGTTTCCTTAATTAAAACCAGAAGGAGATGTTCATCCTACTTACTTTTCAAGTGCATTTTCTGAGTCCTTGTCTAAGCAGTGGGATGATTCCAAGAAACTTGACTTCATCCTTGGTATTTAGAAAGGGAAGCTTCTGAATGGGGAACTGCTCATTCAGAAGTGGTCTCTTCTTGGAGTGGCTTCCAAAACAATTTTAAAAAGAAGTACAGGTTACCAAGCATTGAGGAAAAGCTAGTATTTGAGACACTAGATCTGAATTATTACAGTTGCAGTAACTATAAAACATTTATTGAGCGGCATCTAACAAGATCCCAATACTTTGATAGTGTTATAGGAGAGAATCATTTAATTAAAGTGTTGGTTGGTAAACTACCTTACTACATGAGGAAAGAACTTAGTACTGTGGATACTTTAGTGTAAATTAACTACTGACTTTCATAGAAGGATTAGACATTCAATAAAGAACAAAAAGTTTATACTCACAAAGAAAATTCATGATCTGAAAACAGCAAATGGAATAGGCATCTGCCTCATTTCAGGTATAAAAATGAATCAAAATATGATAAAGTGCAAAAGCATAATAACAAAAATAGAACAACTAATCAGGGAAGAGACAGGAACCCACTATTTATTCTTGTTATGAATGTGTATAAATACACTTGGTGATAGGTACTTTATGAGTTCAAACTCTGAAAATGATATACATCCTGAGGGGCAGAAGCCATGCCCCAGGACATAACAGTAGAGCAATAGGCCAAGTAGTGGAAATGTGTAGGCTTCACATGACAGATTTCTACGCATGAGAAGACAGCAGTGAGAACAAGGAGGAACAAATAAAACTGATAGTAGCTGATAACGTTTTTGGAGTGGAAGCTGACATTCCCTTAGATTCTGGTAGCCAGACATCTTTAATATTGCAGGTATTTATGTTAGCAAAAAGAAATAAAGATGTGTGTCCAATGCTCCCTGTTACTGGAGATTGTGTCATAACAAGCAGTAAAAAGAAACCTATAAAGGAAGAAACAAGATTATGAAAAATAACATCTGTATGCTTTATCAAATGTTATTACTTGTACCAAATCTTAATGTAGATGTAGTTCTATGTTCACTGATTACTTAGCACTAAAGTCTCCCTAGACTTTAATGAGAGCAGAGTACTACAGAAAAGAGAAGAAGATTACCATTTTAAAGTAATTAAGTAATCTTTAAGCAGGAGCATCGACTGCTAACACATGCTCATTTAATGGCAACAGCTGATATAGTCATACATGAGGAACAAAACTAAGCAACAAAAGAATTATTGGAAGGTATGAAATTAAAATCACAGTTTAGTATACTGAGGTGACATAAGTCGTATAATAGTGATATGCACATATACGGATGGCAATAGTATCATGTACACAAAGTATAAAAGGGCAGTGCATTGGAGGAGCTATCATTTGCACTCAGGTAATTCATGTGTAAAAGGTTTCTGATGTAATTACGCCTACACGATGGGAATTAACAGACTTTGAACACAGAATGGTAGTTGGAGCTAGGCACAGAGGACATGCCATTGCAGAAATCATCAGGGAATTCAACATTCTGAGATCCACAGTGCCAAGAGTGTGCCAAGAATACTAAATTTCAGGCGTTACCTCTCACCAGGGACAACAGAGTGGCCAATGGCCTTCACTTAATAATGGAAAGCAGTAGCATTTACATAGAGTTGTCAGTGTTAACAGACAAGCACCAATGAATGAAATAACCACAGAAATAAATTTGGCGTGTAAGACAAACATATCCTTTAGAATAGTGCAGCAAAATTTGGCATTAGTAGATTATGGCAGCAGACAACCGAACCAAGTGTCTTTGCTAACAACATGACATCGCCTGCAGCACCTCTCCTGGGCTCAAGACCTTATCAGTTGGACCATAGGATGACTAGAAGCAATTGCCTGGTCAGATGAGTCACGATTTCAGCTGTTAAGGCCAGGTGGTATGGTCTGAGTGTGGTGCAGGCACCACGAAGCCATGGACCTAAGTTGTAAGCAAAGCACTTGTGCAAACTGACAGTGGCTCCATAATGGTCTCAGCTGTGTTTAAATGTAATGGACTGAGTCCTCTGGTCTTATGGAACTGATCATTCACTGGAAATGATTATGTCCAGCTACTTGGAGACCATTTGGAGCTGCTCAGGAATTCATGTTCCCAAACAGCAAGAGAATTTTTATGAATGACAATGCACCGTGTCCCTGGGCAACAATTCTTCAAAAATGGCTTGAAGAACTTTCTGGACAATTTTAGTGAATAACATGGCCACAAAAATTGTCCAATATTAATCCCACTGAAGACTTACGGGACATAATCAAGAGTTCAGTTCATGCACAAAGTCCTGGAATGGCAACATTTTCATAATTATGGACAGCCATAGAGGCAGCATGGCTCAATGTATTTCTGCAGGGGTCATCCAATGATTTACTGAGTCCATGCCATATCGAGGTGCTGCACTTCACTGGGCCAACATCAGTCACCTCAGTGTGTACTGACCAGTGAACAGAAGATTCAATTATGAAACTTCTTATTAACATATAGAGAAGACGCTGAGTCGCTGAGTCACGATAGGCACAATAAAAAGATTCACATAATTAAAGCTTTCGGCCATTAAGGCCTCTGTCAGCAGTAGACATACAAACACACACGCACACACACACACTCACATAAACGCAACTTGCCCACACATCAGCAGTCCAGAGAGTTGAGACCACACTGCGAACAGCAGCACCAGTGCCTGATGGGAGTGGCAACTGGGTTTTCCATTGTTTGATTAACATATAGAGAAGTATTACATGATAAACTGGATGATATTAATGAATATGTGGAAGTTTAAAATAAAAGAGGAAAAATCTTTCTTTTGTAAACCATAGCCTATAACAATACATCTTCAATCTGTGGTACAGGAAAAGATACAAAGGAAGATCAGTAGTGGTTTATTGAACATAGCTTCAGTGTGTACAATAACCCTTCATTAGCAGTAAAAAAACCTGCAGGAGGTGATTTGTTAATTCTAACTGTGTTGATAATCAAATACAGTTGACCCTAATCCTTGAAAATCGGACTCTATTTGTTTCATTTTTATGTTGCTTTTGTTTACATATCAGCTGTGGTTGTTGAATGTTGTTCTGTAGTAGTGCCGTGAGCATGATGAACTTAAAAGTCAAGCAGCGTATTAATCTCAAATTCATCATGTAATTAAAAAATTTACCAAACAAATGTTAACATACACAAAATGAGAAGTTTGATGATAGTGCTGTGTCATGGGCACTAGTTTTTGAATGGCACACATGGTTTTCAGAGGGTTGGAAAGAGGCTGAAGTGATGAATGACTCAGTTTATATGTGAGCTCAACAACTGAAACAAACATTCAGAAAGTTTATGAAATTGAGTGGCATCTGAGCATTCAGATTTTTGCACATATACTGAACATGAAAAAAGAGACAGTAATGCATTAAACATGATGAAACATTGTGCAAAATTGATTTTGTGTCTGCAAAACATTTCTTAGTACTCAAACATCCTCTTTATTTACCAGATCTGGCTACCTGCAACTTTTATCTGTTCCTGAAAGTGATGTGTTGTTGAGGTAAAAGAAAAAAAAACAAAACAATAGAGATGTTGAAAAGGGTGACAATGGATGACCTACAGTATTGCTTTGGACACTGGAAGACATGTATGGAGCATTGTATCAACAGGGGAGGGTAGTATGTTGAAGAAGATAAAAATTAGTTTGCAACTTTGTTTGCAGTAGCTCATATTCCCGTCACTAATCTCCTTATATATTTGCCACACCTCATATTTCTAAATACCATCCCCAATCTAATCTGTATGTAAGAATGATGAAAGAGACAGGAAGGACTTGTCATACATATTGTTGAAGTAGACATACCACTGGGCTCAGACGACACCAGAATTTCAGGTTATTATAAATGAATTACCTGATTTATTTATGAGTCTTTCAGAAGTCAAGGTACAGAATAAGGAATTTATTGGAAAATCATTACGAAGACTATTCAAGTGGCCACATAGTATAACTATGGAGCTAGTCATGACATATCATCCTAGTTCCAGTATAAAAACAAGAGAATATTAAGTTTTCCAAAGACGTGAAGGTCCTTGTAAATGGATTGTGGTTGCAACACAGAGAATCAGTGTGAGTCAGTAAGAAAGGCAGAGAGTCGGTCTTCAGGAGTGCTACTGAATTCTGTTTTGTTTGTGTGAATAAATCATTTTCAAAAAAGAAATGAGTTATTTCAAGACTTTTCATTAAGCAAAATCTTTCCGACCAGGGAATAATATTTTTTAAAAATCCACAGTTTCATCCTAGTGCTTCTGCACCAAACATTCAATCCGAGTACGAAGTACCTACATAACATTTTCTTGTTCCAGAACTCTGTTTATCATTTTGCAAGAACCATGATATTATGACTGAATACTGCAAATAATTAACATTTTTTGAACTGAAATTTTTACTTCATACTCATCTATACAGTTTATAAACTATATGCAAGTGCCAGAGTTGAGCTAACACATAAATTTCATATTCTTCTATGGAATTTTCATGTTTTCAGGAAGTAATGCAAAAGAAAGAGATGAATTAACTGTAGACATATTCTGAATAATGGACTGGAAATGCAGTCAAAAATATGAATCTCATAATAATTGGACTCATTGCTGTGGACCACATTGTTTGCTGCCTTGCAGAACATTAAAAAAGAAAAGTGCTAAAAGCTATTATTCTTTTACTGCATATTCTGTAAAGTGCAGACTGTGAGAGAAATATTGTTGTTAAAAAAATTTTTGTATATAGAAATTAAAGTTGCGTCTATATGGTGAATGTAGGATGAGGATGGGGGAAGTGGTTAATTTAAGTTTGGATCAAAGTATTGGTAGATTGTTTTAGGCTGGAAATTCAGTTCTTGAATATTTGCTGATGAAGTTAAAACTGACAAGGCAGACACAAGACAAACTTTTCAGGTTGACTATTGAACTGTGTAGAAACATAATGTCAATTTGACAAATGAAAACCTAAGTAACAAAACTGATGACAGAATTTTGTAAGTAACCAGTGGTTTAAAAAATGAACTTCAGAATAGACATGTTCAACTCACAAAAAGTAAATCACAAATCTGTGAATTAAAAGATCCTATCTACTTAGAGCAGAACCATTCAAATGCTTGGTTGCACTGTTATTACTGAAAATGTTAATGTACTCAGTGTAGTCAGGACTGATGATGGTGTGAATATTTCACATAATGACTATGGAGAAATCAATGATTTGAATGAAGCAGATGACACTGATGATAAAATGTTTTGAAAGACAAGTATTTCTCAAAGGAAGGTGGAAGTGTCGTACTTGAACTGTGAAAAGCAGATGGGATTTCAACATTAAGTATTGAGAACTCTGCAATAATGTAGTAAATTATATTGATTTGTGTGGAATATTCTGATGAGAAAAATTGTAATTTAGACATGTCAGTTAAGTTAAGGGAAAAAATAAGTATCTTTTCACTGTGCCTCCTGGAACTCAACCCCTCCTTTATGTAATTTATCTCTTGCATATTGTTTTTATTTCATCCTGGACATTCCATTGTTTAAAAAAGTAATTAAAGTATGTGAAAGTTGAGGGATGTTTGTCTCTATTGAAGAGTTACAATCTTTTGTTATGATAGTTGAGTCAAGGGAAGGACTATCTGTAAAATGTAAAAACTAGAATTGTTTATAGATATGGGGCTCCAATGTAAAAGTTACCAAAGACTTTAAGCAAGGTAGTCAAAAAACTACATCAGACATTCATGAGTGATAGAGAGATAACAGAGATGTACACAAATTTGACTCCAAGGGAGGACTAAATGACTTTTTCTATCCTACGGTATGTTGCTAAATATTATTTGGAGAATCCTTAATCACAAATGAATAAAACACAATTCTTATGCAATAGAACTGTGTTTTATTCACTTGTGATTAGACGTTCCCAAACTAATAATTACCATCATATTGTAATTTTGCATGCAACTCAGGATGGCCAGACCCCCCCGCCCTCCAATGTTATTTTGTGGTAGGATTTGTTTTGTGTTGTGCTCTTTTAATGCTTCTGTCTATATTTCACTTTATGCTACTTACTGATTCTGCTATGTAATAGATTGTGATGCTTTGTGATGAATTGGTGATCTGAAAACTATGCTCTCTTACACATTGGGAGGTTTGAACTGAACCATTTTGTACTTATTTTGTTGTTACATGACATTAAGTTTTGTTGTAATGTTGAGAGTTTGTACTGTGTGAACCCACAGAGCTGTTGTAGCCCAATGTTCATTTCTATTTCTTCTTTATTCTGTCAGTCTATTAAGGCTATTGCTTACTGTTAATGCTATCCAGTCTCTACTAGTCTCCAGTCATGATTTAATTAGTTTGTCATTTACATGGTTTATTACTCTATGGCCTCATTGTTATTAAGAAATTCAAATACTAATGACTATTTTTTGTGAATACTTAGCTGTAAAGATGTTTGATTGCTTTAAAAAAATATGATCAAACAATGGTTAGAGGATTTGCAAAGTCATGCTTAATGAAAGTCAACCTGTAGCCTCTAAAGTTAATTCCATATATGTATTTTCTTAGTTATTATGTTTTTAGTTGAAGTAATAAATATTTTGCACTGTGGTTGCAGTTTGTGTGATTTTTCAGTACATTTTGCTGATTATCTGGGTTACTGTTAAATAATTACTATGCTGTGCCTTGTGAAACTGTAATTAAGAAATTCCTGATAAATAGGAAGATAAAGGGGTCACATTTATTTTTCTGCACTCATGATATAGTTATGATATCAGTATGGAATGGCCCCCGCATAGCAGATGAATATTTCGTGGATCACGATCCACAACTCCTCACATAATTTGTGCATTCAGATAATGATTATGTGGTTGCAAATAAGGAGCCAAGCATGGTATGGGTTAGAGATCAGAAAGAGTATTAAGCTATTCATGGAATGCCTTAGAAATGCAAAACGCGATTTTGTTTATGAATATGATGTACATTAATCAATTGCTGAATTTCCCTTCAATAATTTCTTTAACATATATGTTGACTTATGGTTCTCTTCCTTACCACTGAAAATAAACAGTATTAAACCAAAAAAGAAAACGTAAAAAGCTTAAATGGTACACTGATGACATTGCCGGTATCTGTACAAATGTATAAAAATAATTGCAAATGTGGTACAGAGCAGCAAGAGTTATTATAACAAAAGAATGCACTTCTACCCAAACACAATACATTTTTCTTGACCCAGAAGACCTCAATAAATGCTTTAGTACTACAGTAAATAAAATAAGAGCAAAATTTAACTGGTCAAACACATCAACAACTGATATAGTTGCTGATCAGTTTCCTAGAGGACATCAATTCCATTGGGATCTTGTCACACCCACAGTTATAATAAATGCTGCTTCAAAACTTTAAAAGTTGAAAAGTATGGGTAGCTGATCGATACCAGGCTACACAACAGAAAAACTATACACTTTATTTGCAAACCACTTGTTTTTGTAATGAATAAATGCCTAGAATTTGAATTTTCCCTGGTCATCTCAAAATTTCCAAAGTTATATCTACATACAAAATGGGAGAAGAGCATCTCTCTGAGAACCACAGTCCAGTGTCTAACAATTTGAAGCAATTTTTCACAAACAGCTGAGTAACTACTTTGAAAAACATAACTTCTTTGTAATAGGCAGCATGATTTCCAAACAGGAAAAATACTACTTCTGTAGTCCTTGAAATTGTTAGTCAGACATTGACTAAGCATATAAAAATAAGAATATGATCTCTCTTGAGCTATGCAGTTTGAGTAACACTGACTATATACCCTTTGACATCTTACTAGTGAAACTACAGTACTATGAAATAAATAATACAGGATTAGAAGTAATTCTTATCTAAATAAAAGGAGACAGTTTGTATCAATTCAAAATAGGCATCCTTGCTTGAAGAAAGTCACATCTGTTATACTTCAGAGCTCTGTCCTTAGACTATTCTTCTTCTACATCTACATCTACATGATTACTCTGCAATTCACACTTAAGTGCCTGGCAGAGGGTTCATTAAACCATCTGCATACTACTTCTCTACCATTGCACTTTTCAATGGTGTGTAGAAATAAGCAACACCTAAATCTTTCCATTTGAGCTCTGATTTCTCTTATTTTATTATGATGATCATTTCTCCCTACACAGGTGGGTGTCAACAAAATATTTTCGCATTTGGAAGAGAAAGTTAGTGATTGAAATTTCATAAATAGACCTCACCACAAAGAAAACCGCCTTTGTTTCAGTGACTGCCACACCAACTCGTGTATCATATCAGTGACACTATCACCACTACTGCACGATAACACAAAACAAGTTGCTCTTCTTTGCACTTTTCTGATGTCCTCCATCAATCCTACCTGGTAAGGATCCCATACCGTGAAGCAATATTCATTGTTGCAACAATTAACTATGTACCACATTACGTTGGTCTTTTATCACTTATCTGCTGTGTGGATGACACAACTGCAATCATTAACACAACTGCAATCACCACTAATCAAGATATACCAAGGTTACACCAGAAACCACAGTACACTCTCTCTTTAACTCTAACAAATTGGTGTGTAATCTAGAGAAAACTCAACATTTGCAGTTGGGATTAGTTAAAGATGTAGAATCAAAATCCATAAACCTGCTTGGAATACATATTGATTTCAAACTAAAATGTCAGCCCCACATTAACCACAGCTGCGAAAATGTATTATGAATGTCCTATCTCACATGGAAATTAGCTGATCTAGTGAGAAATAAATATCTTGGAACAGCTTAAACTGGATTTTTTCAGTTTCATATATTTTGTGCATTGTTAATATGGGGTCTCTTGTGTCATATCAGTATGTACTACTGATTCCAAAAAAGTTGCTACAAATAATGTGTAAGGCTGGTCCAAAGGAACATTGCCATCCTTTACTCACTAATATCAAAATACTGAAACTGATAAATCTTTATTTCTATGCAACACTGATATACACTGTATAAAGGGACACCATCCTCTAGCATTACCTTTCTTAAACAGAAATAATCGATACCAAAAAGTATTTTTGAATCATGTAAAGATTAACATTATCTCATCTGTTTAACTAAATGAATTTCATATGATTTTGTATACAATGTATAATATTTTGGGCTAAAAAGTATAAAAAGAAATTAATTTGTTACAATCGATATGTACTAACTCTGTATGTACAGCTAAAAATATTCTTCTTTTAGAAATATTTGAAATTATGAAATGTCTGGCACATTTAAAATTCCTATTATTAATTATGCAATCTGATGCTAATTACTAAATTTATTTCTGGATTCACTTACAAAATAATGATATAACTTGCTGAACGTTCTTCTTTTGTCAAGAAAGTTTGTAAACTCTTTTCTTTGGTAAACTCTGGAATATTGTTAGTACCACAGAATGTAGTAGTAATGGGCATTTCTCTGATGGAATCGGATGTGTTTTTATGTTTGGAAATAACAATGTAAATTTCTGTTTCAAAGAGGAGATTGTAAAGATAGTGTGACATAGAAAAATGGGATTAAATAAAAAAGTCATAAAAACAGAAATAACACAGCAGACTTACTTAATTGTTATCAACTCATCTGGAACCTACAAAATCAAAAATTTCAGCCTCAAGTTTCAACTCTCAGATGTGACAAACTGCAGCCAACAATGAGAAAATGAAGGTAAGTTAAAAAAGTTATTTGTACATCTTACTCCTCTCGAAGTTTATGAAACTAATCAATTATTTAGGAGACTGAAAATCTACTGGTGATGTGTGGGAGGGTAAGATTACAACTGAAAACAACAGACTGTTAAAAAATTGCTTAAAAGGCTCCTATTAACAAGAAAGGAAACAAATCAAATGTAGAAAGCTGCAGACCAAATACTTTATTATCAAGCTTTAATAAAATCACAGAAAAAGTAATGTGTTATAAGGTAATGAAAGTTTTAGAGAAAAACTAAATCCTCACTGATGCTCAGCATGGATTTAGGAAAAATAAATCATCAACCAGTGCAATCTATGATTTTATACACAATGCCCTGCAAACGACTGACAAAAATCAAAGTGCCACTGGCATTTTTTTATACTTATGTAAAGGCTTTGACAAACAGACCACAACATACCAGCACAAGCTGAAAGTACATGGCATTAGAAGCACTGCATTAAAATTATTGACATTGTACTTGACAAAGAGGAAGCAGAAAATACAAATAAGGCGTGAACTAAAGGAAAATACTAGGATATGTTTCTCAGATACAGGGAACAAAAGAAGGAGTCCCTCAGGGATCCATTCTTGGTCCAGTCCTCTTTCTCCTCTATATATATAAATGATTTAGACCTAAACACTGTGTCACAAACAAATACTTTTTTTTGCAGATGATACAATCATCCTTATTATAGGAAGCATCCCCAAGTCAGCTACAAGCAGCTGTAAATAAAACTACAGCACAGCTAAATGGATTGTTTGAAGGGAATAAACTAGTGATAAACACAAAAAAAGCAACATTCCTAACTTTCTGTTTAAAAGGTGATGTGTGACTACAAACTAGTGTGACAATAAACTCCATTAAAATTTTATCTTCTCTGGAAACAAAGCTTTTAGGCAAATGGCTTCAAAATAACTTTAAATGACATACACATATAAACAAAATAAATGGGACACTAGATAAAATCTACTGTAATCTATGGTTACTCTCTGTTAAAGCAAGTTTAGTTTTAGCACTGTTTGTATTGCCTACTTTGCTCAATTCCATAGAATCCTGCTGCTTGGAATTATATTCTGGGGTAATACATCATTTACTTCACTCATTTTTCTAACCCAGAAGTCACACAGCAGGAGAAAAGAACTGTTGCTCAACATAACAGATACTTTCAATTTAAAACAAACAATTACAGCTCCAACAAAAATTACAAAAACTTCTGCCACTACTGTGGACCAAATATTTGTTAAAACACCCTATACTGTAAAATGTGTAAATAAAAATTTTAGTAATCATGAAGCTTAATTGGTAACCCTCTCAGACTGTTTACTACCCAGATAAAACCATAAAAGGACTGTGACTGCAAAAAGTTTCAGCACACAAACCATAGAAACATGCAATCACTTGTTATCAAGAGGAACATGGGAAGAAGTGTCTCAGTTGCATGACACCAACAAAAAGTTTGAAAAGTTCTATGACATCTTCAACTATTATTTTCAAACAGTATTTCCTCTCAAAATACAGGTAGTAAGGAACACAAATCTAAACGCAAAGTCATGGATCACAAGAGGCATAAAAGTCTCAAGCTACATAAAAAGAAAATTGCTCAGTTACAGAAAAAACCACAACATATCCCCTCCCTTCAATAGTTATATCACAATATATATTCAGGTGTACAGAAAAGTCATATGTCAGGCAAAATCAATGGCCAATGATAAGTTTATATCAGGGTCAGAAAATAAAAGAAAAACAATCTGGAAAGTATAGTAAACAGGAAAATATCACACTGAACTATGACAACAAGAGAATTACTGACATGCAGCAGATTGCAAATCTCTTCAGGCACTAGTATGAAGACGATACAAAAACCTAACAATTAATAATAAGAAAGATAGCCCAATTAACCAACAGGAGAAAGTAAATTCTTGCCTCCACTCAATCTATCTCTATGACACATCCCCGAATGAAATCATTCACACAGCAAAAATGTTCAGGAAAATGTCCTCAGGAATTGATAGTATTCCAGACTTCAGCATAAAGGAATGTATTATAAACATTGCAACACCCTTTGCAGAGATAATCAACCTGTCTTTCTCAACTGGAATCTTTCTTGACTGTCTTAAAAAGGCAGAAGTAATTCCTACTCACAAAAATGGTGACAAAGCAAATTTGGAAAACTATAGACCAGTCTCATTATTGTCAGTTTTTGCCAAATTCCTGAAAGACTCATATATAACAGATTAATGGAATTTCTGGATAAGAACAAAATCCTCACTGATGCCCAACATGGTTTTCGGAAAAATAAATCTACAACCAGTGCCATATATAATTTCGTACAAAATGCTCCAGAAGCACTGGATACTAAACAAAAAGCTGCTGGTATTTCCTTAGACCTGAGCAAAGCTTTTGACATTTTGAACCACAGAATCTTATTAGAAAAACTCCAAAAATATGGCACTAGAGGCACCGCATTAAAATGGTTCTCCATATACCTGACAAATTGGAAACAAAAAGTAGTAATAACATATGAATTAAATGATTGCACCCTAGACAACATTTTTCAGATGCAGGAATAACTAAAACTGGAGTCTCTCAGGCTTATTCTTTTCCTTCCGTATATAGATAATGTAGATGTAAGCATAGAATTGCAACTAAATTTTGTTTGCAGATGACACAAGCATACTTCTTATAAGGGAAACACAAATACAACTGGAAGAAAACATAAATAAAGCTACAGACCAGATAAATGACTGGTTTGGAGCAAACACTTCCAAAACAACTGTGTTTTCTGTTTGAAGGGGGAGGCCTGCAACACTTCTCTGACAATAAATGCCAGTGGAATTACAAAATGATTTTAAATGGCAGACACACATGACAATACTGAATATGACACTGAAAAAAGTAAGGTACAGCCTACATTTACTTGCACACAAAGCAACCTTCCACACTGTTAGAACTGCATACTTCGCCCAGTTCCACTGTATTCTACAACATGAAATTATATTCTGGGGTAGCACAGCTGCTAGCTCAATAATCTTCCAGACCCAAAACAGAGTTGTATGAGGGTGAGTCAATTACTATCCGCAATTCAGTTATATTTTTGTTTATTTTGGTGGTACTGTTGTTTAACGTTGATGACACATGCTTTGTTTATTTGTTGTTATAGCATTGCAATTTTCAAGTTGCTAGGTTAGTTTTGTTATCGCTGCCATGCTGTTAATCATAGCTGCTCCACTGTCTATTTGCACCAAAGAAGAGCAACGTTCAATGATCTGTTTTTTGTGGTCAGAAGGTGTATCAGGAGCCAAATTTCATCAAAGACTTTCGATACAGTATGGGAACTGTGTTTTGCCACAATGGAGTGTCTACAAACAGATTGAAAAATTCCAAAACGGTCGCACAAGTGTTACGCATGATGAAGGAGCCAGACGACCATTTACTGCCACAAATTAAGAAACCATTGAGCATTTACATGAAATCATTCTCTTAGACAGATGGATAACTATTGACGAAGTGGCACATCATGTGCAACAAAAAGAGGTCCACTTTTGAAACACCATCACTTTCTCACATTGCAACACAGAAGTCCAAAATTTGGCCAAAAGGTGCCTACATCCTTCCTCTGTAATGTTTCAAAAATGTGGTGCTCTGCAAAATTATGAGTTTGGCAAAGTTTCACGTAGCTAGGTCTCAATACATGCCCAAAAAATGCCAGAGCTCAGAAGTTCATGTGAGGTGTAAGGTGTGTTACAGAGGTCACACAGCTACCAAATTTCACCACAATTCTGCTGCAAACTATTGTGTACATGTCACATTATATGAAGGTTGTCTCACCTCCCTGTAATGACATACTGCCCCTTCACTTGACTCCTCTGCATTGGATGTCTTAACCATGATGTAAAGCATGGAAATGACACAGTTTTCTTGTGGATGCAAACATACTGGACAAACTGCTGCTCAGAAGCAACACAAAAAGACATCAGGAAATAACATAAAGGACATGAATGAAACCACTCCTACCCTTGGAGTGCTCATTTTCACACATTTTCATTTTCAAGATGACAGTTTGCAGTTCAATGTGCATTAGAATACTCTTCTTCACAAGTTTTGAAACTGCTGACAGCCTCAAATGATTCAATCCTTATCTATGGACATTGCAGGGCTGCAACCATATTGAACATGATCTCACCTCTTTGGGGTAGACAGGGTGGGGCATCTGGGGATCATTCCAAACCATTTGTTGAAATCTGAATGTGGATCTGAAGCAGAAAAGAGTGGTTATGTTTTATATATCTCCTTTCCTGCTCCCTCCCATGGTGTGTGCACAGAGGGCTGCAACATTGACTTTTACATGAATAAAACAGTAAAAGATGCCTGTAAGATCCCCCCTCCAACTTCTGCAAGACCATCGGCTCCACCTAAGCATCTTTAAGGCACTTAAAAAATGTCTCTGTACAATGATACACATCCATGGATCCCTACCCACAGGTGGGAAAAGATCACCTTCAGATATTGTTGAATGGTTTTGAACAGTCCTTTGTGGTTCCACCCTGTACACCAGTCCAAAACTTGTAGTCATGCTACACTCCAAAGGGGTGAGTATTGTTCCATGGTGTTGCAGTCCTGTGATGTCCTTAGAGATGAGATGAATCATCGAAGGTGTTAGCAATGTCAAAGATTGTCAAGAACATTGTCTTGTTGCACACTGTACTGCAAACTGTCATTTCCAAATGTGAAATGTGTAAAAAAGAATATCCCTATTTTTCTTTGCTGGTTTCTCCAAAATGTCATTCTTGGCCACTCATGAGAAAACCATGTGATTTCAATGCTGGGCATCTCAGTTATGCTGTTCAGTGTAGATGTATCAGGTGATGGAGTGAGATGTGGATAAGGGGAGCTATGACAACATTCCCATGATATGACACATCCCCTGTCTCCTAGAACAGAATTGTGATGAATTTCAGTGCCAGTGTGACTTAATCACCTTAAACCTAATATGAACTTCTGAGCATGGACCTTTTTTTGGCATGTGTAGACACCTTGCTGTTTGAAGCATCGACGAGCCTGAAGGTAATGTTGCAGAGCACCATTCTTTCATACCCCCCATGAACCATGGACCTTGCCATTGGTGGGGAGGCTTGCATGCCTCAGCGATACAGATGGCCATACCGTAGGTGCAACCACAATGGAGGGGTATCTGTTGAGAGGCCAGACAAACGTGTGGTTCCTGAAGAGGGGCAGCAGCCTTTTCAGTAGTTGCAGGGGCAAGAGTCTGGATGATTGACTGATCTGGCCTTGTAACACTAACAAAAACAGCCTTGCTGTGCTGGTACTGTGAACGGTTGAAAGCAAGGGGAAACTACAGCTGTAATTTTTTCCAAGGGCATGCAGCTTTACTGTATGATTAAATGATGATGGTGTCCTCTTGGGTAAAACATTCCAGAGGTAAAATAGTCCCCCATTTGGATCTCTGGGTGGGGACTACTCAGGAGGACGTCATTATCAGGAGAAAGAAAACCGGCATTCTACGGATCGGAGTGCGGAATGTCAGATCCCTTAATTGGGCAGGTAGGTTAGAAAATTTAAAAAGAGAAATGGATAGGTTAAAGTTAGATACAGTGGGAATTAGTGAAGTTCGGTGGCAGGAGGAACAAGACTTATGGTCAGGTGAATACAGGGTTATAAATACAAAATCAAATAGGGGTATGCAGGAGTAGGTTTAATAATGAATAAAAAAAAATAGGAGTGGGGTAAGCTACTACAGACAGCATAGTGAACACATTATTGTGGCCAAGATAGACACGAAGCCCACGTGTACTACAGTAGTACAAGTTTATATGCCAATTAGCTCAGCAGATGATGAAGAAATTGATGAAATGTATGATGAGATAAAAGAAATTATTTAGGTAGTGAAAGGAGATGAAAATTTAATAGTCATGGGTGACTGGAATTTGATAGTAGGAAAAGGGAGAGAAAGAAACATAGTAAGTGAATTGGTATATTGGGGCTAAGAAATGAATGAGGAAGCGCCTGGTAGAATTCTGCACAGAGCATAACTTAATCATAGCTAACAGTTGGTTCAAGAATCATAAAAGAAGGTCTTATACATGGAAGAATCCTGGAGATACTAGAAGGTATCAGATAGATTATACACTCCTGGAAATGGAAAAAAGAACACATTGACACCGGTGTGTCAGACCCACCATACTTGCTCCGGACACTGCGAGAGGGCTGTACAAGCAATGATCACACGCACGGCACAGCGGACACACCAGGAACCGCGGTGTTGGCCGTCGAATGGCGCTAGCTGCGCAGCATTTGTGCACCGCCGCCGTCAGTGTCAGCCAGTTTGCCGTGGCATACGGAGCTCCATCGCAGTCTTTAACACTGGTAGCATGCCGCGACAGCGTGGACGTGAACCGTATGTGCAGTTGACGGACTTTGAGCGAGGGCGTATAGTGGGCATGCGGGAGGCCGGGTGGACGTACCGCCGAATTGCTCAACACGTGGGGCGTGAGGTCTCCACAGTACATCGATGTTGTCGCCAGTGGTCGGCGGAAGGTGCACGTGCCCGTCTACCTGGGACCGGACCACAGCGACGCACGGATGCACGCCAAGACCGTTGGATCCTACGCAGTGCCATAGGGGACCGCACCGCCACTTCCCAGCAAATTAGGGACACTGTTGCTCCTGGGGTATCGGCGAGGACCATTCGCAACCGTCTCCATGAAGCTGGGCTACGGTCCCGCACACCGTTAGGCCGTCTTCCGCTCACGCCCCAACATCGTGCAGCCCGCCTCCAGTGGTGTCGCGACAGGCGTGAATGGAGGGACGAATGGAGACGTGTCGTCTTCAGCGATGAGAGTCGCTTCTGCCTTGGTGCCAATGATGGTCGTATGCGTGTTTGGCGCCGTGCAGGTGAGCGCCACAATCAGGACTGCATACGACCGAGGCACACAGGGCCAACACCCGGCATCATGGTGTGGGGAGCGATCTCCTACACTGGCCGTACACCACTGGTGATCGTCGAGGGGACACTGAATAGTGCACGGTACATCCAAACCGTCATCGAACCCAACGTTCTACCATTCCTAGACCGCCAAGGGAACTTGCTGTTCCAACAGGACAATGCACGTCCGCATGTATCCCGTGCCGCCCAACGCGCTCTAGAAGGTGTAAGTCAACTACCCTGGCCTGCAAGATCTCCGGATCTGTCCCCCATTGAGCATGTTTGGGACTGGATGAAGCGCCGTCTCACGCGGTCTGCACGTCCAGCACGAACGCTGGTCCAACTGAGGCGCCAGGTGGAAATGGCATGGCAAGCCGTTCCACAGGACTACATCCAGCATCTCTACAATCGTCTCCATGGGAGAATAGCAGCCTGCATTGCTGCGAAAGGTGGATATACACTGTACTAGTGCCGACATTGTGCATGCTCTGTTGCCTGTGTCTATGTGCCTGTGGTTCTGTCAGTGTGATCATGTGATGTATCTGACCCCAGGAATGTGTCAATAAAGTTTCCCCTTCCTGGGACAATGAATTCACGGTGTTCTTATTTCAATTTCCAGGAGTGTATAACAGTAAGACAGAGATTTAGGAACCAGGTTCTAAATTGTAAGACATTTCCAGGGACAGATGTGGACTCTGACTACAATCTATTGGTTATGAACTGTAGATAAAACTAAAGAAACTGCAAAAAGGTGGGAATTTAAGGAGATGGGACCTGGATAAACTGACTAAACCAGTGATTGTACAGATTTTCAGGGAGAGCATAAGGGAACAATTGACAGGAATGGGGGAAAGAAATACAGTAGAAGAAGATGGGTAGCTTTGAGGGATGAAATAGTGAAGGCAGCAGAGGATCAAATAGGTAACAAATCGAGGGCTAGTAGAAATCCTTGGGTAACAGAAGAAATATTGAATTTAATTGATGAAAGAAGAAAATATAAAAATGCAGTAAATGAAGCAGGCAAAAAGGAATATAAATGTCTCAAAAATGAGATCAACAGGAAGTGCAAAGTGGTTAAGCAGGGATGGCTAGAGGACAAATGTAAGGATGTAGAGGCTTATCTCACTAGGGGTAAGATAGAGACCCTTGGAGAAAAGAGAACCACTTGTATGAATATCAAGAGTTCAGATGGAAACCCAGTTCTAAGCAAAGAAGGGAAAGCAGAAAGGTGGAAGGAGTATATAGAGGGTCTATACTAGGGTGATGTACTTGTGGACAATATTATGGAAATGCATGAGGATGTAGATGAAGATCAAATGGGAGATATGATACTGTGCGAAGAGTTTGACAGAGCACTGAACAATCTGAGTAGAAACAAGGCTCCAGGAGTAGACAACATTCCATTCGAAATACTGACAGCCTTGGGAGAGCCAGTCCTGACAAAACTCTACCACCTGGTGAGCAAGATGTATGAAACAGGCGAAACACCCTCAGACTTAAAGAAGAACATAATAATGCCAATCCCAAAGAGAGCAGGTGTTGACAGATGTGAAAATTACCAGACTATCAGTTTAATAAGTCACAGCTGCAAAATACTAACGTGTATTCTTTACAGACGAATGGAAAAACTGGTAGAAGCCGACCTCAGGGAAGGTCAGTTTGGATTCCGTAGAAATATTGGAACACGTGAGGCAACACTGACCCTCTTAGAAGAAAGATTAAGGAAAGGCAAACCTACATTTCTAGCACTTGTAGACTTAGAGAAAGCTTTTGACAATGTTGACTGGAATACTCTCTTTCAAATTCTAAAGGTGGCAGGGGTAAAATACAGGGAGCGAAAAGCTATTTACAATTTGTACAGAAACCAGATGGCAGTTATAAGAGTCGAGGGACATGAAAGGGAAGCAGTGGTTGGGAAGGGAGTAAGAAAGGGTTGTAGCCTCTCCCTGACGTTATTCAATCTGTATATTGAGCAAGCAGTAAAGGAAGCAAAAGAAAAATTCGGATTAGGTATTTAAATCCATGGAGAAAAAATAAAAACTTTGAGGTTCACCAATGACATTGTAATTCTGTCAGAGACAGCAAAGGACCTGGAAGAGCAGTTGAACGGAATAGTATAGAGTAGCATAGACAGTTGCATCAAACCAGTCTCAGGACTGAAGACCACCACCACCACAACAACAACAACAATGTGGAGAAAGCTGCAGGCACCTTCAGGTCAAATTTTGAAGTTCTGACCGGTGACAGGGAAAATGACAGGATTTTAAAAAAGTGGTCCTTTAATATTGTTGTTCAGTGTAGTTAAAAAATCTAATGAAATCATTGAAATGAAATTGTCTGCTAATAAACAAATACAGTTATAGGTACATACCACTAATAATGCTCTTTCCATCACATGTAAAAACAATGCTGGCACATGTCAGATTAAGTACTGTTATCCTGAGCAGCTCCTTTAATGCTTTGGCATCCCATACCCTGATGTCATTTTTACTACTTGTTGCATAATACTCTGAGCACTTGCTGTAAACCAACATAAGTTTTATTATATTTTTACATGATGTTAATTATAGTCAGTGTGAATAAGGGTGACTGAGATGGCATATGATCTATGTAAAGTTAGAAGTGAAAGTTTTTCTATATGTTGTGTACTTACTATGGAAATGTAAGGTCATATATGGCATCTGTGTGGCATGTGATGTGAAGTGAAACATTAAATGTTGCAATATTTATAGTGTATATTTCACACTGGTCTGTCCCAGCTATGATTTCATCCCTCATAATCTTGACAGATGTAGCACCAGAATCCAGTTTTGCACTTTTTAGCTGTATGTGAGAAAAACACCTCCTATAGTACATCAAAATGTTAGTAAAGTGTCATTAAAACAATAGAATATTCTACAACTATGGATTTCGTGCTAAAAATAATGATGCTTATAGAATTTCAGTTGTCATGAAAGCTTAAGATTAGTCATTACTTGTTTAATTACTGGAAAGAGTAAAGGTAACAACACACCATATAGTTGAGGTACTGAGAAAACAATAGGTACAGAAACAAGATTGAAAACATCACTAACTTTATGTATGATGTTGTGTTTCACATCTAACTAGTACAGCATATAAATACTCACACATACATCTTCAAGGTTACATCATCCTGACCAACTACACTGTACCAGTACTGAAGCGCAACTGAGATGAGGGCTGTGTTTGGTGGAGTGGGTAAGCAGAAAACAGGCAGGGAGGGGATGGGATGTTTGGAGCGAAGGGTGGCTGACAACATTCAGCAGACAGGACAGGAATGTGTCTTGGCGATCTCACTCTGAACATGCAGAGGAGTTGCATGTGGCACACAATGACATGGGAGTTTATTGATAGGGGGAGACAAAATAGAGGAAGAAGAAGACAGAAGAAAAGAGCATTTCAGTGTAGAAAGAGTGAAGTGGGCAGAATGGAAACCGAGTTTAAGGTGAATGTGAGACATGAATAATTGAAGCTTGACACAAGGAGAGCTGCAAGGTCAAAGAATTAGATGAAAAGACAAATCTCATCTGTGTAATTCAGGGTAGTTCGTATTTCCCAATAGGAAACATAATTTATCTTATTCATTTCCTTGAAAATGTAAAAAGAGTGGTTGGCAAATACTATGCAAGTCATATGGATGAGGCGAATGCAAGTTATGGAAGGAGTGGTACGTACTGCATACTTATGACACAGAGCAGTCAACAGCCACATAAACAAGATTAAATAATTGCCAAGCTTTCAGATATGTCCTTCTGAGCTGGCTGTCACACACACAAAAAAGTGGTTTTGTTGTTGGGTAACTGAAACCCAACTTGCACTTTTCTCACATGACATACTGAAAGCTTTGGATCATGATAATCAGGTAGATGCTGTATTTCTTGGTTTCCAAAAACAACTTGACTCAGTACCAAACCTACACTTATTGCCAAAAGTACAATCATATGGGGTATCAAGTGAAAGTTGTGACTAGACTGAGAACTTTTTGGTAGGGAGCACACAACATGTCATCTTGGATGGGGAGCCATCATGAGTTGTAGAAGTAACTTCAGGTGCGCCTCAGGGAAGTGTGTTGGGACCCCCGCTGTTCATGTTGCATATTAATCATCCTGGAGACAATATTAATAGTAACATCAGGCTTTCTGCAGATGATACAATTATCTTTAATGAAGTACTGTCTGAAAGAAGTTGTATAAATATTCAGCCAGATTTTTATCAGATTTCAAGGTGGTGCAAGTATTAGCAACCTGCTTTAAATGTTCAGAAATGTAAAATTTTGCACTTCACAAAATGAAAAAATGTGGTAACCTATAACTATAATATCAATGATTCGCTGTTGGAATTGGACAACTCATACAAATACCTGGGTGTAACACTTTGTAGGGATCAGAAATGGAGTGACACACAGCCTCAGTCATGGGTAAAGCAGGTGGTAGATTCCAGTTTGTGGTAGAATACCAGAGAAGTGCAGTCAATCTACAAAGAAGATTACTTACAAATCACTTGTGTCACTGGTTCTAAAATATTGCTCAAGTGTGTGGGACCAGTATCACATAGGTCTACCAGGGAATATTTAAAGTATACAGAGAAGGGCAGTATGAATGGTCACAGGTTTCTTTAATCCATGGGAGAGTATGCAAGAGGTACTGAAGAAACTGAACTGGAACTCCCTTGAAGAAAGATGTAAACTGTTCTGAGAAAGTCTATTAACAAAGTCTCAAGAACTGGTTTTAAATGATTGCTCCAGGAATATACTGCAAACTCCTAGCTATTGCTCACACAGGGATCATGAAGATAAGATTAGAGGAACTACTGCGCTCACAGAGGCAGTCAAACAATCATTCTCCTGCACTTCACTGGTACGATGAGATGTACGCTCTGCCATGCACCTCATGGTGATTTTCAGAGTATGGATGTAAATGTAGATGTAGATGTAGAATTGGGTGAGAGAAAAATGGAGTATGTGAGGTAAAAGAAAGGGAGAAGGAGGCTGATGGCTGATGAGCCTGTTATGAAACAGGAATACACAATGAACTGGAGGAGTGGATTGGGAAATCATGAAATATGGAGGCTGCAGAGAGAATATTATGGGTATAGATTAATCAAATGAAAAAAACTTGATTCATGTGTATATTTCTCATCCACTTGACACATTCCACTTCATAATGTTTACCGTGAGACTGATCAATGGAACACATAACTATCTAACTAACTAACAGACTGAGAAAGAGGATACGGATTGGTGTAGGACAGGGAAAAGCAGGTACTGAGGATACGATGTCAGTAGGATCAAGTGATACGTTGTCTGGACAATTGCAATTTACATTATTCAGAGAAGCTAATATTTGAAGGAAGGATACAGATGGTATGGTTCGTGAAGCAGCAACTGTAGTCATTCGTGGTATGGTCAATGGGATCTTTTCCAGCCTTGAGCACAGTTTGGTTCTTCCTTTTGATTCAGGTGGACAAATAAAGGTAGTAATGATCATCTAACTGACTGTAGAGAAGTTACAGTGGAGCAGGAATGTGGAACGATTGGTTTCATAGGTGGCCCTGCACCTGATGGAGTATAATATGCTTGTGATCGGGCTGGAATAGAATGTACTGAGTGAGAAAGGTCTTGCATCCAAGTTTTTCACGAGAATATGACCTATTTGGCAAGGATCTGGGAGTACACATAGCACAGAGAAGTGAAATGAGATGTGAACTTTGCGAATAGAGAAATACATGTTCATCATGACTGTGCAGTTGTTCACTAATGTTCTTTTGCTCTAGGGACATTGAGAGCTAGGATTTACAAATGCTGGAACATACGCACTGTTCACAAGATTTAACAGCCCTGCACTTCTACCTAATTCCACATCTAAGGAAATTATTGGCTAGAACACTTTTCTCAACTCATGAACAGGATAAGGCAGCTGTAGATATTTAAACCAAAGATTCAAAATCACTTTTCAGGTATGGAATGTACTAACTGGAAAATGCTAGATGAAGTGATTTGACTAAAATAGCTCTATGTTAAAAAGTGAGAGCATTTTTGACTGAGAATAAAAGTATCATCCACTGCAAATCCAAGGCATGTTTACTTTGCCCTTAGACTAATGCACTATCTAAAAAGTTAATACTCTTACAGCAGGATCTACGTATATCTAACTCATTAATAAAAAATAAAAGCAGTATTTTGTCTAAAAGTAGGAGCTTTGTATTATGACAGATTTAATATTCTATTCTAGAAGTTCGTACTGGTACTCTTGCAATATGTTAGTTCAGTTAACTGGTTTCTGTTCAGCTAAGAGAAATGTTGAAGAAAATTCCATTTAATTCCATAAATGAACTTTCTGATTACTGAAATGTAACTCCAAAAGTATGATGCATGCAAAAGCAAGAAAACTGAAGTAACTGTCATTCATTTTTGATAAACAGTATAAAACTGTGTAAATTTAAATATAAAATTTAAACATAAGAATCATAAACTATACAGAAGAACATAATACACTGTGAAGAAGTCATCTGTTTATTATCCTGTAACCTGTTCTACAGTATATATACACTAAATTGTAGAGTATACTATGTGCATGTCATTGTACAATAAAATGCAAGGTCTTTATGTAATAATACAAAATGTATCAGTTATAATTCATCAAATAGGTGAAATAAATAAATATATATGACACAATCCACCTAATATATAAACCTTCTTTTTTATGTAACTTCATGCTGAGATATACAACAAAAAGCTGCTTTATTCTAAAAATATTGCAGATACAAAAAGTTTTGTTCAGTTTAAATTCTATGAAACTTATTCAGCTCAGATGATACTTGAACAGAACTGGTCCACGGGAAACAGCTAGAATGTTGATCTCATGCAGGTTCTTATTACACAATTTCAAACCAACAAAAATGACCAGCTGACATCAGAAGTCATAATGGTCATACATTGAACTAAACACATGAGTAAAATTCCTTGAAATCACAATGAGTAACATGTTGCTGGCAGGGGAGATGCTGTGGTGGGTGGAGGTTTGAGGTAGGGTCAAGATCACAAGGTCAATGGAGCACCACGCAGGAACATGGGTAACGATGGCTCAGAGGGATCCTCCCTTCTACCACCAGCATTTCTGAACTGCACAAAGAGAGTTATCCTTACAACACATCCTCTAATCCCAAAATTATCCTGACCTCAACCTAGAGTAACCTACTCTCACCACACCATTCACACAACAGTTCCTACTCCTTGTCCTATCATCTCCTCCCTTTCACATTCCTTCAACCTTTTAGGTGTTGTCCTGTGCCAATGTACCCACCCATCCTTTCCCCTTCCCTGCTTCTCTCCTTTTCTCCTACTCTTCATTTCCAACACCATTTCCCCCACATGCCACCTCCTGATGCTGCATCTGGCAGCATCTATTCCTGTACACCCCGCCAGACAGCACTCTTCTCTCCCCCTACCCATACACTGCTATCGCTCCCCTTTCCTGCTCCATTCCAGGTTGCTATTCACATGACAGTTGCTTTCTGGTCAGAGCTGCTGTTGGTAGCAGTCATGTCTGCATAAAATGTGCTTGCTTGTATGAAGGTGTGTATGATTTCTTTACTGAAGAAGGCTTTGACCAAAAGCTACAATGTATAACAGTCTTTTCATTGTGTCTTTCGGCAACTCAGTGGGTCAACTTTACAGTAAGTAGCAGTCTGTCCTTTTCCTAATGTTGTTGGTTTTCCAATCTAGAGTTTCCACTGTTTGATTCTTTACTTCTAGACACGTATAACAGACATTTTCCTCATAATAAGCATCTCATTCCTTCTCTATCTTCTCCATCTCCTCTGTAGTTATAAAAATAAAATACCAATCTCATTTCTTAAAGATCCTTTTCTTCTACTCTAAATCTGCCTGGTCTATATCTATAGCTCATACTTGTTTAAACATATTCACATTGCTTGCCTGTAAATTTGCCTTTCTTGCTTGTAGATGAGCTACTGCAGGTGATATAATTCACTATGTTTCCTCTAGGGTAGCCCCTTGTGGAACTGACAACAATGTGTTCAACACACTAATAATTACATAAAACCCAACAAATAACAAGAGAACAAAATAAAATGATGGTATGGACACCTAAATATACTACCAGTATCATAATTTTCACCCAGACGGTTACTCATAACTATCATAATCATATATTTAAACAAATAAATCATACTGCTGCCTACAATGAAGTCCATTGCCCATTCAAAATGGCACAAATTAGCACACATAATCAGATCATCATCTGCATTCACCTCCTTCAGGTTATACATACAAATAGAACTAGACAACTGGCAAAACACAACCCACAGCAAGCGTAGTTCCTTGGTCAGAAAAATATAGAGGTTAACACACTGTTCTGCAACCAAACGTAGCAGCCGGCTGGGTAGATGGTACAGTGGGTGGTGGTTGAAGGTCTGATCAAAGTCAAGAAGTCAAGAGAGCACTAAAAAGGAACATGTGTAATGCTGACACAGAGTAGATGCTTACCTGATGTTGGAAGGCACTATTGAAACAATATTAAAACAAACTACATTCCTGGAAACTGAAATAAGAACACTGTGAATTTATTGTCCCAGGAAGGGGAAACTTTATTGACACATTCCTGGGGTCAGATACATCACATGATCACACTGACAGAACCACAGGCACATAGACACAGGCAACAGAGCATGCACAATGTCGGCACTAGTACAGTGTATATCCACCTTTCGCAGCAATGCAGGCTGCTATTCTCCCATGGAGACGATCGTAGAGATGCTGGATGTAGTCCTGTGGAACGGCTTGCCATGCCATTTCCACCTGGCGCCTCAGTTGCCCAGCGTTCGTGCTGGACGTGCAGTCCGCGTGAGACGACGCTTCATCCAGTCCCAAACATGCTCAATGGGGGACAGATCCGGAGATCTTGCTGGCCAGGGTAGTTGACTTACACCTTCTAGAGCACGTTGGGTGGCACGGGATACATGCGGACGTGCATTGTCCTGTTGGAACAGCAAGTTCCCTTGCCGGTCTAGGAATGGTAGAACGATGGGTTCGATGACAGTTTGGATGTACCGTGCACTATTCAGTGTCCCCTCGACAATCACCAGTGGTGTACGGCCAGTGTAGGAGATCGCTCCCCACACCATGATGTCGGGTGTTGGCCCTGTGTGCCTCGGTCGTATGCAGTCCTGATTGTGGCGCTCACCTGCACGGCGCCAAACACGCATACGACCATCATTGGCACCAAGGCAGAAGCGACTCTCATCGCTGAAGACGACACGTCTCCATTCGTCCCTCCATTCACGCCTGTCGCGACACCACTGGAGGCGGGCTGCACGATGTTGGGGCGTGAGCGGAAGACGGCCTAACGGTGTGCGGGACCATAGCCCAGCTTCATGGAGACGGTTGCGAATGGTCCTCGCCGATACCCCAGGAGCAACAGTGTCCCTAATTTGCTGGGAAGTGGCGGTGCGGTCCCCTATGGCACTGCGTAGGATCCTACGGTCTTGGCGTGCATCCGTGCGTCGCTGTGGTCCGGTCCCAGGTAGACGGGCACGTGCACCTTCCGCCAACCACTGGCGACAACATCGATGTACTGTGGAGACCTCATGCCCCACGTGTTGAGCAATTCGGCGGTACGTCCACCCGGCCTCCCGCATGCCCACTATACGCCCTCGCTCAAAGTCCGTCAACTGCACATACGGTTCACGTCCACGCTGTCGCGGCATGCTACCAGTGTTAAAGACTGCGATGGAGCTCCGTATGCCACGGCAAACTGGCTGACACTGACGGCGGCGGTGCACAAATGCTGCGCAGCTAGCACCATTCGACGGCCAACACCGCGGTTCCTGGTGTGTCCGCTGTGCCGTGCGTGTGATCATTGCTTGTACAGCCCTCTCGCAGTGTCCGGAGCAAGTATGGTGGGTCTGACACACCGGTGTCAATGTGTTCTTTTTTCCATTTCCAGGAGTGTATTTTCCACAGAAAAAATTACATTTAATGTATCAATATTCAGGCTGTCAGTACTGAAGGGGCAGGAATAAGTGGACCACCGCGGTATGCCCTGATAAGCATGGGCTCACTGCCGGCATGGTGCCAAATCAGCTCCATGATATTATAAGGCCAATGGCCCATTGTAATTGTGTGGAGGCTGCACCTGCACTGCATGCAGCCGCACACTGCTCCTAAGAGAAAATGACCAGGGTGCCCGAGACCCTGTCATGCACTGCGCACAAGTAGGGCAGCCACCAGCAATAGTGTTTGTCATCAGGAGCAGATGATGGGCAGCCATGTCAGCTCTCCCCTCGTGATGACAAAAGAACCGCTACATTTACCAGACGGGAACTAGAGGCCCTTGGGGCAGAAGGTGACAGTAGTTAAGCTGAGCCCTCCACATGGCCCACAGGTCAAAGTTACCTAAGTTCTCCCCATTAGTCTCAGCATGGATGTAATTCTGCTTGCTGCTGGCTTGGGCACCAGGCCCATACAGTGTGTAACAATCACTTCCATATTCATTGCAGTATCAGCGGTAATTCCTCACTGGCGTTCCCTGGTCATTGACCAGTTACGTCCTACCTTTTACATTGTCAGAGAAGATGTCTATATTTTACCAAGCTGCGGAAGGTATACTGTTCCGAGGCACTTTAAACAAGTGAAAATTAAATCACCACATTGACTCATTAATCAGGAAGTGGTGTTCAGCTGTATATCTCTCATTATTTTGACTTATACACAAAGGTGTTCAGCTATTTTGTACTTTCTCATTCCCTGTTGCTGTACAGAATTACCATTTGGCAATGCACATATGACAAACAAAGCAATTTTTCAGTAAAAGCAGGCAGAAAGAATATTGTGTAAAGTAGGAGTCCATACATCTTGCCAAGTCCTTTCTAAAGAATTTAGACTGCCTACATTTATTTCTCAGTGCACTTATTCCCTAATGACTTTTGTTGCTGATGACAAAAAACATTTTTATCTCTATTGTGATTTTTACTATAACAATATTACACAAAAATAATTTTAATGTTGGCTTTTCCTCCTTGTTTAGAATTCAGATGGCAGTTATGTACTTTGATTCATAGATGTTCTACAAGTGCCAGCCTAAGAAAAGCAAGAAACTGAGAATCCCAACTAATTTGGAAAAAAATTAAAAAAATCTTCCTCCTCAGCCACTTCTTTTAGATCACATTATCTAAATTCAAGGACTGAAAACTTTTCCTAACTGCATGGCAAGCAACAGTGTTTACTGTAGATTTGCATGACAAGTATTAATGTGTTGTAAACAGGAATAAACTGAATCAGTGTAATCAAATAAACATTAATGAGAACTACGAAAGTGTGCTGAAAAGTAATGTCTCCGAATTTTTCATTCTGTTCTTAATATTGGTTGAGATATTGCATGTCATGCATATTACTCTGCCAACTTTCCCACTTCACTGATGCAAGCTGCAACTGTCTGCCACTAGAAGGCTCTGAACTGTAACGTGTAACATGGAGATTTGTAACATAACTATGTCAGTGCTGTGCGAAACAGTGTACTGTAATCAAGTTTCTAAACACAGAAAAGTACCTCCAATTGAAATCCATATGAGAATGAAGCTGTTACAGTGACGGGTTCCTTAATGACACTGCGACAGGTGATGAAGTTCACCATTCTAACTCTGAAAAGAAGACAGCATTGATGGAGTTCCACCACAAAGAATCACTGACACTGAAAAGTTCAAGACTATGCCATCACCAGTCAGTCATGCTCACAGTGTTCTGGGATGTTTGATGTGTGTTATATTTGGAATTCATGACTAAATGCATCACCATAAACTCTGTAAGGTACTGTTAGACCCTTAGAAAACTGAAAGCATGAATTTCTAAGAGTTCATTCATACATTGAGCAATCTCCCCTTCAGGATGGCAATGTCAGACCATACCCAAATGCTGTGACATCTGCAACAATATGGCATCTTGGGTCCACTTACTATCATTGATCATCTTCCACACAGTCCTGACTTGGCCCCATCCAATTTTCATCTGTTTCCAAAACTTAAAGAATCTCTTTGATAGTGATGAAGTGCTGCAAGCAGAGCTGAGGCTGTGGCTCCATCAACAAAGTCAAACATTCTACAGCGGTGGTATCAACAAATTGGTTTCTCCTTGGAAGAAATGTGTTCATTGCCAGAGGGAAAATGTTCATAAAAAAATGTGTAGAAATGAAGAATAAAGATGCAGAATGTTAATGTAGTTTGTTTTATTAAAATGCTTTAAGAATTTTCAAATTAAAAATTTGGAGACATTACTTTTAAGTGTGCCCTCATAGTAGATAAACAGCAGCTATTACACATAACTGACAAAACAGCAACACTTTTGAAAGTAACATTAAGTGACTGTGACTGTTGTTAATACAGGATACAGTTTAAGTTTCTACAAGTGATTTATCTTCTGTTAAAGGATAGCTTGACTCATATCACATTCCAAACTTTCTCTTGCAGACAGGATCTATGGAACATGATGAATTCATTAATGAGTGACTATGGCTGATTCAATTGAAATTGTTATCTACTACAGAAATTGAGGGCTCAGTTATATAAAAAAACCAATGACTCTGGAAAAATTAGGAGCCATTTTATTGGTCAATAGTTGCACTCATCTGTTCTACTCCTTTCTTATGGTTTTTGTAATAAGCAATAAATATGACAATCAAAGCAATACGTTACACAAATACATGGAAAGTATCATTTCTTATCAAAAATTGGTGTCAAAACTTATATAAAGTTACTTCTGAAACAATTTACATAAGTAAGAAGAAGAAGGAATAGGAAGAAAGAAGAACAAGGCCACATTTATTCATATACTATATTTAGATATTTAAACTAAGGAATTTCACATCAATACAGTTTTTAAAAGCTGTTTTTAATGTATCACATTCTTGTAATACACATTTGCTTAACTTTGCAGAGAGGCTGTTAACTGTATTAAAAGGAAGATTCACATGAGAAAACTATTATTACAGGGAGACTGGATGCCTGGCCAGAACTTACCTCCAGAAGATAAAATTCTTAGTACTGCCAAGACACATATATAATTAGGAGAGAAAACTATCCTACATTTTGGAACTTTTCGTTCAAGGAAGGCAAGGAAAATGTATTGAAAAGATTAGAAGGGAGGGGCACGTAACTCAGGCATGAGGTTGAGAACAACCCACCTATTGTAATGAAGGGAACACCTCTTTTCCTAAAGTCTCCCCCTTTGCCTTTGTCTCCTCTTATCCTCATGAAAATTGGGTGTTTAGGTGATCTGCTCTCACTTTCCAACCTTATCTGATCAATCACACTTTCCCTTCCTGAGGAAGGAACATACACATTCCAAAAGCTACAACAAAATGTTCCACTTTTAAGTGTTTCTGCCAGTAGCACATTAAGCTTTCCTTATGGAATTAACTTTACAAATTTATAGACAGAGTGTAGAGCATAGGATTCAGCACAACATAATCCTGTTTTGCACTGCAGAGGTAAATATCCACATACACATTAATCCTGTTTTGCACTGCAGAGGTAAGTATCTATATACACATATAAATATGAAATAGATAGCTACTGAATAATTAAATGGGAGGAGAGCATATTCTTAAAAAAAATGGGTCTACCTATGTATGTTTGTATTTTTTATAGATATCATAATAAAGTAATTCCAAATTCTGTGATTAATAAGATTAGCATAATTGATAATACTTCATGTAGCAAAAGAACCAATTTAGAACAGCCGTTTTTTCCTTTGATTTTTTTTTTCAGTTCAGTGGCAGTTCTCTTTTTCAGTGTGATCTTCAGATTGCAAAGTGAATATGACTAAATTTAAAGGACATCAAAATTGTAAAGTTTTTGGATTATTAAGCACTTTAAGCACAGTATTGAAACCAGCATTTCAAAATACACCTAATACGTTACGTGAAGAAATCAAAAATATTCTGCAGTAAAACATTTATGTTTTAAGTGCAAAAACTTCATTTTAATCACTTAAAAACAAATATGAGATGTGTGCAGAAAATAAGTATTGTTTCATTCTACTGCCATCACAGCACTATAGTTGCATTTCAACACACTCAAATTCATCTTTCTGGTTCATTTTCCTTCCACTGACTCCACTACAGCTGAAATGTGTCGTGTTTACATTTAAAAGTGATTGTTCAAAATGTTTAAGATAATCTCTGAACCCATTTAGTGCGAAGTGTGTTCTGCGACATAGTTTTTGAGCCTCAAGAACATTAAGCCAGCTAAAATTCATATTTAACTTATAGCGATTTATGGTGAAAATGTAATTACTCACGGAATGGTTAGAAAATGGGTGAGACAAATCAATGATTGACCATTTCAGCCTCAAGAACGTTAAGCCAGCTAAAATTCATATTTAACTTATGGTGATTTATGGTGAAAATCTAATGACTTATGGAATAGTGAGAAAATGGGTGAGACAATTCAATGATTGACCAACCAATGTTGATGATGGAGCATGGAGGGGGCAGCCTACTGTTGTCAATGATGGTTTGGATGAGAAAGTGAATGAGAAAATTCGTGAAAACAGACAGTTCACACTAAGATTGTTTTGTAAGGAGTTCCCACAAATTTCAAAAACTTTTGCATGAGATTGTCAAAAACCATATTTTTGCAAATTATGTTGCCTGTGGCTTCTCAAAATGCTCACAGGTGTCAACAAAATGAAGATACTTGGCAGTGTTTGGCATTCTTACCTGATAAAGAGATGATGGAGATGAATTCTTATATAATATTGTGCCTAGTGATGAAACTTAGGTTTGTCATGTCACTCCAGAATCAAAACAACATTCAATGAAACTGAGGCACACATAACCCCAAAAGACAAAAATTCAAAACAAAATTGTCAGCACAAATAATCATGTGCCCTGTGTTCTGGAACAGATAGGGTGCACTGCTTGTTGAGTTCCTTCCCAGAGGCAAAACTGTAAATGTGATATGATAACTGCAAAACACTGAGAAAAATTCTGTATGCAATCCAAAACAAAAGGCATGGAGTGCCAAGCAAGTCATTGTGTTATTTCATGACAAAGCATATCCCCATTCTGTTAGTGTCACTCAAAACCTTATTCAGCAGTTTGATTGGGAGCATTTCAATCACCCGCCGTACAGCCCTGATCTCACACCTTCTGTCTACCACTTGTTCTTGAAGCATGATTTTGGAGGAATGCGCTTTGACAGTGATTATGAGCAAAGAATGGTGTTCAGCAGTAGTTGTCTTGACTAGCAGTATCTTTCTATGAAGACAGCGTAGGAAGGTTGGTTTCCCATTATGTAGAAAAATAGTCTAGTGACTCAATCTTAGTAAGAAATACACATACACACATACTTACTGCAACAAGCTTCGGTGTTGTAGGCAGCCGTAATGCACTTTTCTTTAGACTCACAGGACTGCTTCTTTCCTTCACTAATTCTACAGTTCCATCCCCTGCAGCAACAACAACCTTTGTGGTGCATTTTTCAGTGAGTAATGTCAAGGCTGTAACACCTGTAAATCAATACACAGTTTATAAGAAAACATCAACACTACATTATTTCAGGAAAACTATTTTCCGCAATTTCAGGCATTATTTTCAGTTATCATCATTCTCACTAAAAATAGTAAGTATACATGAATTATTTAATTTTCATTTTCTCGTCACCAAGACAGTCATCTGCTTAAGTGTTTGTTTATACATACATACTGCCTTACCACATTCAATATGAATCAGACCTGACTGATTGAAATCTTTGGAAACCAAATTTATGAACTTCCCTGGTACGAGTGTAAGTGAACGATACAGAAGAAATTTATGTCCTATCATATGACTAACTGATGGGAACTTTAGTGATGATTAGAAGTGCCAACCTTCTGGAATCATCGTTATTACTGTTGATGCCACATCCCTGAACACTGACATCCCTCAGCGCATGGCTTTAACCACTACTGAACACTATCTATCTCAACAACTTACAGACTTGAAATGCTCCATCTCATTCCTTACACACCTTACCAACTATATCCTGAATTTTACTTAGTAATTTATCATGATTTTGTGGAATTTTTGAAAATGCACACAGTACAGAAACAGATCTATAGTCTGACATTTTCTCTTAGTTTTCTTTTTTGTGAAGCATTTATAGCAGTTTTTAAGCTGGTGGAAAGTTTCCTGTTGAAGACAGGTTTACAAGGTATGTTGCTGGTTCAGAGATTATGTTCGTACAGTTTTTACAGCTAATATGTATTCCTGATGAGTGTTTTGGTTTTGGAAGCTTGATTTTTTGCTGTACATACTGTATATTTGTTGCCATGAGAAATAGTGTGTTATGAGATATAGTGTGTTATCTACTTGTTCAATGTTTTATGTCAAGAGTGTGTGATTTTTATGGGTAACTTTCGCTCATTTTTTCCTGCTACATTTACAAAATAGCTGTTAAACACACTAGCAACATCCTTCAGTTCACTGATAATTTGCAAATTTTCATTCAATTGTATGTTATTAATTTTAGTTTTGTTACTTTCTGTTCCTTTCTTTACAACATTCCAATCAGTCTTCATTTTGTTGAAAGTGTTTTCTATGTATCTGTCATCTTCCAGCATTTTGGCAATTTTTATTACCTTCCAGACTATTATAACACAGTTTTTAAAATATCTTTCTAATTCAGGTGGTGTGTGATCTATTTTAGTAATTCTGAACAGGAATCATATATGTGCACATAATTTGCTAATACCTGAAGTGATCCATTTGTTTGAGCAAGTGATTTTTGTTCTTCTTGTATTAAGTGAAAATGCTACACGAAAATGATATTTATTGTATCAATAAAGATATTAAATTACTCTGATATATTTCCAGCAGTGTAATTTGCTCCCATTACTCTTTTTTAAAGTAATTTCTAAACAGTTTAGTTTTGTGATCACTGTAAGTGTACCTGTCAGAGTTTGTTAGCCTTATCACTTTGAATATGGAAAGTTATCAGTCATCCACAGTGGTCTCCAAGTCCAGTTTTACTGTTTCTGCTTTCTAATGTTGTTGATTAAGAGTTAATTGTTATGTGATCTAGTGTGGATATTGTAAAACAAGTCTCTCATGTACCAAGTGTATTCTTATTTCTAGGTTATAAGAGATTCATTAACTCTGGTGTTTGCTAAAGTTATATCAAAATCACCATGCAAATAGTTTGCTTATTTTTTGCTGTTTGAATTCATGCATTTTCTATATGCTGAAGGAAGTTAAGTATGTCTCCTTTGGGAGATCTGTTGGCTCACTGCAGTCCTATTGAGTGGCATGTACAAGGCTTTGATCTTACGTCACACAATTTCTTTTTGTAGATAAGGGCAATCGAGGAAGTTATTGCGCTGAACCATGTATGCTAAATAAATTGAAAGCTCACATCTGACATGTTCTCACCAATGTAACACAAGAGTTCCTGTTGAACTTGATTGAGAACATTCACAAATTATTGGAAAAATTGGTGGGATATGCCAGTTCCTATGTGAAATTTCAAGTGTAAAAATATTTTTTTATAATTCTGCTGATTATAATACATTTCGTTTCAATAAACTAGACAGACTACTTTGGCAAATATTACTGATTTCCTATTGGCACTTACTTTTCATCTGCACATCAAGAAAAAATTCCCCACAGTAATAGAGGGATTATGTTTTAAAATTATATATGTATTTCAGAATTATGTTTTTAGAATTGTTTCACTGTCTTCTGGAGTATATAGAAATAACATAAAATCATCAGCAGCATTCTTTGCAATATATCAACAAGTTCATCACTTCATTAATGACACCCGTGTTGTGCAAACACACACACACACACACACACACACACACACACACACACACACACTTGCATATGCACATGCAGAAAGTCAGGAAAGAGAGAGATCTATACTTCTGCCTGTTGAATGTTTTGTACTTTATCATATTTAGTAATATCGTTACTTGCCTTTGCTGTACCGTTCTGACGGCTCAGCTCCTTCTGCTAATTTTTTCTTTGGAATTTTTGCGTAACAGCCTTCAAGTACAGGATTAACTCCAGCAGCTGAACCTGACCCATAATTTAATCGAATTTTCAGTATATCTCCTGATGTTGTTCCGCAATATGCATATTCATCCTCAGCATCCACCTTATAAAGAAAATAATCTTAGAAAATAATGAACATTCTACTCTTGTAACATAAAATCAACTGTCATGGGACATGTTATAGTAATAGTATGTTAAGTCGAGTAAAAAATAAACAATAAGAAAGACAGTTAATTTTTAAACATAGTCTCATTAGGTGATTATATGTCATCCAGTCAGTGTCAGATTTTCAGTTTTCAGCCAACAGAAAAGTAGGTTTTGCTGAACATTTCAAAATGTAAAATTATGGAGGCAGTCATCTTCTTGTCCAATAAAAATTTCTTTCATACAAAGTAAATTTTCAGTTTTGGAAATAAAATGAAAAAACTCTTTGGGCTGGAAATAATACAGAAAATAAGGAAAAACATAAAATTTCAAATCATATTCCTTTTCTCATCCAAGGCTGTGAACTGTGACAACAGCCCTGGCTGCATTATGAACATTGTCCAGGTTAAGCTTGGTGATGGTGCTCCCAGCACAGATTCCAAGCCTGCTGAGTAATCACTTTCAGATTACCATTTCTAGGTAGACTGCCATTCCCAAGTTCCAAGCTCCGCCTGCCCTGAAAAGATATGTTCCTCCTCTTGTACCACTGGGATGTAATATAACATACTCTTCCACTATCTCTGCCATTGACATCATCACCAACACAAAATGAAAATGAAAGACACCCTCAGGCCTCACAACCAGATGCTGACAGGATCAAAAAAAGCAAGAGCTGACCAGCAAAAAAAATAGGAGATGTCTGACACAAGTAAGTGGAAGTAGTTTTAGATATAGCTAAGGGCCTAAGGGGTTGCTGCCTACATGCTCCTACGAAGGGAGCCCTCTAGGAGGCAGAAACTGAAGAGGAGTATAAGCAAACACAGAACTGTGCCAAACAAATAACTAGGCTAGCACGTCAAGAGTCATGGCATCATTTTATAATTAAATCAGAACAAGATATACATGGGAGGCATACTTTTGCCCATAAACTAACAAATCTCCCAGTAGAATGGAACAGACCTAAATATAATGTACAAAGATCTGTGGAAAGAATTTTATAAAAAAAAGTGTGACATAAAAAAAGATCTAGAATTGAAGGAGGAGAAGGAAATTACATCACACAATAGCTCAAAGGAGTCAATAACAACACAAGAAGTAGTTCCAAAAAGTATAAAAAACAGGAAAGGATATGGACCAGATGGTACTAATAATGAACTTTGAAAATATGTCAGTCCTTTTTGTGATGTTAGAGTATTACCTTTATTTAATAGATGTTGGCCTTGGTTCTGAACTCTTGAAAAATATCTGAAGTGCTATCAATTTTTGAAAAAGGTCATAGAAACAACAGTGAAAATTATAGAGGTATTAGCCTCCTAAACTCAGCCTATGAAATATTTACAATTGCTTAAGAACCATAAAAGAGATTCTCCTATTAGATGAACATAGTGAATTCCAGAAAGGTCGTTCATGCAGTGATAATGTATTTCCCATAAAAAGGGTTTTGGAGAAATGATTACTGCTTTCATCCAGTCTGATGGAACCTGTCCCGACTCCCACGCCATTTCAATTATCTTGTGTAGCCGTTTAAGACCCGACATTCCACTGTATTTGATGAGTTCCGACTTAATTTCATCCACCCCAGCCGCTTTATTGCACTGCAATCTATTGAACATTTTCTCCACTTTCTCAACTGTGATCCTATTTGCTCAGCCTTATTCCAAAGTAACTGGTATCCTGATTGTCAGGACCACTTACTTGGCCACTAGTTCATGAACTAGGACGTGACAACAGAAATAATTTAATTCCACGAAATGCATGTGAACTTCACTCATTTTTTTATATAACTGTTACCTACAGTCATTAGCCAACATTTAGAGGTTGGTATGGTGAAGATAATACAATTGGTAATAGGAGAATCTATGGCTAAATCATCAGTGTAATGGACTTGGAAGAATTTTTGTACTACAGCCATTTTTATTGAGCGATCAACTAAACGGATATCAATTGTGTGCTTACATTTAAATGGCTTGTTAACACACTCATTTTGAAGTACAACTATACATTATTTATTGTATAATGAGCTGTTAACTTCAAACAGGTTAGAATTTTATGGTGCATCAAGTATTAATAAATAGAACTGCGCTTCTACATCTGTATATGTAAATGTAAATACCACTTAGGCTTTAGGCCTTAAGCCTGTACTGACTGGCTAATTGCTGCTTTCAAAGCAGTATGAGGACAAGTCTATGATTGTGGGACATGTGATGTGCCTGTTACCTATCCTTCCAACTTCACCCCAGTAGATGAATCCTGATGACACCACTGCTTCTTTATTCAAGCTGGTCCTCATTTGGCCTCATGCACCTGAGTGGGCCCTGTTCCAGACCTCCTTACCTCAGAAAAAATGTGAAGAGGGAATCAAACATGGGTCCTTCCACACCAAAGCTGGTGACATTAATCACCTGGCTACAGAGGAAGTCTGGATCCGTGATTAAACTTCAGAAACAGTCACAAGCAGCTACTGTATCAAAGCAGGATGATTTTAGTACAAATAACACTGTTCAAAGTAAAGGCTTGAAATATTTGTTATAAAGTGATTACAGTAACTCACTGGCAAAAATTAATCTTACAATAGGGAATTGAGAAGAATGAGGTTATTGGCTTGAAAACAGAATATAACAAACTTTAATTATACAGCAGTTCATGCATTTTAAAAAATTCATGCATTTTAAAATATCACACTCCAAGTTCCTACATACTTCAAGATTCATAAATGTTTACTCAGTCATAATCAACTCTGTGTCAGTTTCATGGAAACAAAAAAGCATCTTGAAGGATGGTCAGTGACCGAAGACTTTGTCATTGTGTCATCGTCAGGGTGCAGAAGCAGCTTCTAGCTGAAGGTACAGTGTTGACATAGGTCACTGTCCGTAGATGGCTACTGTTGGGCTACTGTTCCCACCTGCAGCCATTAGCGATTTGTAGTTGAAAGTTGGCAGCAATGTTGTGAGCAGTGTCCAGAACATGGTGCTGTGGCTACAGGCACTATTTTATTTGTTATATTTTTCCCTCCTTAGCTGAATTCAGCCCTCAGAAATCTTGCTTGAAAGTTGACTGTAACACAATCACTAAAATATTATCATTTTATTTACATTTCGTATCCTCCCACTTGAATTCCGGGTGCACTCCTGAGGGGTAAACTTCACTTTTGGTGTCACTGCTCCTTTTCTGTAATTACACATATAACATTGTTTTACTCTTGTACTAGACACAAACACCAACTTTTTAGTTTCTGGTTTTCACTGTCCTATGTCATATAATTCTTTACTGGGAAGCAGCTTCTTCTCCCCATCACATGGGAAAGAGCACATATCAGTGTGGCTCCCAAGTAATGAGGTCTTATTGATGTTTATTTACTCCTTCCTGTATCATTTTCTATAGTTGAGATGATCTAAGAAGTTCCCTGACAGCTCACAACATTGTTGCCAAATTTCAACTACAAATTGCTAATGGCTCCAGTTGGGAACAGTAGCCATCTACAGAGCTCTGACAACACTGAGGCAGTGCCATAGAGACGTTTACAAAATTGTATTATGTTAGTGGTTGAGGTAGTCCCATAAAGCTGCCACACCCAACCCACTGCAACTGTCTGGGATCAACTTATGGCAATTCAACTACAGATATTCACCTCAATAATTTACTAAATACCTTTAACAATTATAAATGATATGAATATAATAGAGGGAAACATTCCACGTGAGAAAAATATATCTAAAAAAAAAGATGATGAGACTTACCAAACAAAAGTGCTGGCAGGTCGATAGACACACAAACAAACACAACCATACACACAAAATTCAAGCTTTCCCAACAAACAGTTGCTTCATCAGGAAAGAGGGAAGGAGAGGGAAAGACGAAAGGATGTGGGTTTTAAATGTCTGCTTGTGCCTGTGTATGTGCGGATGGATATGTGTGTGTGTGCGCGAGTGTATACCTGTCCTTTTTTCCCCCTAAGGTAAGTCTTTCCACTCCCGGGATTGGAATGACTCCTTACCCTCTCCCTTAAAACCCACATCCTTTCGTCTTTCCCTCTCCTTCCCTCTTTCCTGATGAAGCAACCGTTTGTTGCGAAAGCTTGAATTTTGTGTGTATGTTTGTGTTTGTTTGTGTGTCTATCGACCTGCCAGTGCTTTTGTTTGGTAAGTCTCATCATCTTTGTTTTTAGATATATTTTAACAATTATCAGTTAGAATACATGTACTGTGGGTTACACCCTTCATTAACCAATAGGGAACAAAAATGATATATACAAACTGAACTGTAAGCATATTGCCCTATTGTTTGGTGATACTTGCTTGCATGAACTTTGCAGTTTGTCCACTGTCCTATCATACCATGTTTTCCATCTCAGAAGTTATGTAAAAATTCTTTTCAACACTAAGAAATCCATGGTGACCTTGCTTTAGTGATGCTTTCAAGACATCATGAGTGGGTACTCAATCAAAAATTCCATAACCTACTGCTCTTATTACTCTTTATTAACTTCTTTTGCTCTATGAGATTTATCCAGGATACTGCACTTCAAGAGATCTGTGATACCACTGACCTACCTAGAGATGGTTCACCAGCTTCACTTGTGCTATACCATGCTCATATAATTGCCCTTATTTTCCCCAGCTATAGGGACTATATCAGCTCCTAGATGGGGCATCAACAGCATGGAGCAGTCGCCCAATGCAGCAAGTACCTCAACACACTGTAGTATAACCATCCGTGATTCTATTTTGCAGATACACTGTGTCCATCCCAGCTCACAGCACATGCATGAAGAATGCCAAAAATTGCACACACAGAAAGAGGGTCACAAAAAAATCTACTAAGGTAAAATGAAAATTCCTTTTAAAAATTATGGACACAATCACTCGTTACATTGTAAGAATGAAGAAGAACACATTACTTTAAGTCAATACAGTCTGTTACATCCTGTGGTCCTCTGCTTAGATGGATGATGTCATGACAATCTTCTTCTGCAAATACTGTAAATCAAACCAATGTTAACTACTTTTCAACTCATACTGTCAATGAGACACAGTAATGACATTTTTTAAATGTCTTCCATCCCAAACAAAAATTGGTCTTTAAATATGTCTGCTTGTGTCTGTATATGTGTGGATGGATATGTGTGTGTGTGCGAGTGTATACCCGTCCTTTTTCCCCCGTAAGGTAAGTCTTTCCGCTCCCGGGACTGGAATGACTCCTTACCCTCTCCCTTAAAACCCACATCCTTTCGTCTTTCCCTCTCCTTCCCTCTTTCCTGATGAGACCATGGTCTTTAAATATGTCTGCTTGTGTCTGTATATGTGTGGATGGATATGTGTGTGTGTGCGAGTGTATACCCGTCCTTTTTTCCCCGTAAGGTAAGTCTTTCCGCTCCCGGGACTGGAATGACTCCTTACCCTCTCCCTTAAAACCCACATCCTTTCGTCTTTCCCTCTCCTTCCCTCTTTCCTGATAAGGCAACAGTTTGTTGCGAAAGGTTGAATTTTGTGTGTATGTTTGTGTTCGTTTGTGTATCTGTCGACCTGCCAGCACTTTCATTTGGTAAGTCACATCATCTTTGTTTATATATATATATATATATATATATATATATATATATATATATACTCAGTTCTTTGACTAGATCATCCCCTAATGCTTTGTATTATACGTGTATGAAAACTGCAACAGATATGTTTAGCTCAAATAGTTGAATACAAAACGGATAGGATTTTCCTCCAAATAAGAATGCAGTACGTGGTCTCAACTCTTTATACACTGATAATTATCTGTAACCTGCCAACAGTTCGACAGAACTGAAAAATTGAGTTTCTTCTAATTTAGACAACAATTCTTCAATGCTTAGTGGTCTCTCCCTTACTGTTTCTACATGTTTATTGGATGTCTCAGCATCTGCCACTACTCATACACTCCTGTCAGGTTTCCTAATAATTAAGGGTGGGTTGTTGTATGCATTCAGGCTGCACTCAGTAATCCCATTACTTACTGTCTTTTGTGCTGGCTCCTCTACTGCTGCATGTAGATTCATTGGACTCCTGCTTCACAGCATTTTATTTTTATACAGTCATGAGTTCATTTCTCTCCAAAACTATATTTTTGGTAGGTACTATCTTAGCAGTTCACCTGCAAAATTCTGTTTTCAATGTATCTGACTTGTTTTTAAATGATAGTTTATATGTGATATATTTGTTGTTCCACCTTATTATATTGCTACTGAAATCTAAAAATGCTTTAAAGGGCAGAAGCCAATCCAACCCATGCAATATCTCTCCATTTAAATAGGACTCTATTAACAAGGTCTGATAAATGTACAATTATTTATTACAAGATGTAACCCAATCTCTTCTTTTATTAACTTTCTTTAGTTCCTGTCATGCGCACAAAACATACATGTGTCGCTGGTGGTAAAGGACGCACATTTCTGTTGAATTACCTTCTTCAATTCTTGAGGTATTACTGATATATCACTTCACGAATCTAGGTGAATACTATGTCCACTTCAAATAACTTACCATTGATCGTCATTTTAATTTGATCATTCTTACCTATCTTTTTCTCCTACAGTAACAGCTCCCTGGTTGAAACTGAATGTGTATATGCTATGTTCCTTCTGTACATGGATCTGTAGTTTCATTCTCAACCCATGGAGCCTGCCCCTGGTTCAGAACATTCTATGTATCACAGTTAGTTTCTCCTGAGTACTCAGAGGTCAGTACTTCCTTTTAAATTTTTCCAGGAAGTCATCTCAAGAAGTAAGCTCCTCAGAATATGTTGTCCCCATCAGCTGTACCATCTTCTAAGTAACTGAGTACAATGTCTATCTCCCACAATTTAGGGATCAACCTAGAGAACACTCCTTGGATATAAATAGGATGCACCTCCCCATCTAGTTTGCTCTTTGGGAATCATTTGGATGAATTTGTAGCCTGAAGCAAGCCCCTAACAGGCCATTACCAATGCTAAATTTCTTTCTGTTTAATTCATTTTTCATGTTACTGGGTTCCTCCCAAATTTTCTGAAATTCCCATTTAAGCTTGCATAACAGGGTGTACTGACAGTTGACTCTAGCTTTTCTTGTTCTTTTTGATCAATCAGCTCACTAACTCAAATGTTAGCACAAGCAGATCCTGTGATAGTCATCACCCCTAAATCCTTTACTTGTTCTAACTTATTCAGTTTTCCACACATCTCTGAGATTTTTTTCGTTAATTGTTCTAAATTCACATTCACTAACCTCTCCCAATTGTTTTACATCATTATCAGTCTTCCAAAATAGCTATTTTATCTTGTTTTCCAAAAGATCACATTTTTTTCATTACGTCCTGCTGCAACTACTCAGCTAACACATTTATTGTTGTTTGCAAGTTAGAAATATTATTACACATTCTCTGCTTCTCTCATCTAGATTCCTTTATATGTTTCTCTACATTTGCATCTGTTGCAGACAATTTTTTCTAAGATATACCATGTTTGTATCGAGTTTAGCAGAGAATTCTGTTCTAAGCTCTACCATGTTTGTATTAACTCAGCAATTGCCTTATCAAATTTCACCTGTCCTCTGCTCCATATCTCTTCTACAGGTTGTGACATACTTCAAGTGACTTCAGGCATATACCAAGCAATAACAAGTCTGCTACCAAACCTTTACTACAGCCAGTCACCTTTGCATCAACTTAATACTGCACCAAACCACAAACTTCACCTCACATTTGCACTCAAGATTACCTCACCCACACACCACAATACTCCAATCATGCATAAAAATCAGTAGAACACAGCTCACCATGTGGTGTGTCCGATGAGACTCTGTTTGCGATACAGTAGGTGAACTGCAATGCTGCTGTTCCTGCTCCTGGCATCACTGCCAGCAGTTAGTAAATGTGCAAAGAGACACCAGCTGCCGTATGTTGACATGGAACTACTGATCTGCAATTGCCCATCTTCACAGCCACAGACTTAATTTGCTCTTCTGGTTTTCAGGTACTGTTGTAGGATTAATACTTGCTCGTCAACCATTTTAACCCTTGTGAATTTTCTATCTCAACAGTAATGCTAGTAACAACTCATGCACCAAGTAATTGTAGTTGTTGACTAGCTGTTATGGGCAACAACAGCAAATTCTGAGAAAATTTTCTTCACAAAGGCAATAATTTACTTTTAATTGTGACTTCTCCCCTCTTCCCAGTCAAATGTTATTACTTGCTGGCACAGCCTCATTTGGTCCTCCCTGTTCGGATAACAGAAATATGAAGTGACATACATTTTTAGCTTCTATTTGCACGTGTAGTTTACAATTGCTTCGAATTATCAATTTTACCTTATTACACTTGAAACCTGTTGCAGAAGTAACTGTTGCCAGGATCTCTTGGCTTCAGACTCCTTTTGTTTCACTGAAATGCTTGTATCAGCCTGAAAAGTTACTTAGAAAACCAGCTATTGCTCAATGATCTGAAACTCTTCTTCTTTACAACACATTAGACTCCCTTTACAACCTGTATATTCAATTTTAATAGTTGATTACAACTTCAGGCTGTAGAGGAGTAATAATTACCTATTCTACATCAGATCTATCAAACAATGGCTGATTTCATCTCAAACAGATGCAACTTCAATATCTCCAATTCCTGGGGGTTGTTTGGAGTGGAGCATATCTCCTAGGTCTCCTAGGCGGGACATCAGAGGTGTGGAGCAATCATCCATTGCAGCAATTGCCTCAGTGTAACACCACTGTCTGCTGCTCTGATTCACAGAGACACTACGTCCACCCCAGTTGATAGTACAAACACAAAGAATACAAAAAAATTGTATGTACAAAAGGACTGTCACAAATGACTACTACATTAACAAGAAAATTCCTTTTTAAAATCATTCACATCATTTGTCTGACTGAAAAATAAAGGTATAACACATCACTTTAAGCCAATGTCACCTGTTACACATCGTCAGGACACTATGGCATGTGAGCTGGTGTACACAGAAGAGTGCTCTGGACACATTATAGGTGTTAACAAATCTTTCCTTGTTCACTTACTAAATACTACAATAATAACTAATCCTGACATTACATAAAAAATTGGGAGAGGTCAAGCTCAATGATGTATGGTATCCGAAGAGTGGTTTTAAATTAAAGTGCACCCTACTAGTCATGGATGTTGCTGTTGTGTATGACAGTTCTTCAGCACTCTGTCTTCATTTGCATCTTCTTGCAGCTTTCTCCTCCTGTGGCCTGAAACCATATGTAACAGGGTGTCAGGATGGCTCAGAGTAGGCAAAAGATGGATGTGTGTGAAGCATAAGAAGGCAGCCCAAATACACAAATGCTCCTTATTGTTTATTATTTATAATCATCTGTCTTCTTGGCTATGTGGCATATCTGCAGCACATATGCTAGCACAGTGGCTCCCAGTGCATTCCTTCGGCAACAGTGAATACCAAGTACCTGTGAGTATACATCATACCCCATGGATATCTTGTGTCACCAAGTCTGTAGCAGACCCAGCCACTGTGTCTGATGTTGTCTTGGAGAAGATGGCCAGATGATGGCAAGATGATACAGTGCCTCAACTCCACACTGAAAGATGGACAGTTATAGCTGTCTGTGTCAGCCTTCAGTGACTCAGAACTCAGGGGACCTAGATCAAGCCCCAGAAAATGAGAGGATTCCTGGATTCAGGTGAGTAGACACTTGGTGGTGCTAGAACACCAGGTTTCAAAGAGCCCAGGTGGTCAGGCAGCATTTGAGGGTTTGAGGCCTGCTGGTAACTGCATAATGGGTATGCTGTCATCTTCATGATAGCATCCAACTCAGACTGGGTGTCATAGTATACCCCAGCTGCTTAATGATGACTGGCTGGCCCAAAGAGTGTAGATATTGCTGTCAGGAAGATGATTATGTGGCAGAGGTAGCACTGCTGCATTCTTCCATCATGTGATACCCTCTTGAAGGGTGGTCAGTGATTGAGGACTTGGCCATTGACTCATGGAAGTAGGACAGAGCACAGAAGCAACTCCAGGCTGATGGTGCTGAGCTAACGTGGGTTACTGACTGTGGTAGTCTGTGTACAGAACACAGCACAGAGGCTAGAGACACTGTTTCATTCATTACAGTGCCTTTCATTATGCAGATACCAAATATCGGACTAAGCCTATTTACAATGTTTCAAGAAAGGTACTAAGTGAGAGATATAAGAATATACTATAGCCACTTACATATTGCTTTAGTAGAAAATATGAAGACGAGATTAGACTGATTGTAGTGTGCACAGAGGCATTCAAGCAATTCTCCTGCCTGCAACCCATGTGATAATGGAATGGGAAGAAACATCTAATATAAACCATGCACATCACAGTGGTTTACAGAGAATGGTTATAGACATAGGTCTCTAACCAAAATAAGGAAAAACATTGTGTCCCTCTAAAGTAAAAGTTTGTAAGGAGTTGATGACGCCTACAACAATAAATTAAAAAGTTGTAAAATTTTAAAGTTCTTTTTCATAAGTGTAATATATAGTTAAGTCAGGGTATTTTCCTAAACAGATTAATGCAAGCCATTGTTATGTGACTCCACAGATGTAAAATTACTACCAGCCAGTCTAATTCCATTTTCCAAATGTTTTGTGAAGATAATATATGGTTATGGAAGGGCTATTACTCATCCATGTAGTAATGGAACACTCACTCTGTGACATTTGAAAAGAACAGCACAAGTGAGGCAGTTATTTATTCTTTCATTGAGCCCATAATAAAATTTTTAAATGAAAAAATATAGTCAGTTGGGATCTTCTGAGACTCCTCAAAGGCATTTGATTGCTCCAATCACAAATTTCTCAACAGAAATTAATTTTTATGGTATACATGGTTTGGTATATATGTGGTTTAGTTCCTATTTAGGTCATATAATTCAGAAAGGCACACTGATACATTTGAGTACTGCAATTTGGGACTCAAACCATCTCCATTAGGAGAAATCACAATGGCCACTTTGTTCTATGCTAATGATTTACCATTTATTTGAATAAAGTGGTAGAATTGGGTATGTTACAAGAATTATTGTCAATCTGAGCAATGAAACACCAATAGGGAAAATGGTTAATGATGCTTCTGTTACAATTATAAAATGATTTTGCATAAATGAAGTATCTTCAGCTTTGGACATCCTACTTTCTATTTAAGTAGTGCACCACAATAATAATAATAATAATAATAATAATAAATATGGTAGAAAGTTCTACATCCTTGGGTGGGCATACTGATGAAAACTTATACTAGAATACCAAATAACACATACTTTAGCCATAAAACTGACTGTTGACTTTGGTGGCAAAGAAACCATTATGTTAACATCTTTTGCATATTTTCAGTTACTGACATACTTTGATATAATATTTATGAAACCTCCTCACTTAGATAAGGGGTCCTTATTACACAAAAGACAGTAGTTGGAATTACTTGCACTATGAGAGCTTTATTACAGGATACTTTTATTGCTTCTACTATAAAAGTATTCTCCATTTGGTGTGAATTGTGCTACTGTACTATGAAATAGAGGAATAAGGGATGTTTCAATATATTAAATGCATTTACAAAGGATCTTTCTGGGAGTTACTCTAACTTAATCCCACAATCATCATTCTGTTCTGTGTATTTGTGTTGCCCTTGAACATCTTCTTGTGAGGAAGCATACTGACACGGACAATTATGGCTACCTTTGACTTGATTCAGTCCTGAAAATATTATGTCTTTTTTACTGTTCTTGGTATCTCACTCTATGTCTTTTTTACTGTTCTTGGTATCTCACTCTATGACCCACTTCATACAGTAACAATGGTGAGAAATTGTACATGATTTGTGGATGCTATGGTTACCTTACAGATGCAGATTGCTTCAGCTTGATGACTACATTGATCCTGAATTTGTTTCAAAGGACAATGCTCTCATTAGGTTTAGCAGTTTTCAACCAGTGTTTCTTGCTGTTTTCGTTATAATAACAGTAGGGAAAATTTTGCAAACTTTCATTTTCTGCATTTGATAACTTTTTGTGAATTTAGTTAGTTATTAAATTTAGTATTTATCAGATGGTGTTGTTTGCTGTTTCTAGTGAAATAGATATAGTGAAAACTTTTGCTTACTACATTCAGTTTCATTGGTGTATCAGTGGACTCCTGAATTTTTTTATTTTAGACAAGCAATCAGGTGATGTTTATGTGTATTGTTATTTGTGGTAGATTAATACTGTTAATAATAGTAACTACTTTATTTGTAGAAAGTGAAATTTGAGATCACTGTAGTTAGTTCTTAAAATCATCCTATTGTAGTAACATAACTTAGAAAATGTAGAAGTTTAGTTTTTTTCAGTAACTGTCAAAAAATTTACCCTGGGTGAGAAGTGTGGACTTGGCATAGGTTTATGAGTAGTGCATTATGGGGTGAAATTTTTTCAAAGTATTTTCATTGGAGCCAATGCAGTGACAAAGCCAGTGTACATTCTAGTGAGATCCTCCCCTGGAATTGCAGGATATGTATCAACAATAAGTTAATAGAGGAACCAGGAGGTAAGATCTGTGCCCTTTAGGTGCAGTTACAAAACACAAAGGAGGAGCTAGATAGGGTGAGGAGGGAGAAGGGACTGGGGAATGGGAACTGCCAGATGGAAAGCAGTCTGATGGGAGCAGGAGATATTCATACAGTTGCTCTCTGTGTGTTACCAATAAATTTGACCAACTGTCACAGTCAAGTGGAGAGGAACCTCTTGTAGCTGTAGGTGTAGGAAGCATGCAGCAGACCTCAGCAATTAGGGAACCTTAGTCAGTTGTAGATTCCAACAGAAAGATAAACATTCTGCTGTTAGATAGTTCTCACGGCAGAGGTGTAGGCCAGGAGTAAGCACCAAGACACCAGCATTGTGAAGCCCAGTGCAGGGTTGGCTCAGGTGACTGTTAACATAGGGGAGTTATGTAGGAGGAATTTTACAAAAGAGGACCAGGTAGTGATTGTGGGTGGAGACTGGAATAGTCTTGCTAAGGACAAGAAGTATGACATACATGATGACCTGAAAAAGACAACTACTCATTAGCCTCAGCTTAAAACAGCTGTCAGGTGTATTAACGTGAGGCTTGAGAAGGCACTGATGGTGGAAGGCATGGCTCATATTGCAGTTGTGTCAGTTGAGGTTGTCAACAGTGCAGATTTAACTAAGGCATGGCCTTTATATCAAAAGGTATAGAAAGGAGCAACTGCCAAAGCTTGCAGGTGACAGCAAAGAGGGGTTGGTGGGATAACTCATGGGGAAATTCCTATAGTAGTTGGCGTCAGAGCTGCACCTTTTTTATACTTAAGTTACCTAATAGGTACTCCTGTTTAAAGGGAGCCTCTCGAACAAAGGCACCACTTCTGACAAATATTAGGTATCCAAGTAATGAGGGAATTAGCATATTTCATCAAAATATACAATTGGTGAATCAAACAATGAAAACTTCATGTATGGGTGAGAAGAGAAACGAACGCTGTCTAGTAGAGTGTGCAGGGACAAGATTGCCAACAGATGCAGTGTCATTAGGTTGTGGGGCAGGGAGATGGGGAAAAATGGAACAAAACAGGAAAGGAGCAGGGAAAGATGGGCGGAAGCATTGGCAGAGGGCTGCAAATATGCAGGGTGGGAGGTGATAATGAGAAGGAGATGATAAGACAAAGGGGGTGGAAACTGTTGGGTGGAGGATATGGGAACAGTATGTTATGATAGGAAATCGAGAGTATTATGTTCAGCTGCGTGTTGTGCCACAGGATGGTCTACTTTGCTCTTGGTTGGTGGTCATATCAACATAAAAAGCTGTGCAATGATTGCAGCAGAGGTAGTAAATGACATGGCTGCTTTCACAGGTGTCCCAGAACCTGATGGGGTAGGATAAACCTGTGACAGGACTGAAACAGGAAGTGCTGGGTGCATGGATTGTGTAGATTCTGCACCTGGGTCTTCCGTGAGGATATGATCCTTGTGGCAAGGGTTTGGGATTGGAAGTGGCGTTGAGGGTGGACTAAGATGTTGTGCAGGTTACGTGGGTGGCAGAACACCACTTCAGGAGGGGTGGGAAGTTTATTTATTTAGATTTTTTTGCATGGAGTCATCAATATGATGGCTTTTGCAAACATCAAGTACAGTTACAAACACAAAATACATTTAGATCTTAGCCTCACAGGTAGTAATTAAACAGTAAATTGATGCTTGTCAAAATCATTATATCTTACACATATTGATATAGACAATTACTCTTTTATACACTATTTTACAGCTCTTAAACTTAACCATTTAAAATTCGTTGAGTGAAAAGAGACTCTTTTCAATTAAGAATTCTTTTAGTTTTGATTTGAATTTCTTTTTGTTACTGTTTTCATCGACTCTGGCAGTTTATTATACCATATCAGTCCATTAGTATATGGTCTCTGGTCCGTCATTTTTAATCTTGTTCTTTGTCGGTAGTAATTCTCTTTGGACCTGGTGTTGTCATCACATATATTTACTACAACTAGTTATTTTAGTTCTCTGTGAGACAAAAATATTAATTAATTTATAAAGATACAAAGAGTATATGGTGAAGTACTTGTGTTGTCTGAAAACATCATGGCAAGAGTCTTTATACCCTATCCACGTATAAACCTTAACCCTCCTTTTTGTAGCAATAGTACTCTGTTAAGGTGAATATCTGCAGCACAATCCCATATTTCTAAACAGTAGCTAAGATGGGGATAGATTGTCCCATAATACACAGATTTAATCATGTGGGTGGACACCATTTTGGACAGTTGGCTAAGGAGATACAGCCCATTGCTGACTTTTTACATACAGTGTTAACATGGGTAATCCATTGGAGGTTTGAGTCCAAATAAACCCCTAGAAATTTACACTCGTTTGCTTCATCTGCCACTATGCCACATACCTCATTTACGCGTGAGTGGTGTGAGCTGCCAGTTGTAAATATTAGCATCTGGGATTTATTTACATTGACCTTTAATCCTTGTGCATGAAAATATGAACTTAATTTTAATATCCCATTACTTGCTGAAAATTTCAGTTCCTCACAATCTTTGCTATAAAATAAAACTGAGGTGTCATCAGCATAATTTACAATGTGCAAGTTAGTGGGGTGTACAACACCATTAATACATGCTAAAAAGAGTAAAGGTCCTAGAATTGAGCCTTGAGGGACTCCCTGTGTCACTGTTTCACTTGTGGATTTCGAAGTTAAGATCTTATTGTCAATTTGATGGGTGAGTTTGGTACACTGTTTCCGTTTCACCATATAGGTGGACAGAAGTTTCATTGATGCATAGCTGATATTGTACACCTGCAGTTCTTTTTAACAGAAGCTCATGGTTTACTAAGTCAAAAGCTTTGCTCAAATCAAGGAATATTCCGGCTGAGTGCATACCCATTCTATACTGCTATATACATCATGGAAGAAACTGGTAACAGTAATGGCTGTGCTTAGGTCTTACCAAAACCCATGCTGCGATACGATAACCATTTTGTGTCTTGAGAAAAACATTGTGAGTTGTGATAGGTTAACTGTTTCAATATTTTACTGAAGGTAGGGATTAGCGATATCAATCTACAATTTGAAACATCTTCTTTACTTCCCCTCTTATGGACTGGCTGAATTACACTTATTTTTAAGGCATTTGTGTATATGTTTTCGTTAATACATAGTCTGTCTTACTGGAGCGTGACTGTGTTACTCTAGTGTATTTGTGAGATTGTTGTTGTTGTTGTGGTCTTCAGTCCAGAGACTGGTTTGATGCAGCTCTCCATGCTACTCTATCCTGAGCAAGCTTCTTCATCTCCAAGTAACTACTGCAACCTACATCCTTCTGAATCTGCTTAGTGTATTCTCCCTCTATGATTTTTACATTTCACGTTGCCCTCCAATACTAAACTGATGATCCCTTGATGCCTCAGAACATGTCCTATCAACTGATCCCTTCTTCTAGTCAAGTTGTGCCACAAATTTCTCTTCTCCCCAATTCTATTCAATACTTCCTCATTAGTTATGTGACTACCAATCTAATCTTCAGCATTCTTCTGTAGCACCACATTTCAAAAGCTTCTATCCTCTTCTTGTCCAAGCTATTTATCGTCCATGTTTCACTTCCATACATGGCTACACACCATACAAATACTTCCAAAAACGACTTCCTCACAATTAAATCTATACTCGATGTTAACAAATTTCTCTCCTTCAGAAATGCTTTCCTTGCCATTACCAGTCTACATTTTATATCCTCTCTACTCCGACCATCATCAGTTATTTTGCTCCCCAAATAGCAAAACTCATTTACAACTTTATGTGTCTCATTTACTAATCTAACCACCTCAGCATCACCTGCCTTAATTCGACTACATTCCATTATCCTCGTTTTGCTTTCGTTGATGTTCATCTTATATCCTCCTTTCAAGACACTGTCCATTCCATTCAACTGCTTTCCAAGTCCTTTGCTGTCTCTGACAGAATTACAATGTCATCGGCAAACCTCAAGTTTTTATTCCTTCTCCATGGATTTTAATTCCTACTCTGAATTTTTCTTTTGTTTCCTTTACTGCTTGCTCAACATACAGATTGAATAACATTGGGGATAGGCTGCAACCCTGTCTCACTCCCTTCCTAACCAATGCTTCCCTTTCATGCCCCTCGACTCTTATAACTGCAATCTTGTTTCTGTACAAATTGTAAATAGCCTTTCACTCCCTGTATTTTACCCATACCACCTTCAGAATTTGAAAGAGAGTCAACATTGTCAAAAGCTTTCTCCAAGTTTACAAATGCATGAAACACTGGTTTGCCTTGCCTTAATCTATCTTCTGAGATAAATCGTAGGGTCAGTATTGCCTCATGTGTTCCAACATTTCTACGGAATCCAAACTGATCTTACCCGAGGTCAGCTTCTACCAGTTTTTCCATTCATCTGTAAAGAATTGCAGCCATGACTTATTAAACTGATAGTTCAGTAATTTTCACATCTGTCAACACCTGCTTTCCTTGGGATTGGAATTATTATATTCTTCTTGAAATCTGAGGGTATTTCGCCTGTCTCATACATCTTGCTCACCAGATGGTAGAGTTTTGTCAGGACTGGCTCTCCAAAGTCTGTCAGTAGTTCTAATGGAATGTTGTCTACTCCTTTCATCAATTAAATTCAATATTTCTTCTGTTACCCAAGGATTTCTACTAGCCCTTATCTTTTTACCTACTTGATCCTCTGCTGCCTTCACTACCTCATCCCTCAAAGCTACCCATTCTTCTTCTTCTGTATTTCTTTCCCCCATTCCTGTCAATTGTTCCCTTATGCTCTTCCTGAAATTCTGTACAACCTCTGGTTTAGTCAGTTTATCCAGGTCTGATCTCCTTAAATTCCCACCCTTTTGCAGTTTCTTCAGTTTTAATCTACAGTTCATATCCAATATATTGTGGTCAGAGTCGACATCAGCCCTGGAAATGTCTTACAATTTAAAACCTGGTTCCTAAATCTCTGTCTTACCATTATATAATCTATGTGATACCTTCTAGTATCTCCAGGCTTCTTCCATGTATACAGTCTTCTTTTATGATTCTTGAACCAAGTGTTAGCTATGATTAAGTCATGCTCTGTGCAAAATTCAACCAGGCGGCCACCTCTTTCATTTCTTTTCTCAATCCATATTCACCTACTATCTTTCCTTCTCTCCCTTTTCCTACTATTGAATTCCAGTCACCCATGACTAGTAAATTTTCATCTCCCTTCACTATGTGAATAATTTCTTTTATCTCATCATACATTTTATTGATTTCTTCGTCATCTGCAGAGCTAGTTGGCATATAAATTTGAACCACTGTAGTACTCGAGGGCTTCGTGTCTATCTTGGCCACAATAATGCGTTCACTATGCTGTTTGTAGTAGCTTACCCACACTCCTATTTTTTTAATTCATTATTAAACCTACTCCTGCATTACCACTATTTGATTTTGTATTTATAAACCTGTATTCACCTGACCAGATGTCTCTTTCCTCTGGCCACCGAACTTAGCTAATTCCCACTATACCCAACTTTAACCTATCCATTTCTCTCTTTAAATTTTTAAAACCTACCTGCCCAATTAAGGGATCTGACATTCCACTCTCCGATCCATAGAACGCCAGTTTTCTTTCTCCTTATAATGACATCCTCTTGAGTATTACCTGACCAGAGATCCGGATGGGGGACTATTTTACCTCCAGAATATTTTACCCAAGAGGATACCATCATCATTTAATCATACAGTAAAGCTGCATACCCTCAGGAAAAATTACGGCTGTAGTTTCCCCTTGCTTTCAGCTGTTTGCACAAAAATAATAGCATTAATCTTTGCCTCAGACAGTCTGGAAAAGATGCCTAGAAGGTATTAGAAGGTTGCCAAATCCTGCTTCAGATGTCTTAATGAACTGCTTAATTAGCTCCAACTTTATGACTGAAAGAGCCATCAACACCTTTGTTGGGTGTATCAGTGGTTTCCACTTGATATAATTCTTCCCCATGTAGTATTCATTCCTCTTTGGCAAGTATGACCCCTTATAGTGAGCTCCAGTGCCCCTACTACCTCAAAGGCAAAAAAAGCAGGGAAACTTAGTAAAACCACTTTGGAGATCCATTCGAAATCTAACCATTTTAAAGTGTCCTATTACCTCCCATCCATAAGCATCAAATTGGCTTGGAAAAATGAATACACAGTAAAATGTATCCCCTGGATACTTGTACACTAATGAAGAATGTAATTAATCCATCTGAAGCTGCGGATAAACTGAACTAGTCAGCTTAAGATCACATTACATAACTGACGTATCAGAAATACGCTGAAAAGAAGAAAAAAAGTACATAATGTTAAATGTCAGCACCCTGGCAACAAAAGCAAAGTTTATGGGAAACAGTGGGTATGTTACACACACTTGAGGGTTAGGCAATTAGAAAACAACATTTAAAACACTAAGACAAACAAAGAGTTATAATTTAGTATATCCTATTACATTCCCCTCAGCAATGGCTGATGTTATATTTTCTTCTGGTGCTGTAAAGCATTCTACCTGTTAAAAACTACTGAATCCAGTAATATACTGCTCAAACAGGATTAATTTTATATCTAATCAATGGTACAGAATATACAAACCTTCTGAAATTGGAGAATCAATAACTTTTGTGGTTGAAGAGACAATTACATATTTCAATTCCATGAAGACACACAGAATTATGTCCATACCATCCTAAAGTTTTGAATATAGAAAATTTAACAGTCCTACTAATCTTTATAAATTTAATAAGTAAATATTTTTTTAAAAAGAAATTATGATGAAAGTTACAGTCGTATTATTTAGCTTACCACACTGCAGATCACATGCCTCTTTAGTGTACCAATCTTGATGTCAACATAGCTAACATGCCTCTTCTCAGGTTCCATTTTCCATAGTTTTAATGTTACATCCCCACCACTTATAAAGTTGAGTGGATGCCTACTGGTTGGGCAAAGAAGAACTGCATCACCAGCTACTCCGTGACTTGCTGGACAGCCTATTCCCGCAAGAAAGAAAAAAAAGTAATTGTAAGTAGGTCTCTAGTAGTAGATCATGTTGAATACTAACCATGAGAGTTATTTAGAATGTAAATTCTAACAAAATGCAAATAAAACAAACAAACTGTTATTTCTGTGTTTCTTGCAGTTACACTTGTAGTACAAGCAAATCCACATGTATGTAATTTGTTTACATTGCTGAATCACTTATAGTAACTTGGAACAATTATTTATATACTCCACAGCGGAAATGTGTCAACTGTAGTGACAATTACTTAAATACAGAATTTCTTGCAATATTCCTGGAAACTGAAATGTGAAAGACTTAATCCCCATCCACCCACCCCATTTCTGCAAGCACTAATCTTTGTATTCACAGTTCTTGTCATTTACTTCGTTAACCTGGATGGCCACTGCCAAGGCTCTACATCTACATCTATACTCTGCAGACTACTGTGAAATGCACGGTAGAAGGCACATCCCATTGTACCAAATGTAAAGGTTTTTCCCATTCCATTAATGTATGGAGTGCAGGAAGAATGATTGTTTAAATGTCTCTGTCCATGTTGTAATTAATGAGAACATGTGAAAATCCTCACATCCTGACTTATGCACCTAGGACTCATTAAATCATACATAAAATAAAGGAAAGGCAATCACTCATCAACAGCTGACTGATATATGGTGCATAGAAATGTTCAACAGAGCATGTCATATCTTTCTATGTACCACGAATCACTCATCCATAGATCAGTGGTTGCCTTTCCTTTATTTCACTTATTGCTCCATCCAGGAATTTCCATTATTGTTAGTCATTAAATCATTGTTTGCTTATTGTTTCAGTGCCATAGCTCCATCACTGTAGTCTTGCTATGAACATTTCCTCAACACTGATTAAGATAAAATAAATATTTTATGCATATTTAAATAGAAAACTATGGGAGAATGCTCCTGTTCATGACCTACAACTTCCTATATAATTTTCAACTCTTCTTCCTTAAGGGAGACATATTATCCAGTGGACAAATTAATAAATTAATGAATAGGAAGTCAGCCCCAGTGGTTTGATATCTATTCACACTTTCAAATCACCATCTCAGTGAAAAACAAAGGTGGAATAAGAACTACTGTAGCTCAAACAAATTTATACATAAGTTTAAATAGCATGAAGTTGAAATTTAACATCTTGGCTAACTTCTCACACGAGGACTCAGACCAAATAATACTCTGCCAGACAAAGGTTTACATCCTTACATATTGCTTGAAGAAGGAAACTAGTGTCTCAGTTTAGTCAAAGAGAAACAAAACCCACAGACTGAGTGACTACCGGCTCTTTATCAACTTACACAATGTTACAGACTGAGTAACTACTGGCTCTTTATCAACTTACACAATGTTTAACAAATACAGAATAAGTTTATGTCCTCTAGGTGTATGAAATGAGAGCCCATACAAATCATTGAGATGTCAGCAATGTGCCACTTCTGGCGCACAGTCAGGAAGTCAGATGGTAAAAATATTCAATAATTAGAAAGACAGCTGTGCAAAAAAACATTTTGTGTGAATTTTCTTTGGTACTTTATATATAAATATGCACTAATATTTTACTGACTGCATTGCCGTCATCAATCTTTTCACTCCTTTGGCTTATATGGACATTTTCACTGGGCCAGCACTAGCAAATATATCTACATCTACATCGATACTCTGCAAACCACTATGAGATGCATGGCAGAGGGTATGTCCCATTGTACTAGTTATTAGTGTTTCTTCCTGTTCCGTTCACATACGGAGCACAGGAAGAATGATTGTTTGAATGCCCCTGTGTGTGCAATAATTATTCTAATCTTATTCTCATAACATCTGTGTGAGCAATACATAGAGGATTGTAGAATAATCCTAAAGTCACCATTTAAGCTAGTTCTTGAAACTTGATTAATAGACTTTCTCAGGATAGTTTACATCTGTCTTCCAGTTCTGTTCCTTCAGTATCTCTGTGGCACTCTCCCATGGATTAAATGTATCTGTGACTATGCATACCGCCCTTCTCTGTTATGTTCAACATCCCCTGTTAGTCCTATTTGGTATGGGTCCCACACACTTGAGGAATTTTCTAGAACCAGTTGCACCAGTGATTTGTAAGCAATTTCCTTTGTAGACTGACTGCATTTATCCAGTGTACTGAAATCTACCATCTGTTTTCGCCACTACTGAGCCTATGTGATCATTCCATTTCATATCCCTACAGAGTGTTACACCCAGACATTTGTATGAGTTGGCCAATTCCAAAAAGTGACTCCTTGATATTATAATCATAAGATACTATGTTTTGTTTTTTTTTTTTTTTTTCATTTTGTGAAGAGCAAAATTTTACATTTCTGAACACTTAAAGTAGATTGCCAATTTTTGCACCACTTTGAACTCTTATCAAGATCGGATTGAATATTTATGCAGCTTCTTTCAGTTAGTACTTGATTATAGATAATTGCATCATCTGCAAAAAGCATGATTTTGCTATTAATATTGTCTGCAAGATCATTAATATACAGCATGAACAGGAAGGGTCCCAACACACATCCCTGAGGTGCACCTGAAGTTACTCTCCATCCAAAATAACATGCTGCGTCCTCCATACCAAAAAGTCCTCAGTCCAGTCATAAATTTCACTTGATATCCCATATGATTGAACTTTTGATAATAAGTGTAGATGTGGTACTGACTCACATGCTTTTCAGTAAACACGAAATGCTGCATCTATCTGACTGCCTTCTCAACCTAGTGATGCCAATTGAGGAGCTACTTGACCAAACAGTAGCGGCTCTGGTCACAGAAAACCTTCATAGCGACCGGGAGAGTGGTGTGCTGACCACATGCCCCTCCTATCCGCATCCTCAGCTGAGGGTGACATGGCGGTTGGATGGTCCTGATGGGCCACTTGTGGCCTGAAGACGGAGTGCTGCTTTATCTGACTGCCTTGATCCAGGGAACCTCATCACTAGTTCCAGTCTTCGTCACATTGTAATAATGTACACACAATGGGACCAATTTTATATGAACATGTCTGATTTAAATAGGTAAAGAATTTCAAGGACACCAGATGCAAAAGACAAACACCAGTTCAGCATAGCATGTTATATGTGTCTGTATATGCTTCATAAACTTCAAGATGTCAGATAGGACAATCCTCCTGTAAGTTAGTTTTTGTAAAAAGATAATTAAATGTAATATTGGAAAGCCATTAACGAAACCCTGAATGACTACAGGTATCAAAATCTCTTCATAGTGAAGAAAAAAGGAAAAAAACTTGTTACAAATGTCCAGGAAAAGTAATGATCCAGAAATACCTTCTTAAACATACTGTAATATGTTAAGAAAAACCAGGAGTATGCACATCATGTCTGAAATTGACAGATCAGATAGTAAAATAAAATCAGTAAGTATTACTGTTACAAGAGAGAACCAGCGAAGAAAGTCATTATTTCTGTTAAAGAGAATGGGAGCATTGTAAAACCCCATTCATGTGTAGGAGATATTAACAGAACACTGAAAAAGCAATACAGAGGTGATTTAGTGAATCAAAAGTAATTTCATATCCACAACAGATACAAGGGTTGCCATCACGACTTTAAAAAATAAAAGGTCATAAGGGGTTGGATAATATTTCCAATGAGATATTAAAAATTTATGGCCTTATAATATGTTTAGTCACTCATGTAATGCATAATCATTGGAGGTTTTCCCAGAAAGATTGAAATATGACATTGTTAGGTCTCTTTGTAAAATGGCTGACTCCACAGATGTCAATAACTACTAACCAGTGTCACTCTTTACAAGATTTTCTAAGCTTTTTGAGAAGACAATATCACTCACCTGTGTAGTAATGGGATACTCAGCCATTCATAGTTTTTTTTTTTGTTTTTTTTTTTTTTTTAGCAATACAAAAACGGACACTACATCATCTGCAGGGGGTGAAATTAGCATACGAGTCCCTCAAGGTTTGATCATTCACCCACTACTCTTCTTGCTTTATATTAAAACTCTGCCACTTTATTTGAATGGAAGGTACAATGAACCCTATGTGCAGCCTGCCCTGTTAGCCATGTGGTCTAATGCACTGCTTTCTTGGCAGGAAGATGCACCGGTCCCCGGCACGAATCTGCCTGGCAGATTAGTGTCAAGGTCCGGTGTGACAGCCAGTCTGTGTATGGTTTTAGGCGGTTTTCCATCTGCCTTGGTGAATGCGGGCTGGTTCCCCTTATTCTGCCTCAGTTACACTAGGTCAGCAATTGCTGCACAAACACTTTCTCCATGTACGTGTACACCATCATTACTCTACCACTCAAACACTGGGGTTACACTCGTCTGGTGTGAGATGTTCCTGGGCCAACTAACCCTAGGTTTGGGTGGGGCAGTGAAGGGGTGAGTGGACTGCTGTAGCCTGTTGTGGGGTTGTGTGAATGAAGCCTCTCCATCGTTTCTAGGTCCACAGTTCCATACAATACAATCCTATGTGCAGATGACACAAACATTGTTGTGAAGATGAGCAAAGACACATCAACAGAGAAAATAGTAAACGTCATTTTTGTGAAAGTTATTGAATACTTTAGCATAAACGAGCTTGTATTAAACTTCGAAAAAATATAACTCGTCCAGTTTTGTACTGTCAAAAACATCCTACCTCCTGTTAACCTAGTACACCAACAAAAAAATTATAAGCAAGGGAGAAGATAGTATGTTCTTATATTAGCATACTGATGAAACTTTAAGCCCAAAAAACCAAATAGCAGAGCTGCTAAAACGTTTAGGTTCTGCTCCTTTTGCCACACAAATAAATGCCAATTTCACAGATATGTAGGTCAGTAAGTTAACATATTATGCATATTTGCTTTCATTTCTGTCTTATGGAATACTATTCAGAGATAACTCCTCACTTAGGCAAAAAGTAATCAATGCACAAAACAAAGAAATTAGAGTTATCTGCAGAGTTCACACAATATGGCTTCCCTGTCTCTCTTTAAGTAGCCTTGCAGTAAATTTATTCAATTATGAAATCTGTGGAGTTCACACACATACAGCTTGCAGGTATTCTGCATGTAGCCTCACAGTACATTTATTCGATTATGAAATTTGCTATCAACAATCCATCAAAGCTGGAGAGTAACAGAGATGTTCATAAGTACAGCAGCAGAAGGAAAAATGATCTTCATTACCCTTTAATGAGTCTAATTTTGGCACAGAAAGGGGTGAAATGCAGAAACGTCCCACAGATAGCAAAAGAGTTTTCAAATGTAGATTAAAGTTGTTTCTCCTTAACAACTCCTTCTATACCATAGACGAATTCTTGAGTAGAGGTAATTAGCCACTTTTAAGGAAAAAAACCTGTAAATAGCCAGCACATAGCCACATAGGCCTAAATAATATCTTGATATTTTTTTTATTTTCCATTGTAAAAAAGTATTCTAAGTTCTCTTCTGGTTACATGTTCCACATCATAACATTTTACATGAATTTGGTCTAGGGAACAAGTAATTAACTAACTAACTAACCAACATGAAAATACAATACAAAGTAATTGTTACAAACAGCACAGGATCAGCACTAAAACCAAATCTTCCCATTAGGATATATGAATATGATGGGGATATGACAAACTGTAACATCACTCATTCACTATGATTTGTAGATACCATCAATGGAAAAGAAGTTTGTGGTATGTGGAAAATGTGAATGTATATATTAACAAAGAAAACTGGTCCTCTTTGTTAATGTCAAGTTTGGCTCTTTACAGTATGTTTCAGACAAATTGCAAACGCCCACATAACAGTTGTTGTGGAAACAGTCCAGATTCATGCTCAAACTAAGATTAGTTGTGCATTTTTATTTATTTAACCCTTTATGATCATATTTTGAGTGCCACTTTGTGATGGTGCAGAATTTTTGTGTAATTAAGTTCATGACTTTTCCCTTAAGAGTCAGAGGTGCAAAGTTTTTTTTTTCCCTCATCATCTATAAATGAGTAAATGTGTTGGGAGTTAACTTTAAGATAAGAGTCAGGTCTCTTAAAGAATATTCAGGCACATATAAGTAGCACTCAAATGAAAACAAGACAGATGGAAAAAAATTAAATAAACTGTTTATAATTTCAAAGCTAATTGCCATAACTGTTAATACCTTTGCCCCACTATGACACAAGACAGTCAATGTCTCCATGGAAAAATGTTTATAGTTGCCTATGGAATCAAGATTGTACCCAGGCACACACCTCTTCATCTGAAGCAAATCAACAGCCATGAATGTCTTTCTTCAGTGCTCCAAAAATATGGAAATCGCATAGGGAGAGATCAGGACTGTATGGATTATGTGTAAGGGCGTCCCAGCAAAATTTCTGCAATGTACTCAAAACAACCTTGTCAACATGTTACTCAGAGTAAGCGATGTCAAGAATCAATGAAGACCATACTCAATAATGAACGTATAAAAATGTTTTGTAAAATGTCAGCAGATCATTTTAATGTGAATTATAGCTCTGCTCAGGAAGCATATCTGTACATGGACATGTAATTAATATTCATGATTGACTGCAAGTACTCTAACTTAAAATCACTTCAAGAGTATGAAAGAATAATTAATAAGTAGTATACCGAAATTAAAACTGCACCATTTATTTATTTCATGTTCCGTAGATCCAAGCAGGAAGTGAACCACAAAGATATGGAACATATCAAATTGTACATAGTTCAAATATAACTTACATAAATACAATAAAGATACAATAGGACACCAGACAAAGAACATGTGGGTTTTATGTGGCATTGAACTGTAATAATACACTTTTAGGATCGAAACGACATTTATTTCGTCACTTGATAGAGCAAATACAGAAATATGGCTGTCAAATATAGCACTATAACACAAAGACTAGAAAACAAAACCAAAGAGCATAGTCAAAGAACTGTCACTTCACATTAGAGATGCCACGGAGCCCCCCCCCCCCCTCGCCCCTGGAAGCGCAGCGCACGGTGGAGCGGGGCTTGCACACGACCACAAAAAAATCTTCGTGTCAGCATGGCGGGTGGAGGCAGCATCTGGCATGCGAAATGTGCATCTCGGGCATGTCATCGTCAGCATCCCACGCATCGGACAGCTGCGCAGTCAGTAGCAAGTCAAAGGGGACCGCAGCAACAGTGGGTGAGGTGTCAGCAAATGCAGGCTGGTAGGGAGCGATGGGAAGTGGCTCCAGGAGAGCCCATGCAGGTTTTACTCACTGAACAGAAACTGTACTTGCTAGTAGGAATTTCGAATTGTTAAGATGGAGAGCTTTGTGACATATGGGTGGGCCGTCCGTGGTGAGGATTTGGTGACCAGTGCCATTGCTGAATGCTGAGACCCGCGAAGGGAGTCGCGAGAGGGGGAGCATGAGCAGTGGCAGTTGACTGACCTTGGCATGCTAGGATGGCATGTGCGGAGCATCGGCAGCAGGCAACAACTGAGGACATGGCGTGGTAGCCACAAAATGCGAGGGATCCCATGAAGCGAGAACATGAGCGTCCGTGCCAAACCAGAGTGAAGTGGGCAGAGCATCAGCGGCAGATGATGTTGGAGGGCGTGCGGCAGCACCCACGCGATGCGAAGCTCTCCGGGAAGCGAGAACAGGAGCGTCCTGCTGGTCCAACTGCGGCAGCAGGGAAAATGCAGCTCAACACATGAGCAAAGCAGAGTGCACGTAATGTGTGCAGAGCCCATCGATCGGTTTGCGGACATCCGGTGAATCAGAGAGACGTGCCACAATATCGTCGAGCAGAGATGCACATGTAGAAAGTGCAGCCAAGGAGGTGGAGAGTGGTGACATGCCAAGTTTGTTCAAGCACGGAATGGTAGAACCAGATGTTTGGCAGAGCGTAGCAACCTGCAGGTCTGGTGAAAGCCCGTAATGGTGTAGAAAGTCTAACCCAATTACAGGTTTGTCCATGTCGGTGACATGGAAGGTCCTTGCTCATGTGCTTGGCCAGGATAATGCCGATGCCAGCACCGGTGTCAATGATAAAGTTAGTGTTTGATGGCAAGTTGGTGATGTAGAGGCCTGGTGCTGCTGGAGCAAGTGGTGCGGCATTGGACGGTAGGCGGCGTGAAAAATCGTGTCAGGACTTGGTGCCGAAGCGGGGCAACCAGTCTTGGTTGGGAAAGGCACAAGGTGTGCAACAGTTGCAGGCGACATCCCTGTAAGTAGTGTGGAATCGGCACAGAGCAGCTGACTGCGTTGGTTCAGGAAGCTGGTCGGGTTACTTCTCGGCCAAGGATGGCAGCTGTCGGGGGGCCACAGGCACTACCTCCTGCAGGCCACTAGGTGGCAGCTCCTGAGAGGCAGCTAAGGTCCTGAGGCGAGGCGCTGCAGGGCACACGGGGGATGCGCTGGCTGGGTCGTAGCTCGAGAACACTCGGGCTGCTACTTGGATGAGGTTGGCTGCTGTTGGGAGAGTCTAAGTAATACCCTCTGTAGGCCGCCAGGAGGCAGCCTCTGGCAGGTCGCTGAGCTGCTGAGGTGCGTGCGCTGGCCTCTACCGGTGGCATATGGAACTGGTGAAGTAGGGGTGCCAACTGAAGGCAAAGGCGATGTCGCCCGTGAGAGATAGCGTCAGTGACAAATGATTGCATCAATGACGTGAGATAGCAGGTGCAGTTGTAGGTCTGACAGTAGTTTGACCATCCACAGAGTCAACAGTGCAGTGTGAGATAGTGCTTGGTCATCAGTCAATGGATGAAGGCGGAGCCAGAGCTGTGAAGGCGTGCGATCATTGAGGTCCTCATCATGGATGATGTGGTGGATGGCCTCAGCTGGAGGGCGAGAGAGGCGTTCGATAAGCAAAGTTTTCGCCATCACATACATGGGCAAAGCAGGTGGTGAGAGTAGCAGATCACTTATTAGATCAGGATGGTCATGGAGGTGGCTCACCAGGCAGGCGAAACATGTGTTGTCATCTGAGATCATTTGAATATCCAGTAGATGGTCCACCAGGGCGAACCAAGTCTTAGGGTTGTCCTTTTGCAACGTGGGCAGCTTAGGAAATCTGCCAGGTAACTCATAATGATGTAGCACAGGCAGGAAAAGATCATTTTTGGTGGTTGAGGGAGCCCCCAATGCCAGGAGTGCAATAGCGGTGGACGATGCGTCGCCCGTGGTCTGTGTAGGGTGGCGGCTGCAAGCAGCACATGATGTGGACTGAGGCGGTGCAACCGACAGCACAATGTGTCCCAACTGCAGGCTAGAGGCAGGCGCGGCGTGGGCGAAGCAGCCGGTACCGTTGCAACAGTGGGTGGAAGGCAGTCACGGTGCAGCCAAGGGGGGCTGATCCAGAAACCGGTCCTGAAGAAACGGCCGATGCCATTACAAGAGGGGGCAGAAGGTGATCGTGGTGTGACCACGAAGCGACGGTAGCAGAAATCGGCATGGCTGAGTGATTGGTGTCGCCGTGATGGCGTGCAGGGGGGGTGACGTCAGGCATGTAAGATGTGCAACCCCATGGGCATGAACGTTTGAAGCACAGTCTCGAAATGCATCAGCACATCAAACCAACCCGAAGGTGACTGCTTAACCAAGGAATGAAATACAACGTCCTTCACATGATTATTGTTCACAATGTTGCTAAGTGATGTGCACTGTTCAGGTGGCAGGCATTGCTGTGTAGTAGCATTTGACAGTGGCCATGTTGGGCCGGTGACAGTTAAGTGGCCGCTGGCATGGCAGGGGCCAGGTAATTGTTCACCTTTAACCAATTGTATATTAGGGACACTTGTATATATGCAAGCACAGTTAAAAGGGTGCATGGCACCAGCATAAAACGACACTGGTAGATCCATTGTTCCAAAGACAATATGGGCCGGCACACGGAGTGCATTACTAATGAAAATAAGCACAAAATAATTCCTGAATGATCAATGTTGAAGTCGGGGTCACAACTGTAGTTTTTACATGGCGTTGAATCATAATAACACACTTTTAGGATCGAAACAACATTTATTTAATAACTTAATAGAGTGAATACAGAAAGATGGCTGTCGAAATAGTGCTAGAACACAAAGAAAATAAGGCAAAAACAGAAGAGCATAGCCAAGAACTGTCGCTATGCATCAGAAACACCACACACATATCTCCAATTAACAAAAAATGTGTGTTACACTGAGGGAGTGTCAATAATAAATGCAGGAAGGAAGGTTAAGCTAAATATTACAATAAATATATGAATATGAAAAACCATATCTTTTTTGTGTGATAGTGATCAAAATAAAATTAACTAAAAACATTTCTAAAAAAATTGTAAGTTTAGTATTCATTTAGTATTCATTTTCTCTCATAAATTTATCAACCATATAAAGATTTCTTTATTAGGTTTTCTTTCAGAATTAGTTTGAATTTTGGCAACTGTTTACGAAGGTATTTGGTACGTGATGGAATTGTATTAAAACATTGAATGCCTGAGTAAAGAACTACATTTTGAATCAGATACTTTTCAATCTAATATGGAGACCAATTTTGGTTCTTCTGTTATAGTCATGATATTCACAGTTGTCTTCGTATAGGAAAAAGTTATTACAGACAAAGGTTAATAACGAAGAAATATACTGTGAGGAGGTGGTAAGGATCCTCATCTTTTAAAACAATTAGCTGCATGAGTTTCTGTGATGGATACCACTTATTATCCTGATGGCACTTTTGTGCAGTGAAAATTCTTTCTGCTAGAGTTTGGTTCCCTGAGAATTTAACAGCATATGACATTAATGAATGAAAGCAGCTAAATTAGGAAGCCTTAATGGTATCTACTTTAACCACTGAAGCAATAAATCATAGTGAAAATGTTGCTGATTGGTTCAAATGGTTCAAATGGCTCTGAGCACTATGGGACTCAACTGCTGGGGTCATAAGTCCCCTAGAACTTAGAACTACTTAAACCTAACTAACCTAAGGACATCACACACATCCATGCTTGAGGCAGGATTCGAATCTGCGACCGTAGCGGTCGTGCGGTTCCAGACTGTAACGCCTTTAACCGCTCGGCCACTCCGGCCGGCAATGTTGCTGAACCAAGTTTTTTTTTAACATGTCTGAAAGAACAGGTACTACACATTCATACAATCTTCTAAAAGATTAAGAATATGGGTTTACCAATTACATTCACTGCCTATATATGCATACAGGAAGTATCCTCAGCTTTTTGTGTTGGGTTATCTCTACACTTTATGTTAATTTCTTCATGATTTCTTTCTGGTGTATCAAACCTAACATAATGGGTTTTATCTGCATTGATTCAGAGGCCATTTGAAGAAAACCAATTAAATATTTCAGAAACTGACAAGTCATCTGCAAAAAAGTAAATTTACTCTTTGTATCAGAACAAAGAGGGTAGTCATTAATGAATATAAGAAATAGCATTAGACCTAAAACATAACCTTGTGGCACACCACAATTTAAGACACCCCACTCAGACAAGACAGATTCTCCAGATGAGCAATTGTGCATTACAGTTTGATTTCAGTCCTTTAGGTTTGGCAGAAGCCATGAACCAAATGTACCACACAAACCATACCATTCTTCCGCCTTTTGTAAGAATTTGATGATTTACCCAACTGAAGGCTTTTGAGCGATCACAAAAAATACCTACTGAAGACATTTTTTTGTTAATGGCTCCCGAAACTTGATTGTTAAAAGACAATATTGCTTGTTCAGCACAAAAATCAGCATGAAACCCAAATTTACTTTTGCTGACAATACTGTGGAAGTTGAGATAGTCAACAGCCATTCTGTGCATGAGTTACTCAAGATTTTTTGAAAATATAGTTAAAGTGGAGATTGGGAAATAGTTTATAAAATTACTTTTTTAAAAGGTGCATCCCTACAGCCAGTTTTAGTCTGTCAGGGTAATTTCTTCTCAAAGTGATGTATTGAAAATGTTGCATACAGCAGGATTTATATACTTATAATATTTTTTCAATATTTTATTAGAAATATTGTCCACACCAACAGGTGTTTTGTTTTTTAATGGCTTAATTATTCTTTCATTCTCATTTAGTGTACCAGGAAGTATGGATAACAGTGGGGTTCTGTCACTAATAACATTCTATAGAAGAGCTATTGCTTCATCCACAGATCCTTTACAGCCTGCTTTCTCTGCTGCTGTCAAAAAATGTTTAAGATTTCTGTAACCGTTTCAGATTTCTTTACAATAATGTTCCCTTGTTTAATTTCTGTCTCTGTCATGTTACCTGTTTTTCTGCCAGTTTCCTTCTTTATTACATTCCAAATTGTTTTTGTTTTGTTTTCTGACTTCTCAATTTCAGATTTTATGCACATACCGGTACTCTTAGATTTATTTATTACCTGGATCAAGACCGTTTAACCCCCTCATGTGGTGAGCATGTGTAGAAAATGAGTCTGCAAGGACAAGTAAGGAATGAAAATTAAAGTAAAAAAGAATTTGTAACAATTTTGTCAACATACACCCTCTGTATGGTGACCATGTGTGAAATACAAATCTGCATTGCTGAAATTGAATTTGGAGATTAACAAAAAAGATTAAGCTTATCAAGAAGAATTCTGTTACATCTCAAATAAGAAAAGTTGACTTATTGAAAAATACTTTAATTATAATTTGATTGACCAAGATCCAAGAATAGTGTGTTATACCAATGGGACAGTTTGGAAGAGAAATCATGGGGGCAGACAATATCATTAGGTATGTGAGCATTATCATAAGTGAGCCATGTTTGCCAGCTTTGTGAAAAAAATATAACTAAAGACTTTGCAATAACTCCAAGAGAAAAATACAACCAAACTATAGAGTTTATATTCCTATGCAAAGTGAATTAAGAGATTAATTTACATTCATGTTGAAAAACTTTGATTACATGGTATGACTTACTTGCATACAATATTTGTACCACAGAAAAATCAGCATAATTGTAAATTGAATAAATGTTTGTTTATTACATCAAAGAGTTGTTAAAATCTGCATATGTGTACTGATAAACTATTTAAAATGGTTTTTATAATTTGCAAAGAAGAAATGGAAGTAAATTTTTCTTGGCAACCTAAATCAAGCTGTTGTCATGAAACTCAACAAACATTACCTAAAAACATTTGGCAGATAATATAAATAATAATATAAAGAGATTTGCCATTAGTTGAAGAACATTTAAATCGACCTCAAAAAAAGTTAATCAAAAGTTCCTAGTCAAAAACAAAATGTGGAATGTTTGCTTGCATTAGAAGATGATTGGGTGTAATCTCAATCTGCAAGGAGAAGATTAAGACAAGAAAGTAATATCAGAGTATGCAGTAGGCATGTTCTACCAGTTTAGCTGCTACTTGTAGGCTGCATTTAACCATCAGCAGATTCTACATAATGTGGCCAGGTGGCAAAGACAAAAAGCAGCAATGGCAGCCTGGCATACATGACAACTGCAAGCAATGAGGTGCAATCAATTTTCAGCATGGTCCACTACATCAAAACTCAGTGAGTTCTGTTTCTTTAACATACCATTTATTAGACAGTGTCTTCCCAGTAACAATTAAAACATTGACTTTATCACTAGATGAATACCAAGCTACAAAATCTATTTATCAAACAATATTCAGTTTCAAAACAGAACTTGTTCAGTAAAATTGGTTCATTATTCAAATATACAAAGAATGTGTCAATGACACCAATATATACAGAAGAGAACAATAATTTATTATTTATAATTAGCATTCTCTTAGTTAGTTTACAATAACAATTTTGAGGCTATTTACATTAATATTTGGTAGCAGATTAACACAATGGCTTGCATAAAGGGGAATGTGATTTTGGAAACAATTCTGCAAGTGATTTTACAGCCATAAACAGAAATAAAGGCAGAAATGAATGACAAACTTCTCAAATGGACAAAAATTAACAGATTTAAGTTCTCAATTAAATGGAAGAATAGATATGTAATGAAGGAGAATATAATTAGAATTTAAACATGTGAAAGAATTAGATGATCTAGAACTGGTGGAAGAAAGACTGGAAAGCAAAACAAAACATTTGCTTGCAATCAGATCTTTACAGGGTAATTTGGTGTGTATAGTGGAAAAAAATTATTAGACACAAATGTGAATTTAGGAAGAGTCACAATCAAAAATGTTGAAACATTTTCTACAATTAAAAATGAAACAGAATAATGTATAGGAAAATTAGGAACCTCTATGGGGATCTCAAATAATGAGGGGATTACCAGAACTACTGTGCAGGTAGATTTAGGCTCCACATTAAGTAATAATGAAGATAAGTGTTACAACATATAAGATTTAATTAATAAAAATTATCTTAAGTTTGAATGAGGAAGAAGGAAGGTTGAAACTGAACTCGGGCTCGTTTACTACCTAATTTTCACATGGCTCATCTGTAAAGGGGGTTGGTAGTAAACGGTTGCATTTGCACCCCTATTATTGAGTCAGATATTGGCTGGCTTTTGAAGAGCAGTGAATTGAACTATACACGTTCAGATTGAAACTTATTTATTCAAAAGAAACACTTTAACATTGTGGCCATGCATTTTTAAGTTCACAAATAATAATCGGAGCAATTCGTACACTGTTTGTCTCACACCCACACACTTTCACTTTGTTCCTTCGCATACCCCGGCTCGCGGCACTTTGCCGCTCCCAACTCGCCACCACAACGGCCAATGACCAAATAGCCCGATTTTCCCACTCATATCCACAGTACTGAGTCGGGTCACATGACACCACAGTAGTCAAAATAATCGCTAAACATGGCCACAATCGTTTACAATATTTTATAATATTTAAATACTTAAATCTAAATACATTATATAATTTTAGAAATTATCACCACACTTATATAATTCGTTGCAATTAAAAGAAAACCAAAACACTACGCAACGAAACTACAACACCCATCAAAATACAAAACAAGTATTGTCTGGTCTATTTTGCCCAGCATATTATCTCTGCTGCTGTGCTTTAAATTTTAAATTACTTGAAAGAGTTCCATATTATCCCCTGTTACCTTACATACCCCCACTTCATGGAGACATTACCTTAGTAATGGCAACATGAAGTAGCACCAAATGGAGTGAACCCATATTACTTTATATATTAAACATTTTAATAAGAACTATAATGGCACCAAAACATGTAGAACAGTGTTATAGTGGTGAGTTAATCAGTGTAAGTACTGTCATCAGAAAACATACATACATAATCCAACAATGTATCCAACTCAAATATACAATTAGATAGTCTTCTATTGAGTCTGATTGGGCAGGCAAAATAAATGCCCATGTTAGTCTATATGTAGGTTGCACACTCACTGCACATTAACACTTCCACTTTTTACACAGTTGTTTCTGTAAGTTGCAGGAAGTTGTTGTAACCGGATCCTTGTGTTCACAGGTTTATGCATTGGAATACAGTCTTTCCAAACTTGTCAGCCAGCAGCACTGTGCTTCCTCTCATTAGCCAAGCCATCCTATCAAAATTTAATCAAGTCCTCATAAATCTTGCCTAGACATGCAGGCCCACATTTCCCAGGAATCAGGCTATCCAAATCCTCCCTGGAACATCCTGTTTTCACTGATCAGTTCTTATTGAGGTTTGTACAAATGACAAACATGCACACAAATCAAACACAAACATGGCATAGTTAAATATATTCTATTTCACCCTTCAAATGTTCCCAGATCAGGAGCTCCGACACTTCTACCCCCCGCACCAAGAGAATTTATTCCCAGATGCAGATTCTTATATTTTTTGAAGCATCCATACAGCTATATCACTGTACATAAATACACTCAATTTTTCCTTTTTTTATGAATTCCTATATAAATTTTCACATAATATTTGGCAATATCTTGAAACCCATTCTTTTATGACATTTCCATGGCTATCTAGATTCAATCATAAATGGCAAACAAACTCATCAAGGTCATAAACTTTTACAAGCATCCACTTAGCCATTAGTGTTCTTTCCCTCACTTCCCTCATGAACATCTTATAATAAGCAAGTTAATTATTTCCCATATGCCCCTACAATTTGCATATTTAGTGATTGCCCTACATGACTGTCCCAGCAACAATCCTACCCCCACGCACCAGTATCAACTCCAGGTGCCACAGATACATTATAAATTTTAATAAAATCTCAGCTATTTTTTTTTAACAAACTATTTGCAGATTTCCTCCCTCCTATATTCTCCACACATTTATACAGAAATAGACTATATGTACAGTAGGTTTCAGTTCCCGTATGACTTTCAACAAGGCTTCTATCACACCCACACCCGTTATGCAAATCCATTGGACAACAGATTCCCTTGTTGCAAATACATACAGTATAATGAAGTTTGTTGATCACCAACAATGGCATCGCAACATACACAGTAACACAAATAATACTCCAATTATAAATACGTGTATACATAGCCCCCAATAATTTTTTTTTTTTTAACTCGACAATAGTGTACATGGGAATCTCACTTCCTTAACCTTTATTCTTTTACCACATATTTTTTTAACTCTGTTACATTTCTCAGTCCAAATGGCTTTTTGGACACTTGATATACCAACCTATATGCATTAGGGTGTGGACAACCCATTATCTCAAAGGGTCCATGGTATAATTCAAATAACTTTTTGATTTCGCCATCAATGTCACTGGATTTTTTCTTGTTCCTCACCAGCACCTTATCTCCCTCCTTGAACTTTGTTGTCTTATACCTTTCTCTATGCCTCCTCTGTCTCTCATGTCCTTTCTTTAACATTTGCTGTCTGGCCATCTGCATCTTCTCTTGACTTGTCAAGTCTTGAGATGGAGGAAAATCTATGTGTTCTGCTATTATATCGTCTGGCTTTATATCTTTCATGAGCTCATAGGGTGAGAATCCTGTCGCACAACTCTTCACTGTGTTCGTAAGATCCTCAAACACAGTTATATATTCTGCCCAAGTACTATGATTTTTACTGCAATATGTCCTACATAGCCTACCCAGCTCCCTCATATACCTCTCAGTCAGGTTTCCTGCAGGTTGATACACTGAAATACTTATATGCTTTATCCCAGATCTTTGCATAAACTTCCCCCTCACACTAGATACAAATTGTGCTCCATTATCAGACAGAACATTCTCTGGTTTTATAACATTCACAAAGTAATCTTTCTCTAGCTTGTTAAGTATATTCTGGCTAGTGGCCTTTTTCAGTGGATACAGCCTTACAAACTTTGAGAATACATCAACAGCTAAAAGAACATACTTTACACCCCCTCGACCTGTTGGCAGCCTCCTAAATAAATCAATAGCCAGCAGTTCACCATTTCTTTTAGGGACAATATTCTGCATCTCTCCTTGTACTGCAATAGTATTATACTTCACTTTTTGACATTTGTCACAAGAAGCCAACTGTCTCTTTACTCTCCTGGCCATGTTGTTAAGACTAACATAGTCATGCAGTATTTCCAAACATTTCCGAGCCCCATAATGCCCATTGCTAAGGTGGATGTAATTGATTAATTTTTCCACATGCTCATCTGGAGTACATACCTTCCACTCCTCTTTGTCCAAATTTCTTCATCTAAATAAAATACCCTTATAAATTCTATAGTATTTAGCTATTTTTTCATGTTCTTTACTTCCAAAGTTTGTTTTGATAAACTTCAAGGTTTGGTCCCCATTCTGAAGTCTCCTCATGTCCTTACAGATGGATCTGATTTCCTTCTCTCCACCCACTCCTTTCATATACAATATCTGTAGTTCTTTCTCGTCTCCATTCACTTCATGTTCTTCTCCAATGAAAGGTAATCTTGATAAGGCATCAGCCACATTGTTGTCTGTGCCCTTAATATATCTTACCTCATAGTTAAACTGCTGCAAAAACATCCTCATAGTTAAACTGCTGCAAAAACATGGCCCATCTCATGAGTCCATTATTGAACAGCTTACATTCTTGCAAATAGCTCAGAGCGTTATGGTCTGTGTAAACAATCACTTTCCTACCTTCCACATATATCCTGAACTTCTGAAATCCAAAAACTATGGCTAAAAGTTCCTTCTCTGAGATACCATACATTAATTCATGTTTGGACAGCATTCTGCTTGCAAAAGCGATTGCCCTGTGCTCGGTCTTCCCATCTACTACCCTCTCCTGAAATAGCACTGCCCCTATCCCATAATCTGAGCTGTCTGCCCCAATACAGAAAGGCAAAGACAAATCTGGATAGAACAAAATTTTGCTGTTTTTTAAGCTATTCTTGATGGCTTTAAATTCCCGGTCACAGTCAGATGTCCAGCACCAGGTTACACTTTTCTTTAACAGTCTACATAAGTTAGGTGAATTCGGGCTATAATCACTTATGTACTTCCTATAGAATGAACATAGTCCTATAAATGATTTCAATTGTTTCCTGTTTGTTGGCACCTTGCAGTCAACAATAGCCTTGATTTTCTCTTTATTGGGCAGAATGCCATCAGGAGTTAACTGATGACCGAGAAATAGTAATGTTGCTTGAAAAAATTCACACTTACTTAACTTAAGGGTCATCCCCCCTTTAGATATAGCCTTGAATACATCCTCCAACAGCTGACAGTGCTCTTGCCAATTGCTACTCGTAATCAAAATGTCATCTACGTACACGGTCAATTTTCTCATTAGTTCATCCCCCAACACATGACTTAAAGCCCTTACAAAAACTGCTACAGATATTGATAAACCAAATGGCACAACTGTAAACATATAAGTCCTGCCCTCAAATAAGAAAGCAGTGTACTTTCTGCTCTCTTCAGCCAATTGCACCTGCCAGAACCCTGAAGTCAAATCAACACTTGACAGAATTTTAACATTATAAAATTTTTGCAACAGCTCATCCATGTTCTCTGGCTGATCATTTTCTTTGACTATTATTTTATTTAGCTTTCTTGCATCCAGTACTATTCTTATAGAACCATCCCTCTTTTTCACCACTACTATTGGATTACAATACTCACTCCTCCCCATTTCCAGTATGCCCCACTTCAACATCATCTGTATCCTTGCCCTTACAGCCTCTATATTAGCTATTGCTATAGGATAAGGTTTGGCCCTTATCACTTCATGTGGCAATACCCTCAAAACATAACTGAAATTTACGACTTCTCCAGGTCTGTCGAAGAACACATGCTTATGCTTACACAATAAACCTGTAAGCTGCACCTTTTGTTCCTCATTTAAATGTCCCATTTCATTTACTTTGTTATGTATCTGCTGTTCAGTGCACATCTCATCACCTACCTCTTCTATCCTTTGTAAATGAGTAACTGTCTCACCTCATTTTAATTCCCCTTTAAATTTTATTCTTCGTCTATTTCCACCAGCATCAAATTCTACCACTCTGTCCTTTACAAAAATGCTACAGTCATACTCATACAAGAAGTCCATACCCAAAATTACATTCAATGCCAAACCCTTCACCACAAAGCAACTAATATCAAAACAATACTCATTACTATTAAATTCCAGTAATACTTCCCTGCTGATGGGCTTGCTACATGTCCCAGTTGCTGTCTTAATTTTGACTCCTGTAACTGGTAATTCTGTTAATCCTAAACCTTTAATTTGCTGCCAGAAAGATTCAGAGATTGCAGATAAACTTCAGCCAGAGTCTAATAATGCTATATCTGTAGCTCCTCCCACACTGATATCAATTATTGGCTGTATCACCTCTATTTCTACTCTGTTCAACCCTGATTCCTGTAATAAATCTCTTTCTGCTTCACTCCTGCTTTCCTCTTGCATAATGCAAATATCTTTAGGTCTTTCTCCAAAACATACATCAGTATCCCCTTCAAACAGATCCTTAATAGCAAACTCAACATTCTCTTCTTCACTTAATTCTTCCAATGTTCTGGCAATTTTAAATTTTATTTTACCCCATTCTTCAGACATCAAAGCTTTATGTAAATTTGCATAGGACACCCAATCACTCAAATCATAATCAGCCTCCTCCTTTCCTAACCATCCACAATTAACATCTTTCAGGCTTGCATCATCAGTTAAGAAAACATAGGTTTCAATTTTATCTTCTGGGCAACCTACAGCAACATTCTCCATATCATTACACAGTTCCATATCCACACTGAAGTCATTATCACTATCACAGTTAACACCTGCACCCACAAGCACAGTAACCTTATCAGTAGGTAATTTACCAGCATTTTCCACATTGTCAAATACACCACTCATATTAGCCTTTACATCACACTGAATAACCCTCTCCTCACCTTTTCCACAATTCTCCATACTATTTCCAATAGACATCTCTACCCATTCATCACACCCATTATTACTGTGAACATTGCCCCTTAATTCCATATCCACTTGTGTTCCCCCTTTTGATGAAACTACCTCTGTCTCTGATCTTTCAATGAATTTTGCTGCACACAAACCAATATTGTCCTCCTCTACTTGTAATTTCTCTTCCCTTTTAAACATGTCATCAATGTAAAACACACTGTTCATTGCTGGTATTAGCCTTGTTCCCTTTTTTCCTCTTATACCTTTTATCTGTATTTCTATAATTGTTAAAACCTCCCCATAGATTTTCATTTCCTAAGACAGCATCCATATGACATATCCCAATTTCCCTATTTTCCTTGCTGACTTTATTACACATCCATCTCATCATGTTCTTGTCTGGCCCTGTTCACATAATTACCAGCCCCCCTGCGGACCTTAAGTGAGGCATCAATTAGTTTTTTGATTGCCTACCCTGTCCATTTGCATCTGGCATTCCTATTCTCATTCCTTCTCTATCACTCCTCATCTGATCAAAATTGTCTCTTCTCCCCCCAAAATTTCTGTTATACCTTTGTGGCCTGCTTCTCCAATCTCTATCCTGATTATTCTGAACACTTCTATCTTCTCTCCATCTGTTATGGCTATTACTGTATTCATAATTAATACTGTTTCCCTTTCACGATACCTTCCACACTCCCTATGTTCCATGTATTTAGGTCTGTAACACAATGCCCTGTCCATATTATCCACAAAATTAAGAACTTCTTCCACTGAATCTGTTGCACTGTGAATCGAATCCCATTGAAAATGCTCTGGTAATCTTCTCTTTAGTGTAGATATTTCTGTTAATACACCCCGTGGCCTATCCAAATGATTTAATGTATTCAGTTCTCTAACACATAACTTTCTCATGCTTTCCTTTCCACTCTTGTAACTGGGTCCATTCAAAAAATTGTTCTGTAATCTTAGTTGTTTTGCCTGGCCCCAGTATTTGTTCAAGAACAGGTTTTCAAAGGTTTTAAAATCACAAAATTTATCATCATTTTGGTTCGCCCAGGTTTGAGCTCCCCCTTCCAACTGCCTCTTAACATATTTAATTTTTGCCTGCTCACTCATCCCTGTCACAAAGTTATCCTTACATGCAGCTAGAAAGTCAACTGCATGGTATTTATTCTCCCCACTAAAAGGTTTTGACTGAAATCCATGCCCCAGAGGATATCCCAACAATAAATTTCCATTCCCTGCTGCCACAGTATTAACTGTTTCCCTCAAGACATTTATTTCCCCTTCTAATTCCTTCTTATTGACAGTAATTCCCTTATGGCAATGCAGCACTCCTATCTTAATGGATTCAATGTCTGCCTCTGTTTCTGAAATAATGTGCATTTCTGTTCCTGTACCTGAATCTGCCCCACAAGATTACTTTGCACAGTGTCCACCTTGGCTACTAGTCCTCTTTCAACCTCATCAACTCTCTCAATAACTCCCTCAACAATTTTAACTGTGTTTTCGACTTTATCTGTAATTTGAGTGAATCTGAGATCTAGCTGATCAAATTTTTCACTCACTGTCTTTATCTTATCACTAAGCCTTAATTCCATATCCCCTATTTTCGAATCCATTTCTCCAACTATTGCAGTTTTTATATTCCCTATTTCCAAGTCTATTTCTCTTAATTTACTAGTAAGTTTTACAAAAAATGTACTGAGGTCACTTCCTGGTATCCAGCCTATTTCTTTTGGCATGCTAGGGCTACTACAGTTACTCCTAACATCCACTGATTCGCCTTCACTTTGAGATTCACGCGTCTCATCGGCCATGGCTAATGAAAGGGCACAATTTTGCAATGTAGCTGCTGGCTGTACTTATCTTTTATATCCTCATGTGACGCGACGTCTGCAGTGAGCTCAGCAGCACAGCTATTCAATTAATCGTAATCGGCAGCGTGGACACGCAGCAAACTCGATCAGGAGCGAGAACACGTTGCGTGGGCCCCTGGCAGCATGTAGTCTTGTTGGTCGGTGGCACAGACGACGGCGTTGATCGTCGGCAGCATGTGGATACAGCTTCGACTGCTTTACCTGTAGCAACACATGGACATGGCACGGACGATGGTTTTTTTCTCGCGGCAACACGTGGTCATGGCACAGACGACTGTTTTACCCTCGGCAACACGTGGACATGGCACGCACGGTGGTTTTACCCACGGCAACATGTGGTCGACTCATCAGACTGTGTAACTGACTGCTTCACAATCTTGGTGGCCTTATATCGGCGTAACCACGGGGCAGCGCGTATCTTGTCCAGCACAAACACTCCAGTACTGCTAATGCACCGATTTAGCTCAGAGCCCCCACACTGACTGTTCAAAAGCCTAACATCAGACAGACATCCGATTCCGAAATACTATGGAATATGGAAGAAATTCCTATCCCGGACGAGCCCCCAATTGCAACTGAACTCGGGCTCATTTACTACCTATTTTTCACGTGGCTCATCTGTAGAGAGGGTTAGTAGTAAACGGTTGCATTTGCGCCCCTATTATTGAGTCAGATATTGGCTGGCTTTTGAAGAGCAGTGAATTGAACTATACACGTTCAGATTGAAACTTATTTATTCAAAAGAAACACTTTAACATTGTGGCCATGCATTTTTAAGTTCACAAATAATAATCGGTGCAATTCGTACACTGTTTGTCTCACACCCACACACTTTCACTTTGTTCCTTCGCATACTCTGGCATCCATGCTTGCACTCGCGGCACTTTGCCGCTCCCAACTCGCCACCACAACCGCCAACGACTAAAGACCCCAATTTTCCTGCTCATGATCCACAGTACTGAGTCGGGTCACATGACACCACAGTAGTCAAAATAATCGCTAAACATGGCCACAATCGTTTACAATATTTTATAATATTTAAATACTTAAATCTAAATACATTATATAATTTTAGAAATTATCACCACACTTATATAATTCGTTGCAATTAAAAGAAAACCAAAACACTATGCAACGGAACTACAACGCCCATCAAAACACAAAACAAGTATTTTCCGGTCTATTTTGCCCAGCATATTATCTCTGCTGCTGTGCTTTAAATTTTAAATTACTTGAAAGAGTTCCATATTATCCCGTTACCTTACAAGGTATGAAAAGAATTAGAGGATCTATTGGTTAAATGTACGTTACAATATAATAGTTGGGATGATTTCTCTGCTGTACATGCCAAAGGCTTAGACCACCAATTATACCTTGGATATGAATACCCAGTACTGTTTTTAAGGTATTTAAGGGCATATTACCTGAGCAGTGGTGGACCGAAAGAATATTCATTGTGTTGTAAGCCATCTAGAAGGGGAGCCAGCACACTTAAGTATATTACAATCAAAAGAATTTACAGTTTACCATGAATATGAGGCAGTTTTTAAATCCAAGTATTGGTGTGAAGGTGCATAAAAGAAATTACTTTAAAATTGTTGAGTTCAAAGCCTTACAATAATAGCTGGAAAGGACATAAGGACTTTGTAGAATGGCATTTATAATGCAAAATCTTTAGATGATACTATTAGAGCAGACCATTTATTAGAACTGTTTACTACTATGATACCATGAATGGTTAGAAAGGATATGCTCCTTGGTAAGGGCTGGGGAAAGGTATCAGTCTTATTAGAGTCTCTTGAACAGATTGATACACAGAAGAACTACCTGAAAAATGGCAAAACAGCAACAGTTCAAAGAATAAAAGGTTGAATGAAAGAATCCAGGACAGACATCATGATACAGGAGCAAAACATGATCAAGAGTATAACAGGATGGGGTACAAATGGAAAAATAATAAACAAAATAAAGGACATTCAGAGGTGTTGAGTCGCAGAAAGGGGCAACAAAAAGACTGTCGAAAAGTTAGCTTTCGGCCAATAAGGCCTTTGCAAAAATAGACAACACACACACACGCACAACTCACATATACTTGACCACAGTCTCAGGCAGCTGTAGCAAGACTGCAAGCAACAGCGCATTATGGGAGGTGCAACCGGATGGGGGTAAGAATGAGGCTGGGGCATGGAGGGGGAGGGATAGAAGGGTAGGAGTGGGGTATGTTAAAGTGCTGCTGGGAGTATGCAGGGATGAGGTAGAGAGTAGGGCAGCTAGATGCTGTCCGTAGGATAGACAGAGGGCAGGGGAGAGTGGGTGGGAGTAGCTGAAATGGAGAGAAGTAAAAGGACTGGATATGTTAGTGGAATAGAGGGCTGCGTAATGCTTGAATGTAAATAGGGAAGGGGCTAGATGGGTAAGGACAATGACCAATGAAGGTTGAGGCCAGGAGGGTTACAGGAACGTAGAATACATTGCAGGGAGAGGTTGTACCTGAACAATTCAGAAAAGTGGTGTTGGTGGGAAGGATCTAGGTGGCAGTCATTGAAATGAAGAACATCATGTCAGGAGGTGTGCTCAGCAACAGGGTGGTTCTGTTGTTTCTTGGCCACAGTTTGTCAGTGGCCATTCATGTGGACAGACAGCTTGTCGGTTGTCATGCCGACATGGAGTGCAGCACAGTGATTGCAGCTTAGGCTGTAGATCACATTACTGTTTTCATAGATAGCCCAGCCTCTGATGGGACAGGTGATGTTTGTGACCAGACTGGAGTAAGTGGTGGTGGGAGGATGTATGGGACAGCTCTTGTGCCTAGGTCTATTGCAGGGACATGACCCATGAGGCAAAGTATTGGTAGCTGAGGTTGTGTAGGGATGGACAAGGATTTTGTGTAGGTTTGGTGGGTGGTGGAGTACCATTGCGGGTGGTGTGGGAAAGATAGTGAGTAGAACATTTCTCATTTCAAGGCATGACTAGAGACAGTCAAAACCCTGACAGAGAATGTATTTCAGCCACTCTATTCCTAAGTGGTACTGAAACACAAGGGGAGTGCTCCTCTGAGCAGTGGGACTTTTGGAGGTGGTGGGTGACTGGAAAGATAAGGCATGGGAGATCTGCAAATGCCTCAGTGAGACCCTCAGTATATTTTGAGAGGGATCACTCATCACTGCAGATGCAACAGCCATGGAAGAATTTCTTGGTATTGATTGGGGTCCGGTGTAAGTAAAGGTATTGCTGGTGATTGGAAGGTTTGATATGAACAGAGGTACTGATATAGCCATCTTTGAGGTGGAGGTCAACATTGACAAAGGTGGCTTGTTGGGTTGAGTAGGCCCAGATAAAGCAATTGGGGGAGAAGGTGTTGAGGTTCAGGATGAATGTGGATAGCGTGTCCTCCCCCTGATGCAGATCAAGAAGATGTCATCAATGAATCTGAGCCAGGTGATGGGTTTGGGATTCTGGGTGTTTAGGAAGGATTCCTCGAGATGGCCCATGAACAGGCTGGCATAGGATGGTGCCATTTAGGTGCCCATAGCCATACCCCAGATTTGTTTGTAGGTAATGCCTCAAAGGAGAAGTAATTGTGGGTGAGGATCCAGTTGGTCATGGTGACTAGGAAGGAGGTGGTTGGTTTGGAATCCATTGGACATTGGGAAAGGTAGTATTGAATAGTGGTAAGGCCATGGGCATTGGGATGTTAGTGTAAAGGGAGGTGACTTCAATAGTGATGAGTAAGGCACCGTGTGGTAAGGGAACAGGAACTGTGAAGAGTCAGTGGAGGAAACGGTAGGTATCTTTTATATAGGAGGGTAGGTTGTGGGTAATAGGCTAAAGGTGTTGGTCTCTCAGTGGGCATTCTGTTGTCTGTCCGCATGAATGGCCATTGAAGGACTGTGGCCAAGAAACAACTGGACCACCCTGTTGCTGAGCATGCCACCCAACACAATGTCCTTCATTTCAAAGACTACTTCACAGCCTGTGCTATGTGGATCCTTCCCACCAACACTAGCTTTTCTGAATTCCTGCAATATGTCCTACATTTCCGTAATCCTCCTGCCCTCAATCTTCGTTAGTCACAGTCCTTACCCATCTAGCCCCTTCCTTGTTTCCATTTGAGCGCTACACAGCCGTGTATTCCACTGAAAGTTCCAGTCTTTTTACTTCTCTCCATTTCAGTTATTCCCACCCTCTCTCCCCTGCCTCCATCTACCCTCCTGATGCCACCTAGCTGCCCAACTCTCCACCTCATCCCTGCACACACCCAGCAGCAGTTCACAATTCCCCACCCCTGCCCTGCTATTCCTACCCCTTCCTGCCCCAGCCTCGTCCTTACCCCCACTATTTGCCTCTCCCATTATGATTTGCTGTTCACAGTCTGGCTCCAGCTGCCAGAGACTGTAGTCATGTGTGTTTGAATTACGTTTGCGTGTGTGTGTGTGTGTGTGTGTGTGTGTGTGTGTGTGTGTGTGTGTGAGTGAGTGAGTGAGTGAGTGAGTGAGTGTTGCCTATTTTTGACAAAGGCTTTGTTGGCCAAAAGCAAACTTTCCAACAGTCTTTTTGTTTTGTCTTTCTGTGACTCAACATCTCCACTATGTAGTGAGCAGCAATGTTTCAACATTCAAAAAAAGGTGTTCCACAACAACAATAATGGCAAAGAGGACACCTACAAGGCTTCTGGTGTATGGCCTGATCCCCCTGAAGCACATATGGATGAGGCACAAAACAGTTAATCTATGTTAAACAACAGAAAATCCAGGATGGAATGTAATAGTTTTACGAAAAGGATAATTGCTACTCACCATATAGTGGAGACGCTGAGTTGCATATAGGCACGAGAAAAAGACTCAAGTCAGACACATCACTCAGTCACAGTTGGCTGAGTGGTAATAGATGCTGTACTTCACATACAGGAGACAGCATGCACAGAAAAGGACAGTGCTTGTGCTTGAGGTACCTTTGCTATCTCTGGTACATGTCTCTCAGCAGCTCTCCTATCACAACTAATTGTAGCAGCTCCCAATTGTGTGACAGCATCAGAGAGATTTCTAATTGCTTGAAAACAGTAACTAACCCATCATGTGCCCAAAAAAAACATGTGCAATGTGCTACAATGTGTTACATTGTGGCTAGTGAAATAATTTATGGAATGGTAAACAAAGAACTTTAAACAGCTGATTGAGAGTACTACTAATTTTAATTTGCTGATTATAATAACATACAAATATGACTTAAAATAAGTTTTAGTGTAGTTTTTATATCATTAAAAAGTCTACAAAAATGTACGAGAGATTATATACAAGATTTACCTGTGAATCTCAATAAAACTAGCGTACTGTAACACTTTCAGTTGAAACAAGTGCAAGTGTGACTTGAATAATTTACTTAGACGTACAGTTTGATCAGTAATATGAATAATAAAGCATTTTTGTGATTTATGGAATACAGACAGACATATATATATATAAGGAACACAGCCTCCGCCACACACCGTCAGGTGGCTTGCGGAGTATGGATGTAGATGTAGATGTAGTCTTACTTGTCTTGGGCAGTCTGCTGGATGTGTTAAGAGAGGTAGGACCCTTAGATAACCAGTGAAACTCTGTGGCTGTGTAACATGTCAGTCACTTCTAACCAGGTTTCAAAATTTTCAAGCAGTGAGTCTAAGAACTTACCAAATACCTTTGTGTGCTAATGGACTAGAACAATTTTCTACAGTACTTTTTGCAGTTTCTAACTTTAAACTGGAGCTTAGCATTCACAATTTAGTAAATTCTTACGTGAGTTTCTGAACTGGCAATATCTTCTGCACTGAGTTTTACAGACTTGTGGTGATTCTATGGAACACCAGGAGAGAACATAACTTTACACTAGTGTGCACAGAAATGCACTTATAACTGCTGAACTGTGGATGAAAGGGATAGCATATCAGTCTGTCATTACACTAACAGCCTATAAAAATGTGTGAACAAATAATTTTTTTCTAGACATTTCTTCTCTGCAGTTTAAGCAACTTCCTTGAAATATCAGGTAATATACTATTTTTAAAGTCATTTACAGTATTCTGGTCACTATTTAACTTGGGCTGTATCTGTTTCTCTTTATATTTTCGAAATGTCTATGAAAATATAAATTGAACATAATTATGAATTCAAATGTAGTGTAAATGTTATATGATTATGGAAGTAAAAGGCTGGATTATTCCACACACTTGTGAGTCCCATGTAGTTGGAGGTGTAGAACATAAAATAAAATCATTTAATCAAATCAGTATCAGGTGATACGATGGGTTCTAAGGACGATGTTCTCATAGCTTGACCAACTACTGATATGTGTATCCTAAGACTCCAACTTAAGATTCCTGGCAGGAACTAGCATCTATTGCCACACCTGGCATAAGATCAGCTATGTTTAATTGAAAATAAGCAGTCACAGATTATTTATCTAGTTTTCAAAGATCTTGAAGATATTGAAACTGCGTAGTAGTCATTTTCAAATTTGCAACCTCCCAGTTGCAGTTTCTGTAATAATGAAGTCAGTTCTGAGAAATAAACAGATGACTGTCAGTTTAAATGGTTTTTATCTGTTTATTCTAGCTTCAGATTCCACATTTCACCATGCAGTAGTTGTGATTTTCAGCACGAAACCTGATTTGATGCAACTGTCCATGCTGTTCTATCCCATGCAAGCCTCTTCACTTTGGAATAACAACTGCAACTCATATCCATCTCAATCTGCTCAATGTATTCATCTATTGGTCTCCCTCAACAAATGTTATGCCCCATATGTTCCTCCAATACTAAACTGATGATCTCTTGATGTCACAGAATGTGTCCAATTAACTGATCCCTTCCTTTAGTCAAGTTGCAACACAAATTTCTTCTCTCCACAGTTTTATTCCGTACCTACCCATTTGTTGCATGACCTACTGATCTAATCTTCAGTATTCTTCTGTAGCACCACATTTCAAAAATTTCTATTCTCTTCCTGTCCGAACTGTTCATCACCCATGTTTCACTTCCATACAAGACTACACTCCAGACAAATACCTTCAGAAAAGACTTGCTAACACTTATATCTAAATCTGATGTTAACCATTTTCCCTTCTTCAGAAATGCTTTCTTTCCACTTCCAGTCTACATTTTACATCCTTTCTACTTCAGCTATCATCAGTTATTTTACTACCCAAATAGCAAAACTCATATACCACTTTTAGTAGCTCATTTCTTATTCTAATTCTCTCAGCATTGCCTATTTAATTTGACTAAATTCCATTACCCTTGTTTTGCTTTTGTCAACATTCCTCTTATATTCTACTTTCAAGGCACTGTCTATTCTGTTCAACTGCTCTTCCAAGTCCTTTACTGTCTCTGACATAATTATAATGTCACTGACTAACCTAAAAGTTTTTATTTCTTCTCCCTAAACTTAACTTTAATTCCTTCCTCAAATTTTTCTTTGTTTTTCTTTACTGCTTGCTTAATGTACAGAGTGCATACAATCAGGGATAGGCTAAAGCCCTGACTCATTCCCTCCTCAACCAGAACTTCCCTTTCATGACACTTAGATCTTATAATTGCCATCTGGTTTCTATACAGTTTGTAAGTGACCTTTCACTCCCTTTATATTACACTTAATACCTTCAGATTTTCAAAGAGTTTATTCCAGTCAGTATTGTCACAACATTTCTCTAAATCTACAAATGCTATAAATGTATAACCTACCTTCTAACATAAGTCATACTTACATTTCTCCAGCTTGCTGCACTGACTTCTTTAAAGCATTGATCATCCATCCTGTACCATGTGAAAATAGAATTTATCTGTTAAACAGTGATCTGCTTAAAAAGCCAGTGTCAGCCAGTGCTCAACAAACAAGTCAACTTTGGACCAAATACAGATACCACTTATATCTCAATTATTTATGAGAAACAAAACTAAATCTCAAAAAACTTTCTATGATGGAGCAAAATTGTCCAATAGACTTCCACAAAATATCACAGGCAAAAAAGAATTTTCTGCCTTCAGGAAACCAACACAAAAATATTTATTAAATAACAGGTTTTATACTGCTGAGTTTTTTTCCCTTCACATTAAGCAGTACAGTTACAGTTATACAGTGTAAAGATTAATTTTCTATGGGATGGTTCTCTTTAGTCAACGTATATATCCCCAAAATGTCTTCTTTTTGATGAGATTTATGGAATACAGTTAATGAATTAGTGAATGAACAAATAAAATGAGAATTATTTATAATTATAAGCAAATTAATTTGATAGTAATTAATAGTTAACTGTTATGGTCAAGTATTACTGTGCAGTAAAATAGTGACATAAAGTACACAAGCAACTAACACACATCGCCAAACATTCCATGTCTTTAACCTGTGTCTATTTCACATTATTAAATTATGTCTGCTTTAAAAGACATTCATACATTGCAATTTGTTCATGCATGAATGAATAAATATCTTTTGTTTAAGAATTCTTGCAAAAAGGGCTATTGACTGATTCTTGACTTCATCTTGGGTAATTTATAGGCTCCATGGGCTGATTGTATAAACATCACTGAAAGGAGGTCAATTTTGAGATTAGTTCAGAAACTGAACTCTGTTCAGGAATCCACACTATGGTATAACACTAAACTTGGATCCACCAAAGAAGTTTCAATATTGAGCCCAGTTGGTATGAAACATGTTTGGCAACACTGCTAAAACTGGCTACTGACAAAATTATTGTGTTTCGAATGCATATTTTAATCACACATCATAGGTACACAGTATTTACTATTGTGTCATCTTATAAAGATAGAGGAAAATAAACAGTAAACAGGAGCAGTCTACAAACTTCTATCCATACGAAATAGATTTATTGCTCGAAATCGTTTTGGACAGTGACTCCTGTTAGCTTCATTTTCTCTTGGTACTGGAAATCTTTTATAGACAGATTTTCATCTCAAAGTTATATGCAGAATTTTGAATACATTTTAATATGCTTATATTAAGCTTAGTATCAGATTACTTGTATATTTAATCAAAACCACCCATGACCAGTTATAAATATCTCTCCACTTTTGCCACAAGGAGGTTTGACGGAAATATAGGTACAGTCAATTGTGGTGTCACAGTTTCGATACCACACCAGACACAATGTTTCCCAAGGTTGGCAGTAAACCACGTTAAGGCCTTGCCAAGCCTCGGCTGGCTTGATACCACATGTCTGCTGCATGCACACAAAGTGTCACCAGAATAAGAAGATGCTGCAACAAGGTCAGCCCAGTCTACTAGCAGTCTACAAGTGGAGACAGCCGAAGTCTCAGCAATGTTTATGATAGTATTTCTGCACTGTGATCATTTATGATGCTTAGGCTATGATTAACAGATTCTCCCTCAGATTTGCTGTGCAAGATTACATGTGTTGCTAATCATTTCTGCTTTCTGTCTAAGTTCCTACCCATTCCTTGGCACTCATCTCTGAAGGCACCAGTATCAACAACTTATGAAACACTAGTAAAATATGCTATTTGGCAAAAATCATGCTGGGTTTCCTTCACATCATTTTCGTCCCTAGGATTTTGATTAATTCTTTCTTCAGTGAGGCAATGTAGTCTGCTAACTTGTGGACAGGTATGCAGGCTATTGCTACATAACATTTTAAACAATTTGCCAACCACTGTATGAAAGCTTCCTGTGGCATAAAATCTTAATTTAAAATGTAATATGCAAATTGGAATCAGCACCTTGATCCTTTTGCTCTCTCAACCTTAGCTCTAAATACTGCATTCCATCCCCCCCTCCCACACACACACACACACACACACACACACACACACACACACACACATTATTTCCCAGCTTAAATGATTTATCATTTACTTTGTAAAATAGGTTCATCATATGTCATCCTCAGTAGACACATCAGAATACTCAGATATCCGTAATGTAAAGAAAAGCAAAGAAAGGAAGGAAGAGCAGAGTTCAACATCTCTTCAAAACTCTGAGGTCATTAGAGACAGATAAACATAAGCAAACAGCGTAAGTACACAGAATGCTAACTACAACAGTGGCCCAGAAAGCTAAGAAAAGAACAAGCTTGGGATGGTTTCAGAATGTAGTGCTGTTTAATTATCTTTGTGACCAACAGAGCAAAGAAAGTAGTATCAAATGGAAAAAAGTTCCAGGAACAGAGTTGGGTTTATACCTGATACCATCTGCACTTTCTGCCAGACCGTAACCTCTGAGCTATCACAATGAAACAATTTTAGATGCAACTACTGATAAATAACACCTTGGTAAATAACTTACCTGCAGTTGCCTATGTTTTATTCATCAACATAAGTACACAAAATGCTGCCAACAACAGTGGCCCAGAACACACAAAAAAGGATAAACATGGAACAGTTTCAAAATGTAGTGTTGTTATGATACCGCAACGAAAGTAGTGGCAAATGGGAAAAAAAGACAAGGAACACCATTGGGTTTGACCTGATAACCTCTGCACTTTCCACCAGAATGAAACTTCAAAGGTACTGTACCAAAATAATTTTGTAATCAATGCCTGATACACAGCTTGGTTAATGAATAACTTATATTTACCCATGTTTTGTTCATCAACACCTGTACAGTTATTACAGTAATTCAAGTACATGTTCAGTAGTTAAAAAATTAACAGACTTTTTATAGTTACTTCCATTATAGATGGGACCCCACGTTTATTAGAGATGTTCTGTCATAACTGGCTGCTGCCAAAATCAACGTACCTAATTGTTCACGGCATATACTTCAAATTTTCCTTTCTTTCTCTATTCCTGAATTTATATAAAATGTCTTTAAACTAATCAAATAAATTTTGCAATGTCTTCAAGAATTGTTATGAGATCAATTATTATCTGTACACACTAAGTACACAACTGGTAATTTCCTCAAACTAACCTTACAGACTGATAAAAATTTACTGACAGAAAAAAACTGCAATATACAGAAGAAGTTGTGCAACACAAAAAATAGTTGGTAGGTGGTTTCTACATCTGAAAGATGATCTCTATTCAAATTTCACACCAAACAATGGAAACTCCAGGTAGGAATATCAACAATGTAGTAAAAGCCACATTGCTACTTACCATAAATTAGACACATCAAGGCACAATTAAAAGACAGATACATCAAGCTGCAGACAGGCACAATTAAAAGGCACTTCCATATAGCTCTCAGCCACAGCCTTCATCAGTGAAAGAGAGACACGCAGCATACACAAACACAAGCAAGCACACCTTGCACACACGACCGCCCACTCCAGCATTTCAGCCCGGAATACAACATCACTTGGGATGCAAGCAGCAATCTGGAGCGGGTGGAGAAGGGAAAGGGATAGTGTACGGATGGGGAGAGAGATGAATGTTGTCTGGTGTAGTGTACAGGAACTAGAATGTCAACAGGCCTAGTGCCAGAGGTTCTGGGGCATGGAGGTGGGAAAAAAAGAACAAAAAAGGAGTGGGGAAAGATGGGCAGATGCATTGGCAGACAGCTGCAAGTAAAGTGGGTGGGAGATGAGAATAGGTGTAGATGGGGTGGAAACTGTTGAGTGAAGGGTGTGGGAACAGTATGTTATTGTATGTTGAGGCTGGTATAATAACAGGTGTGGAGAATGTATTGTAAGGATAACTCCCATCTGCACAGTTCAGAAAAGCTAGTGGTGGAGGGAAGAATCCATATAGCTTGGGTAGTGAAGCTGCCAGTGAAATCAATTGTGTTGTGTTCAGCTGCATATTGTGCCATGGGGTGATCTACTTAGTCCTAAGACACAATTTGGCAGTGGCCATTCATCCTGGTGGACAGCTGGTTAGTAGTCACACCAATATAAAAAAACTGTGCAATGAATGCAGCAGAGGTGGTAAACGACATGGTTGATTTCACAGGTGGCCTGGCTCCTGATGGAGTAGGATAAACCTGTGACAGGACTGGAATAGGAGGTGCTAGGTGGGTGGATTGGGCAGATTTTGCACCAGGGTCTTTCATAGGGATACGATCCTTGTGGCAAGAGTTTGTGTTTAGGAGTGGCATAGGGATGGACTACAATGTTGTGGAGGTGGGCTGGGCTGTAGAACACCACTTTAGGAGGGATGGGAAGTATCTCGTGTAGGATGTCCCTCACTTCAGGACATGATGATAGGTAATCCAAGCCCTGGCAAAGGACGGGTTCAGGTGTTCCAGTTCGGGGTGGTATAGGGTGACAAAGGGGACACTCCCCTGTGGCTGGCTCCTGGGGGTGATCGGAGGTTTGGGAGGCTGAGGGGAAATAGAATGGGAGATCTGTTTGCAGTCTAGGTCTGGGGGATAGTGCCTGTCTGTGAAGGTCTTGGTGAGACATTCAGCATACTAAACAAGGGAGTTTTTGTCACTTCATATAGGCTGTACTTGGGTGGTCAGGCTGTATGGGAGGGATTTTTTGGTGTGAAAGGAATGACAGCTGTCAAAATGCAGGTACTGTTGGTGGTTGGTGGGTTTAATGTGCCCAGAATTGCGGATTGAGCAATCAGAGAGGAAGAGGTCAACATATAGAAACTGGGTTGACAAGGACCATGTAAAGTGGCTGGGAGAGAAGGTGTTCAGGTTGTGAAGGAACAAAGATAGTATGTCTTGACCCTGAATCCAGATCATGAAGATATCAATTTACTTGAACCAGAATAGGGGTTTAGTGTTTTGGGAGGCTAGGAAGATCTCTGCCAGATGGCCCATGTCGGTTGTCTTGCTGACATGGAGTGCAGCACCTTCTACATGCTCCCCAAAATCCACAAACTCAACAATCATGCATGCCACATTGTGGTTGGTTATTGTGGCCCCACTGAAAGAATTTTGGTTCTCATTGGCCAACATCTCTAACAAATTGCCCGTAATCTAGCCCCCCACATCAAAGACACCAATCACTGCCTTCACTGACTCTCCATCATGCCCAACCCCTTTTCCTAATGGATCCCTACTCATTATTATTGATGCCACCTCCTTACACACCAACATCCTACATGCCCTTGATCTTACCGCTACTGAACACTACCTTTCCCAATGTCCTTCAGTCTCCAAACCCACTACCTCAGTCCTCATACACCTTACTACCTTTATCCTAACCCACACCTACTTCTCATTTCGAGGGAAGGAATATAAAAATCCACAGCACAGCCACGGGCATCCACATGGCACCATCCTATGCCCACCTTTTTATGGGTCATCTAGGGGAGACCTTCCTAGCCTTTCAAAACACCAAACCCCTAGTCTGGTCCATTCATGATCTGGACTCAGGGGCAATACACCCTATCTTTGTTCCTTCACAACTTCAACATCTTCTCTCCCACCTGCTTCACGCAGTACTCCTCAACCCAGCATGCCAACATTCTAGGTGTTGACCTCTTCCTCTCTGATGGCTCCATTTGCAATTCTGGGCACATTAAACCCACAAACCACCAACAGTACCTGCATTTTCACAGCTGTCATCCCTTCCACACCAAAAAATCCCTCCCATACAGCCTGGCCACCCAAATACACCCAAGTACATTCATCCTTCCAACCCTTCTACCACCCCCAGGAGCCAGCCACAAGAGTACGTCCCCTTCGTCACCCTATACCACCCTGGACTGGAACACCTGAACCCGTCCTTCACCAGAGCTTTGATTACCTATCATTATGTCCTGAAGTGAGGGATATCCTACATGAGATACTTCCCATCCCTCCTAAAGTGGTGTCCCATACCCAGCCAACCTCCACAACATCCTAGTCCATCCCTCTGCCACTTCCATTCACAAACTCTTGCCACAAGGATCGTATCCCTATGAAAGACCCTGGTGCAAAACCTGCCCAATCCACCCACCTAGCACCTTCTATTCCAGTAATGTCACAAATTTATCCTACTCCATCAGGAGCCAGGTCACCTGTGAAAGTAGCGATGTCATTTACCAACTCTGCTGCAATCATTGCACAGCTTTTTATATTGGTGTGACTACTAACCAGCTGTCCACCAGGATTAATGGCCACTGGTGAACTGTGTCTTAGGACTAAGTAGATCACCCTGTGGCACAACATGCAGCTGAACACAACACAATTGATTTCAATGTCAGCTTCACTACCCAAGCCATCTGGATTCTTCCCTCCACCACCAGCTTTTCTGAACTGTGCAGATGGGAGCTATCCTTACAACAGATTCTCCACTCCCATAACCATCCCAACGTCAACCTATGATAAGATATTGTTTCCACACCCTCCACCCAACAGTTTCCATTCCTCTACCCATATTCTCATCTCCAAACCTGTATTTTTGGAGCCCTCTGCCAATGCATCTGCCCATCTTTCCCCGTTCCTCTCCTTTTTTGATCCTTTTTCCCACCTCGCTGCCCCACACCCACCTGACGCAGTGCCTGCGATATTCTAGTCCCTGCACATTACACCAGACAGCGTTCATCTCTCTCTCCACCTGTACACTATCTCTTCCTCTTCCCCAACCCCTTCAGATTGCTGCTTGCATCCCATGTGATGTTGTATTCCGGCCCGAAATGCAGGAGTTGGTGGTCGTGTGTGCGAGGTGTGCCTGCTTGTGTGTGTGAATGGTAGGTGTCTCTCTTTTACTGATGAAGGCTGTGGCCGAAAGCTGTATGCAAGTGTCTTTTAATTGTGCCTGTCTGTAACTTGATGTTTCTTCTTTACAGTAAGTAGCAATGTGTCTTTTCCTACATTGTTCAAATTTCACACCAGTCGCATAAGAGTGGCACTAGTAGCGCCACTATAAGGATGCAAATCAGGTTTGCTTTAAATACACAGTGTAGCGGTCATGAGGAGTGTAGACACGGTGAGCTGATGTTAGTCAAGAATGCCTTTAAGGTCACAAAAGTACCATTATCAACACATCAGTTGGGTTTCAATGAGGTCACGTAACAGGGCTATGTGAAGTTGTACGCTCCTTCTGTGACACTGCAGAAAGACATGGGAGGAATGTAGCCACTGTATTTAAGTGCTGGCAGCAATTGTCATGAGAATGGACAGTCACAAGAAGGCTGTGGATGGTCACAAGGCACTATTGTGAGAGAAGACAATCATGTTTGGCGTTTGGCTCTGTCACATTGTATTTCATCTTCAGCAGCAATTTGAGTGGCAGCTGGCATGACAGTGACACAATAATAGTTACCAACTGGTTGCTTCAAGGACAGCTCCATGTCAGATGCCCCGCAGTGTGCATTCCACTGACCCCATACCACCACCATTTGTGATTTCAGTGGTGTCAAGCAAGAGCTCATTGGAGGGCAGGGTGGAGGTCTGTGTGTTTTCTGATGAAAGTTGGTCTGCCTTGGTGCCAGTGATGGCTGTGTGTTGGTTAGGAGGAGGCCAGTTGAGGGCCTCCAATCAACCTGTCTGCATGCTAGATACACTGGACCTACACCTGGAGCTATGGTTTGTGGTGCAATTTTGTTTGAGTGCAGGAGCAGTCTTGAGGTTATCCCATACATCCTGACTGCAAATTTATATATCAGTCTTGTGATTCAACCTGTTGTGCTGCCATTCATGAATAGCATTTCAGGGGATGTTTTCCAACAGGATAACACTCACTCACATACCGCTGTTGTAACCCAACACACTCTACAGAGTGTCAACATCTTGCCTTCGTCTGCTCGATCACCAGAGCTGTCTCCAGCCAAGCACACACGGGACATCATCAGTTGACAACTCCAGTGATATCCACAAACGACGTTATTTGTCCATATATTGACCGATCAAATGCAACAGGCATGGAAATCCATCCCACAAACTGACATCCAGCCCCTGTACAACACAATGCTTGCACATTTGCATTCTTATGCTCAACATTCTTGTGGTTACACCAGCTATTAATGTATCAGCATTTCACATTTGCAATGGTTTATCTCATGCTTACATTAACCTGTGATCTTGCAATGTTAATCACTTAAATGTGTTACCTAGACAAATCTATTCCAAAAATTTCATTACTCTACATTAATTATTTTTTTGTGCTGCATTTTGTTTTCCATCAGTGTCTTTAGAGCTTTGGCTGTGTGGGGGTGGTGTAGTCATGTATTTACATCTTAATAACACCTTCTTTATTATTTCCGTTTGTATTTGTACAAAACAAAAGCATTGTTTTGCTATGTCACTACATTGTAAAATGAGAATTACATTTGAATCTGACTTTGATCCATGAATTATGCCAGTCAAAGTTGCCTCTACCTGATGGCGATATAATCTGGGTTTAATGTTTATACAACACAGATTTCTGAGTTAAGCTTGATCTGAGGTCATTTTCTTTGTTAATCTAAGGACAAATGCTTTATACAATGGGCTCTATGTGTGTTAATGTTACAATTATCTCATCACTACACCTTTCTCTGACTCCCCTCTTTACCTCTTTAGTAAATTTAACCTGTGGAAGTTTACACTCATCATCTGATATTGCAGACTCCTGACACCAAACCAGAGTAGGTACATGATGATTATAATTACAGTTCTATTTTAAAAATGCTGTAAAAAAGAACCACTGCTGAGAATGACATCCAATTTGAACAGAATTTTATCAAAGAAGGGGTAAACACTATGGAAACAAAAAAAAATTAACAGAAGTTCTATCACAAGATGGTGCTGTAAGATGTGGGGTACACAGCTGTTCCTCAGTTTGTGTCTAAGATACTCAGCATGGCTGTCTCAATGCAGAATCATGCACTGTTGGTAGAACTCTTTTTGCAATAACAGTGAAGGCATGCCAGTAGCTCCGCAAAAGTTCCAGATGCTCAAGTGTATTGTTCTGATGTCCACCATGGTCTGGATAAAATGGTTATGAAATTTGAAAATACAGGTTCTTTTGAACTGCAGAGTGGTAGAGGGAGGAAAATAATTGATTCAACATCAGCAGAAGATATGGCCACAGCACTCCAGGAGATGTCAAGCAGTGGTGTGCAGACATGTAGTGCATATGTAATTGTCCTAATTTTGGACATGCCTGTGAGCATAGTACATAAAATTCTACAAAATACCTTGTATTGCTGTCAATATACAATCAACCATGTTCAGGAGTTGCTTCATGCTGCCCTGTCAGTAAAACGAATGTTTGCTCTATAATTTCTTGCTCACATGGAAGTGGACAACGAATGGCAATGGAACATTCTATGGTCAGACAAAGCCTATTTCCATTTTCAAGGAGATGTCAATACACAGAACTGCAGAATACAGGAATGGGAAATCTGCTTCCACAACAACCAGTACCATTTCATTCTGCAAAGGTAACTGTGGGCTGCAGGTTGACTCCATTGCATAGTGTAGAGCTATATTGTTTTGAAGAGATGGTGCTGCATGTCCTGTTACATGTATCATCACTGGTATGTGCTATGGGAGTCTTTTGCGCACAACATCATTCCAACACTTCAACAGCAAGTGGCTAGGATTAATTTTATGCATGATGGCACTCCTCCTCACACAGCACAGCTAGTGAAGCGGCAACTGCAGAGTCACCTTGGAAGTGCTAGAATTATCAGCCATCATTTCTCTACAGCCCAGCTGTCCAGACTGCCTGCTCTTTAATCTGTCTGACTTCTAGCTATGGGTTATCAGAAAGATGCTGCGTCCAGTGCTCTGATTATAAGCACAGCTGAACTGAAGGCAAGTATTGTACAGTATATTCTGACATGACCCCTGTAACACTCTGATCTGCTGCAGAACATGCTGTTTCTCAATTTCAACTTGTGGCAGAAAACAGTGGGCAGCACTGAACATGACAGTATCACAACAATTAAAAACTGATTTCATTATTACTTTTTATGAAACGTTTAGCCTCAGATGATTAAAAACTAATTTCATTATTGTTTTTATTTGGTTTTTGGCTTCAGGACAGTTAAAAACCTATTTCCCATCCAATGTGATATGATCTTGCCATGGCTCAGGGCTCACCTAACAAACAGCATCACAACCGTTGAATTCCATTATGCAGTATGGTTGGTTTAATATGCATTTTCACCATAGCCACCGTATTGTGATTCATCTGTCATTTATAGCCAAACCCGTTTATGTTATACTTACAGCACAATCTAGTGGAAAAATTTTTGGTGACTTTCTTTCCTGTTTCCATAACATTTCCTCCTTCTTCAACAATATTCAGTTCAAATTTGATATCATTCTGAGCAGTGGTTCTTTTTTTTTACAGTTTTTTTTAAAAATGGTACTTTAAAATCACCCTGTATATCTCTTGATCTCTTTGCTAAAGTTTATAATTTCAGTTTTTTCTTCTTTTCATCTTTGTACAGATGATATTCACTGTTTTGGATCTTACCACATAGTGCCTCACTTTCCTTGATGTCCCACACCACAACATTACCATCATCACGTCCTCCCAATGACACAAGGTAATGGCTGTCACATGAAAATATAACAGATTCTACACGAACTTTATGAATTTCATGTTTGGTAACAAGTTTCAGGGTGTCAAATTCCCACAACATAACAGTTGCCTGCAAGTAAAGGAAAAATATTTTTCCTGCATGCTAAATTCACATCTAAACTGTACTTAACATAATTTCTTGTCTTTACCTTGTGCCCCATGTGATTTACTTGTGCTGAGGCAACATATTTCCCTTCTTTAGAAATTGATACAGCACATATAACATTAGTATGGCCTGTCAGAAATGTTTGAACTTTTGTTTTCCAGTTCTGTATCACAACTTTGCATCCAAGGGGATACACTATGTGTTCACCATCTGGATGAACTTGCAGCCCACCAGGAACAACACCTGAGGGGAAAAAAATATGATCTTCAGACCTCTAAGAACTTGGTAGCACACATAATATTTTTATTCTATGTGAAATTGTTATTGGTTTTCACATCAACAGCAAACAAAATTAAAGAAAGGCAATTAGTGATCTGCAGTTGACTTGTGTGTGTCACACACACACACACACACACACACACACACACAGAGAGAGAGAGAGAGAGAGAGAGAGAGAGAGAGAGAGAGAGAGAGGGGGGGGGGAGGGAGGGAGGGGGACAGAGGGAGGGAGGGGGAGGGAGAGATAGTCAGAATTCAACTCAATGCTTAATTGTATATTTTTCTCTGAATGTTTTGTTATTTTGCTATTGGCTTTGAACTTTCAATACTTTTATTATATCTGCTCAAAATGTGCAAATATTTTCCACTCTTCTGTAAAATAAGGTAGGCCCTATATAACCAGAAAAGTAGACTGAGCAGCAGAGAAACTGAACTTTTTTACATAATTACATTCTCAGCTTTGTAGATGTTATCCAGTGTTGTTTACAAAAGAAAAAAAGCATTAAAACTACTGTAAGTTCTACCGATAATACAGAGACAGATGCAGCATTAAAATTTAGAGAGAATACACCACTGAAAATGACACATTGAAATTGCAGCAGAGAACTATTGTGTATGGTGTTCCCCAAGGCTTGATACTTGGATCACTGATCTTCTTAGTGTACATTAACAATCTACTAGCATAAGTAGACGACAAGCAAATATAGTAATGTTTGCTGATGATATTAGTATCTTGATAAATGGTGTGAAATCCTCAATGTGGATTACAGCTGAAACAGTAACACACGAAGTATACAAATGGTTCACAGCAAACAGCCTATCATTAAACCTTTCGAAATGTCTAATGCAGTTTCAGATAGCAGAAACAGGCTAAAAGCCCTTGAAATATATGTCAATGGTCAAAAGATCACTTAAAATGAAATAAATGTACCGATTACCTGCTCAAGAAGATAAGCTTGGCAAGTTCTGCATTACGATTTTATTCATCCCATGTTGAAAGGGAAATATTTTGCATATTTCCACTATCTGGTCTTGTATAACATTCTGGGGAAATACAGCAAAAGTGGAAAAAGTTTTTACACTACAAAAATGAGCTGTGAAGTTGATCTGCAGTGTTACAAATCTATTTAAGACCCTTGAGTTATTTACACTCACAAGTCAGTATATTTATTCGCTGATGGTATTTATCAATTAAATTAATCAGTCTTTGAAAATATAAAATGGACAGACAAAAAATCTACTCACCACGTGGCAGCAGGAAAAATCATGTAAAACATGTGGAAATGTGGGAGCTAGCAGAGACAGAGGCTCATTCTTTTGGCAAAAGAGTTGACTGGAAACGAAGAGTCATGAAGAAAAAGGACTGGTGAGGTTTAAAAAACAGGAAAGTTCCAGAAAATTCACCCAGAACCACAGGACATGAGAGACTTACCAGATGGGGTGAGACAGAAAGACATTATTGGTGCCTGTCTCAGACGAGGTTTTCCAAACCTTTTGGGTGCAGGCACCAACAATAAGTCTTTGCTTCTCATCCCATTCAGTAAGTCTCCCATAATCTGGGGTTCTGGGCAATTTTTCCAGAACTCTCCCATCTGATAAATCTCACCAGTCCTTTTCCTTCATCACTCTTCCTTTCTCTTCAACATTTCTGCCAGAAGAAGTAGCCACTGATTCCAAAAGCCCTTGCATTTTCACATCATTTACGCGTCTGCTCCTGATGCTAATTGATGAGTAGATTTTTTATCTATCCATATTATATTGATGACATTTGTTAAGACCAACAAAAACTTTTTGAAACTAACTGTGATATTCACTATCCTGCCACAAAGATTCAGTAACTTTCAGTGAAGTTCAAAAAGGAGTTATCCAGTCTGGGATAAGGGTTTACAATAGTATTCCACTGAACATAAGAAAATACAATGTACTCAAGAGGCACTGAAACAATTTGTCATTAAGTATACTGTATATAATTTAAATTATTTATAAAGCTGCAGATTACATAAAATATGTGTAATATTATAAATGATACTTAAGTATTTTGCGCATTTGTTTCTTTAATACCATATGCTTTGTATATGTCTTCTTTGCAGGATTTTCGCTTTTCTTCTCTTTCTCTCCGTGTAATATTCTACTCTTTGGCTTGGTCCATGTTACAGCACAACCAGAGTCCAAGACAATGAGTCACAAAACTCCCACCATTTTTCTGCATCTTCACTGCTGCAGTGCTGCCAAGCAACCAGCTTGTATAAACACACTACAAAATTATTGTGTATTGCAGTGTAGAAGCACATTGCATATGCAGATGAGGAGGTATTTCCTAGTTTATTGTTGCACTATGAACTGCAGTAGCTTAATTGAATTTGGCATATGTGAGGGACAGTTATTGTTTACCAAGGACAGAAAATTAGCACAATACAATTTATTGGTGATACAGCAGCGGTAGCCAAAAGTGAATAGGAACTGAGTTTTGCACTAAATGTAATGGAACATGTACTAATTGTAGCTTAAAGGTGGGAGAAAGACAAAATTGTTAAGGCTTTTGTGGCCACTTGTTGACAAACTGCCTATTTGCTTCTGTCTCGGGTTCTTCGTCCGACGTTCGTCTCATGATTTTACTGATATTTCGCCAGCGCGAGTGGCTGGCATTGTCAAAGCTTCACCCTCCATTGCCGCTGGTGAACTGGAGTCGAGCTCGCGGCTGCAGACTATATGTATCTGGTGTGCCAACTTCTAATATAGATGAGAAATGCAACACCTGGAAAGTGTTCTGAGGAGCAATGGGTTCTCCACAAATTATATTAGAAGTGTAACAGAGTCAAACACTCAGCAAAGTAAGGAATCAGGAAAATAAATGTCGGGTGTGGCCTTTCTGCCATACATTCTCAGAGTGACGGACAGAATCGGCTGTATATTGCACAAACACGGCAAAAAGACAATTTTCAAACCGACAAGGAAGATCAAAGAATGTATTAGATCAGCAAAGGATAAAAGATACCCACTTGCAATGTCGGGAATATACATGCGGAAAAGTTTACGTTAGAATGACTGGACGATCAATCAACACCAGGATCAAAGAACATTAGCGACATTGCTGGTTGGAGCAAATGGAGAAATCAGCTGTGGCAGAGCACACGCTGAGTGAGACCGACCATGTAATAAAATTCTCCAACATGGAAGTTCTGGCTGTAGAGAAGCACTATCACACCCACTTGTTTAGATAAGCTGTAGAAATACACAAACACGGGAACAGCTTCAACAAGAAAAATGATAGCCTTAAGGTAAACGGATCCTTGCTTCCCATAATTTAGCAAACAACTGTCGCAGGTAGCAAGAGGAGAACTGCACTGGAAATGACCGTGGAGAAGTCCTCAGACATTGGCGCATCAGGTACATATAGTCTGCAGCCATGAGCTCGGTTCCAGTTCACCACTGGCAATGGAGGGTGAAGCTTTGACAATGCCAGCCACTCATGCTGGTGAAACGTCAGTAAAATCATCAGACGTACATCTACCAAAGAACCCGAGACAGAAGCAAATAGGCAGTGGGAGAAAGATTTTTGAAGATATTTTGACACCAGGGAAGCAGAGTAGATAAACATGACAGGTACAGATAAGGCCCAGAAGCAAGGCAAGGCTAAAAGAACATTTATAGGAAGTAGCACCTAAAATAAAGTTAATGTTGGACACAAAAGCATGTACGCAAGCAACTGCGAAGCATTTCCTCCCTAATAGTTGCTCAAATCTTGACTTATTCATTTTCATTACAGAGAAAAATCTTTCACAGAGATAAGTAGATCCAACATGTACATAACACTCTCAGTTTCATGGTGCAGGAGTGGAAATTATTGCTGTGGAAAATTTTGATATAATTCGTTTGTGCTTCATACTGCAGAGAACTTGTCCTTCACTTGTGTACTGCTCTGCAGGTTGATCAGTTCCATCTGTAGATGATTCAGAGCATCTTCAACTGATGCTGGAAATGGCACTGCCAAGCAGTGATTGCTAGGAGACACAAATCGTGCTCCTTAATTTTACAATTATTGATAAATATTTCAAAATCTAGCATTTTCATGAAACAAACCAAGGATAGGGAAATGTGCTGTGTTTTCAGACAATAGTAGGTTCTCCCAAAGAGCAAGCTTCCTTTCAAATGCATTTATTTTTTCCAACGCATCAGAAATTTAATTATTTTCACCTTCAGGCTGTTCATGTGAGATGTAATGTCCACAAGAAACACAAGGTCTGATGCCCATAAAGGGTCTTCTGATTTCAGTGCACTCTTTTCTGGCCAAACAACAAATGCACTATGGCCAAACATAAATCAAGAAATCTTTTCAGCATTTTACCTTGACTGGGCCAACATACTTTGGTATAGTTAAGTATGTTGCTGTATTCCTCTCCAAGTTTCCCCAAGAACTGCCAAAACTGGCAATGCGTAACCCCATGTGTCTTCAGGTAACTTATAGTATGCACAACAATTTGTATGACGTTTTCTAACATTACTGTTTTTGCGCAAAGCTCCTCTCGGTGTAGAGTGCAGTGAATTCCATACATTGTCTCTTCTGTGCATCTCAGATCTTTGTGCATCAGTGCTACAGGTCTTCTCTGATGGTCTCACATTACCATTGCTCCATCCATGATCACTGAGGCTAACAAATTCCAATCCATACCAACACCATCAATCTCTTGCTTGACAGCTTGCAGTAAGTCCACACCTATCATAGTTTCTTTCAAAGGCACTAAGTCCAAAATAGCCTCTGTTACATGCAGACCTTTATCAACACTTCGTACCTGAGCTGTGTCTGTAAGATCTGTTGCTTCATTCAATGCAACTGAGAAAGCAACAAAGACCTTAGCCATAACATATGTCATGTCACTGTCTCTTTGGAAAGGCTGATTTCTTGAAACCTGCTAATGTTCGTGGGACACAAAAGTTCTGTAACTTCAATGAGACAGACTTTTACAAACTCCCCTTTGGAAAAACAGTTTCCCAGATTTTGCTATTCTTAATGCAATTTTGAAACTCATTTGCAGTGCAGATGTACTGCAATTGTCATTCTGGAAAATTGAAAACAGTACATTCTACAGGAAAATAGAAACAGACATAACATTTCTTTTTTTCTTGATGCAATCATTTACCAACAGCCATATGTATTGTAGAAATTTATTTTATGAACTTCTGATGTGCTACATAAGAAATGGAGAGTTCGATAGGTATCAATTATTATGACTTACATTAAAATCCTGTCCATATGCCCCATCCATTTTCTCAAGTGCATTTAGTTTTGGCTTGCCATTCTTCACTGTTCAATACACTACATTCGTCTTTATGAAATGAGTTTTAGTGTCTTTCACTGCCTATTATTCAGTGGCATAGCAAACACTGTGGGTTTTCACCTACTGCTGTAAAGAAGACTAGTAGTTTCCAGTCTTGTTTAAACATCTGAGAACACAGATCTCCCGTTCTTTGCTTCTTTGTGATACTCCCCCGTTTCTCAGCATGTCTCATAAGGCTACAGTCATCAGGCAGCAGCAAGACTGGGTTTGCTTTGGTCCTCCTGGTGCTGCATAAATGAGAAAATGGAACTGTCACCACTCATTTGGTATACGTGCACAGTTACAGACGTCGCTGTTCTGCTTTTCCCTCTGGCTGAGATGGGCACACCTTGCTGGATTTCTGCACTTATGTGCAGTTTGCAGCAACTTGCCAGTCCTGATGTACAGCATGTGTAGACTTGGAGAAAGATTTTTACAATGTTCACTGGAATACACTCTTTGAAATTCTGTAGGTAGCATGGGAGCAAAATGTTATTTACAACTTGCACAGAAAGCAGACGGTAGTTATGAGTCAAAGGGCTGAAAGTTAAGCATTGGTTGAAAAAGCATGGAGACAGTGTTTTAGGTTCTCCTCAATGTTATTCTATCTGTACAGTGAGCAAACAGTATGGAAACCAAAGAAAAATTTGGAAAAGGAATTAAATTTCAGGGAGAAGAAATAAGAACTTTGAGGATTGCTGATGACATTGCAATTCTGTCAGAGACAGCAGAGGACTTGCAAGAGAAGTTGAACAGCATCAACAGTCTCTTGAAAGAAGACTGTAAGATGAACAGAAACAAAACCAAAACAAGGGATATGGAATGTATTTGATTTAATCAGGCAATGCTGAGGGCATTAGATTATGAATGGGACATTAAAAGTAGTAGACTAGTTTTGCTATTTGGTCAGTAAAATAATTGATGGTGGCCAAAACAGAGAGGATATAAAATGTATGCTGACAGTTCCAAAAACGCATTTCTGAAGAAATTTGTTAATGTGAAATATAAATTAAAGTGTTATGAATTCCTTCCTGAAGGTATTTGTATAAATGTAGCCTTGTATGGAAGTGGAACATGGACAATAAGTAGTTTAGACAAGAAGAGAATAGAAGAGCTTCTGAAACATGGTGCTACAGAAAAATTTGAACATTAAATGCATAGGTCAAGTATTGGTAACTAATGGAGATGTACTGAACAGAACTGAGAAAAAAAGAAATTTATGGCACAATTTGACTAAAAGAATGAAATGGTTGGTAGGACACATTCTGAGACATCAAGGAATCACAAATTTAGTCCTGGAAAGAAGTGTGGGAGATCAAAATTGTAGAGGGAGACCAAGAAATTAATACATTAAACAGTTCAAATATGTATAGGTTGCAGTAGTTATTCGGAGATTAAGAGGCTTGCAACACCTATTAATAAAATCGGAGATAAGGTTGTGACCTCTAATTTGTAGAGCCATCTCCCTCCTTTTTTGTTCTCTCTTTTGTTTTAAGGAAATAGCTTATAATATTCAACCATGTTTCAGATAGTAATTTCTTAATGGCTGTTCAGTCTAGGATCCATGGAGAATTTTCTACTGAGAAAGTCACATAACCTCAGAAACACAGTTGTGTTAAAATTAAACAAAAAAACTACTATTAAAAAGTCAGTTTAATGATTTTTCAAGCCCTTCTATTGTGTCTTGACACAATTATACTAAAAGCAGGCAGGAGAATAGTTGAATCAGGCTTGTGGGCAGCAAGTACTAAGAAGTGAATGTCAATGTACACATACTAAATGAAACTCCATGCCTGAAATTCCTAGTCAGTCAGAAGAAAAATGAACTGGTGTAGCAGCACCACAAGGGTAACTTAAAAATACTTTACCCACACTGTGTTGATCTACAAGCTGGCTTTCTAGTGTATTTTGTATACTTTCATTCATCTTCTAGAGTACTGCAACTAAGATCACACAAGTATTTATCCTACAGAAATAATAATATTACAGAAGTAATTATATAATTGAACAGATAAAAAAATTACTCACAATGTGGCAGCAGAAGAAAACACATCTATAGGTTAAAGAAATGTGCAAGCTTTCAGAGCCAATAGGTTCTTCTAGCAGAAGGGTTGAAAGGGAAGGAAGAATGAAGGAAAAGGACTGGCAAGGTTTATGTACTGGGGAGGGTTCAGAAAAGTGTCATAGAACTCCATTTCAGGGAAGACTTACTGGACAGTATTGGAAGAAAAAAACTTATATTATGTACAGGGCATAAAGAGACACCTTGCAGAAGACTCAAGGGAGGATGCAAATCATGGTTAACACTAATGCTTATAATAAACAAGTTTTTACTTTTCCAGTATATTGGCTGCAGACCGCATTCTCTGAAATCAATGAATTTACATAAACACTAATGTAAAGTAGCAAATGAGAATGTCAGCTGAGTAGTATAAGAGGAAGAGAAATGGCTCCTTTCAAAGCAACTGCTTTCCTACTAATGTAAATAATATCCTGTAAATTAATCACTGAAAGGACTATTGATGAATGCACTACTTTTGTTTCTAGACATTGTTCAACATATACTAAATAGCAACTGTCCAGCCATCTGCAAGAAAAATATTGATGACACTAAATGTAGACCACAAAATGCTAAAATATGATATGCTTCAAAACTAAATAAAATAAGAATACTGTCTGTTATAGCTGAAGACAGAGCTATTAAAAAGGCACAGGTTTGAAAATATACACAAAATTCAAATAAAACTGAAATTTAACTATCAAAGTGCACGGTATGTCATTAAAAGTGAAATAAACCAATGCAAAAAAGGCATTCCCATAGACTCTAATCTATACTTTATAAACTGTACAGGCTGTCACCATTCGAGCTGCAACAGTTCAGTTGCTGAGACACTACCACCCGGAGAATAAAATATACAAGGGGCATTCAATAAGTAATACAATTCTATTTTCTGAAAGTAGGTTGACATTATTCAGGATTCCATTGCATCATATTATTCTACACTTTTTGGCTACAAAACCCTATTTTCCAATACAATCTCTTTTCAATGCAACAGCTTTGTACCACGTTACTGAAAGGGTCTGTACGCCCACATAACACCACTCTACTGGTCGATGCCAGAGACGACATCTTTCTGCACCGATAACCTTCGCATCATCTGTGTACTACTTATAGTGTTTCGGATGCCGGGTGGACGAGGAAGAACAGTCCAACGAAGTTGTGCGATCTCCTCTCGGGTGCGTAGACTCGTTTGAGCCTCGCACTGTCACGGAGAATGAGACGTTCATTTGCTTTTTTGTGGTGACGAACATGTTGAAGTTGCTTCTTCTCAGGGTAGCAAAATACACATCAGAGATGACTGCAGCACCGTGAGGGGGAAAATCGAACAGAATAACCCATTCAGAGTCCCAGAAGAGTATTGTAATGACTTGACTGGCTGAGGGTGTGGTTTTGAACATTTTCCTTTGTAGGAGAGGTGGTGTGACACCATTCCATGAACTGCTGTTCCATTTCCAGTTCAAAATGATAAGCCCACGTTTTATCACTTGTAATGATGTTGACAAAAAATTGTCACAGTCTGCCTCTAATGCACAAGACATTCTGCACAGACGGTCCTTCGTTGCTCTCTGTGGTCTTCTGTTAGGCAGTGAGGCTCATACCTTCGAGTATCCCAACTGGTGGACGAGTGCGTCAGCACTACCAACAGAGACGTCCAGTTGAACAGTCGGGTGTTCGATTGTGATGCATCGATCACCCCCAGTGAGAGTGTTCGCACGGTCTGACATAGCAGGAGTTACAGTTGGAGTGTAGCCAGCACGTGGGAGATCGGGCAGGTTATGATGCTGACAAATGCCTTGCCCAATGACTCACCGTGCTTTTGTTCACTGCCAGGTCTCCAAAGACATTCTGTAACTGCCTATGAATATCTGCAATGCTCTGGTTTTCTGTCAAAAGAAACTCATTGACAGCTCTCTGCTTGGAATTCATCTCTATTACAGATGCCATTTTGAAGGCTGCTTATAGCGCTTCCACTAATTGCAGCTACGTGAAACTATATCATGCTGATGCAGGAATATTCCACGACGTCTCTCCTTTTTTAAACTGAAATTGGCCGGGGAAAAAAAAAATGTGTTTCATTAGTTATCCAATACCCCTTGTAACAATATTCTCAATAAAATTGCTCCCCACAATATTAGCATGCCAATTAACAAGCTTGGAAATTCTAAAAAAGAAGACTATCACGGAATGAAGAACTGCGTCATAATGAGCAATGCAAATAAAATTAAAATGCCATTGCCTTATCTATCCAATTGTGGCAGATGATATTTTCCCTGAAGCTCTTAAAATCTCTTTTACTCTACTGGTGTTTAAGATAGAAGAAAGGCACTTCTCTAGTAACTATAGGCCAATCTCAATTCTTCTATTTGTATTAAAAATAACAGATAGCTGCAAACACAAACAAATATATGACTACTTTCAAAATAACATTTTCTAACTTGTTGTTGTTGTTGTGGTCTTCAGTCCTGAGACTGGTTTGATGCCGCTCCCCATGCTACTCTATCCTGTGCAAGCTTCTTCATCTCCCAGTACCTACTGCAGCCTACATCCTTCTGAATCTCCTTAGTGTATTCATCTCTTGGTCTCCCCCTACGATTTTTACCCTCCACGCTGCCCTCCAGTACTAAATTGGTGATCCCTTGATGCCTCAGAACATGTCCTACCAACTGATCCCTTCTTCTAGTCAAGTTGTGCCACAAACTCCTCTTCTCCCAATTCTATTCAATACCTCCTCATTAGTTATGTGATCTACCCACCTAATCTTCAGCATTCTTCTGTAGCACCACATTTCAAAAGCTTCTATTCTCTTCCTGTCCACACTATTTACCGTCCATGTTTCACTTCCATACATGGCTACACTCCATACAAATACTTTCAGAAATGACTTCCTGACACTTAAATCTATAATTGATGTTAACAAATTTCTCTTCTTCAGAAACGCTTTCCTTGCCATTGCCAGTCTACATTTTATATCCTCTCTACTTCGACCATCATCAGTTATTTTGCTCTCCACATAGCAAAACTCCTTTACTACTTTAAGTGTCTCATTTCCTAATCTAATACCCTCAACATCACCTGACTTAATTCGACTACATTCCATTATCCTCGTTTTGCTTTTCTTGATGTTCATCTTATATCCTCCCTTCAAGACACCATCCATTCCGTTCAACTACTCTTCCAAGTCCTTCGCTGTCTCTGACAGACTTACAACGTCATCGGCGAACCTCAAAGTTTTTATTTCTTCTCCATGGATTTTAATACCTACTCCGAACTTTTCTTTTGTTTCCTTTACTGCTTGCTCAACATACAGATTGAATATCATCGGGGAGAGGCTACAACCCTGTCTTACTCCCTTCCCAACCACTGCTTCCCTTTCATGCCCCTCGACTCTTATAACTGTCATCTGGTTTCTGTACAAATTGTAAATAGCCTTTTGCTCCCTGTATTTTACCCCTGTCACCTTTAGAATTTGAAAGAGAGTATTCCAGTCAACATTGTCAAAAGCTTTCTCTAAGTCTACATATGCTAGAAACGTAGGTTTGCCTTTCCTTAATCTTTCTTCTAAGATAAGTCGTAGGGTCAGTATTGCCTCACGTGTTCCAGTATTTCTACGGAATCCAAACTGATCTTCCCCGAGGTCGGCTTCTACTAGTTTTTCCATTCGTCTGTAAAGAATTCGTGTTAGTACTTTGCAGCTGTGGCTTATTAAACTGATTGTTCGGTAATTTTCACATCTGTCAACACCTGCTTTCTTTGGGATTGGAATTACACTCCTGGAAATGGAAAAAAGAACACATTGACACCGGTGTGTCAGACTCACCATACTTGCTCCGGACACTGCGAGAGGGCTGTACAAGCAATGATCACACGCACGGCACAGCGGACACACCATGAACCGCGGTATTGGCCGTCGAATGGCGCTAGCTGCGCAGCATTTGTGCACCGCCGCCGTCAGTGTCAGCCAGTTTGCCGTGGCATATGGAGCTCCATCGCAGTCTTTAACACTGGTAGCATGCCGCGACAGCGTGGACGTGAACCGTATGTGCAGTTGATGGACTTTGAGCGAGGGCGTATAGTGGGCATGCGGGAGGCCGGGTGGACGTACCGCCGAATTGCTCAACATGTGGGGCGTGAGGTCTCCACAGTACATCGAAGTTGTCGCCGGTGGTCGGCTGAAGGTGCACGTGCCCGTCGACCTGGTACCACACCGCAGCGACGCACGGATGCACGCCAAGACCGTAGGATCCTACGCAGTGCCGTAGGGGACCGCACCGCCACTTCCCAGCAAATTAGGGACACTGTTGCTCCTGAGGTATCGGCGAGGACAATTCGCAACCGTCTCCATGAAGCTGGGCTACAGTCCCGCACACCGTTAGGCCGTCTTCCGCTCACGCCCCAACATCGTGCAGCTCGCCTCCAGTGGTGTCACGACAGGCGTGAATGGAGGGACGAATGGAGACGTGTCGTCTTCAGCGATGAGAGTCGCTTCTGCCTTGGTGCCAATGATGGTCGTATGCTTGTTTGGCGCCGTGCAGGTGAGCGCCACAATCAGGACTGCATACGACTGAGGCACACAGGGCCAACACCCGGCATCATGGTGTGGGGAGCGATCTCCTACACTGGCCGTACACCACTGGTGATCGTCGAGGGGACACTGAATAGTGCACGGTACATCCAAACCGTCATCGAACCCATCGTTCTACCATTCCTAGACCGGCAAGGGAACTTGCTGTTCCAACAGGACAATGCACGTCCGCAAGTATCCCATGCCACCCAACGTGCTCTAGAAGGTGTAAGTCAACTACCCTGGCCAGCAAGATCTCCGGATCTGTCCCCCATTGAGCATGTTTGGGACTGGATGAAGCGTCGTCTCACGCGGTCTGCACGTCCAGCATGAACGCTGGTCCAACTGAGGCGCCAGGTGGAAATGGCATGGCAAGCCGTTCCACAGGACTACATCCAGCATCTCTACGATCGTCTCCATGGGAGAATAGCAGCCTGCATTGCTGCGAAAGGTGGATATACACTGTACTAGTGCCGACATTTTGCGTGCTCTGTTGCCTGTGTCTATGTGCCTGTGGTTCTGTCAGTGTGATCATGTGATGTATCTGACCCCAGGAATGTGTCAATAAAGTTTCCCCTTCCTGGGACAATGAATTCACGGTGTTCTTATTTCAATTTCCAGGAGTGTATTATATTCTTCTTGAAGTCTGAGGGTATGTCGCCTGTTTCATACATCTTGCTCACCAGATGGTAGAGTTTTGTCAGGACTGGCTCTCCCAAGGCCGTCAGTAGTTCCAATGGAGTGTTGTCTACTCCGGGGGCCGTGTTTCGACTCAGGTCTTTCAGTGCTCTGTCAAACTCTTCACGCAGTATCGTATCTCCCATTTCATCTTCATCTACATCCTCTTCCATTTCCATAATATTGTCCTCAAGTACATCGCCCTTGTATAGACCCTCTATATACTCCTTCTACCTTTCTGCTTTCCCTTCTTTGCTTAGAACTGGGTTTCCATCTGAGCTCTTGATGTTCATACAAGTGGTTCTCTTATCTCCAAAGGTCTCTTTAATTTTCCTGTAGGCAGTATCTATCTTACCCCTAGTGAGATAAGCCTCTACATCCTTACATTTGTCCTCTAGCCATCCCTGCTTAGCCATTTTGCACTGCCTGTCGATCTCATTTTTGAGACGTTTGTAGTCCTTTTTGCCTGCTTCATTTACTGCATTTTTATATTTTCTCCTTTCATCAATTAAATTCAATATTTCTTCTATTACCCAAGGATTTCTACTAGCCCTCGTCTTTTTACCTACTAGATCCTCTGCTGCCTTCACTACTTCATCCCTCAAAGCTACCCATTCTTCTTCTACTGTATTTCTTTCCCCCATTCCTGTCAATTGTTCCCTTATGCTCTCCCTGAAACTCTGTACAACCTCTGGTTCTTTCAGTTTATCCAGGTCCCATCTCCTTAAATTCCCACCTTTTTGCAGTTTCTTCAGTTTTAATCTACAGTTCATAACCAATAGATTGTGGTCAGAGTCCACATCTGCCCCTGGAAATGTCTTACAATTTAAAACCTGGTTCCTAAATCTCTGTCTTACCATTATATAATCTATCTGATATCTTTTAGTATCTCCAGGGTTCTTCCATGTATACAACCTTCTATCATGATTCTTAAACCAAGTGTTAGCTATGATTAAGCTGTGCTCTGTGCAAAATTCTACCAGGCGGCTTCCTCTTTCATTTCTTAGCCCCAATCCATATTCACCTACTACGTTTCCTTCTCTCCCTTTTCCTACAATCGAGTTCCAGTCACCCATGACTATTAAATTTTCGTCTCCCTTCACTATCTGAATAATTTCTTTTATTTCATAATACATTTCTTCAATTTCTTTGTCATCTGCAGAGCTAGTTGGCATATAAACTTGTACTACTGTAGTAGGTGTGGGCTTCGTATCTATCTTGGCCACAATAATGCGTTCACTATGCTGTTTGTAGTAGCTTACCCGCATTCCTATTTTCCTATTCATTATTAAAACTACTCCTGCATTACCCCTATTTGACTTTGTGTTTATAACCCTGTAGTCACCTGACCATAAGTCTTGTTCCTCCTGCCACCGAACTTCACTAATTTCCACTATATCTAACTTTAACCTATCCATTTCCCTTTTTAAATTTTCTAACCTACCTGCCCGATTAAGGGATCTGACATTCCACGTTCCGATCCGTAGAACGCCAGTTTTCTTTCTCCGGATAACGTCATCCTCTTGAGTAGTCCCCGCCCGGAGATCCGAATGGGGGACTATTTTACCTCCGGAATATTTTACCCAAGAGGACGCCATCATCATTTAATCATACAGTAAAGCTGCATGCCCTCGGGAAAAATTACAGCCGTAGTTTCCCCTTGCTTTCAGCTGTTCTCAGTACCAGCACAGCAAGGCCGTTTTGGTTATTGTTACAAGGCCAGATCAGTCAATCATCCAGACTGTTGCCCTTGCAACGTCTGGCCTCTCAACAGATACCCCTCCATTGTGGTTGTACCTACGGTACGGCTATCTGTATCGCTGAGGCACGCAAGCCTCCCCACCAACGGCAAGGTCCATGGTTCATGGGGGGATTTTCTAACTTATGTACCCAATTAAAGACTCTAACATTCCACAGTCCAACCTTTGGAATGGGAAAATTCATGTACTAGTGGGTGTTAGAGCTGCACCTTTTTTAGGTTGAAGTCAGCTGATAGGTATTCCTGCTTAAGGGAAGTCTCTCTAACAAAGAAACCACTTTCGATAAAGCTTAGGTATCCGAGTAGTGAGGGAATTAGTATATTTCATCAAAATATACAAGGTATTAGAGATAAAGTTAGTGAACTGCTTATAGATGTTGACTCTGAAATTATTGGTATATCTGAACACTTCTTAAATAAGGAGATAATTCAGAGGCTTCCTTTACCAGGATACAGGTTGGCTGGCAGCTTTTCTAGGAGCTCTTTGCAGTGTGGGGGAGTAGCCATGTATGTGAAAAACGGCATCCCATTTGAGTCAATTGATGTTTCAAAGTACTGTACTGGAAAGGTGTTTGAATGTTGTGCAGCTGTGGTTAAATTTAGTGGAGTTAAACTTCTAACTGTTGTTATTTATAGATCCCCAGACTCCGATTTCACAACATTTTTCCTAAAGCTAGAGGAGGTTCTTGGTTCACTTTATAGGAAATACAAAAAGTTAGTTATATGTGGTGACTTCAATATTAATTGTATAAGTGAATGTGCAAGGAAAAGGATGCTGGTAGACCTCCTTAATTCATATAATCTTATGCAAATCGTATTCTTTCCAACGAGAGTGCAAGGGAACAGTAGAACAACCATAGACTCTGCCAGGAAGTTTCATATCAGCGCACACTCCGCTGCAGAGATTTTCACTCTGCCAGTGAAAATCTCATTCTGGAAACATCCCCCATACTGTGGCTAAGCCATGTCTCCGCAATATCCTTTCTTTCAGGAGTGCTAGTTCTGCTTGGTTCGCATGAGAGCTTCTGTAAAGTTTGGAAGGTAGGAGACGAGAACTGGCAGAAGGAAAGCTGTGAGTACCGGGCGTGAGTCGTGCTTCGGTAGCTCAGTTGGTAGAGCACTTGCCTGCGAAAGGCAAAGGTCCCGAGTTCAAGTCTCGGTCAGGCACACAGTTTTAATCTGCCAGGAAGTTTCATATCAGCGCACACTCTGCTGCAGAGTGAAAATCTCATTCTGGAACCATGTTAGATGTCTCCGTGAAAATAATAAGTAAAATGAAGAACTAATGAGGTCATTGTGTTTAAAATGTGTTGTGACTGAGGTGACTTAAGTAAAGAACATATTGAGTAAAGTTTGATATTCTGGAATTAATAGTTGAAGTTTTATAAGTGTGCGATCTTTTGGTCATAGAGACAATTCTGCAGGGCATATTCTGCGTTCTTGATGGAATACTTTGCCGAGCAGTTCTGACAGAGAAGACCATTGAAATGACCAAATGTTCAACTAGCTAATAGTGGTGGGTCAGTGACTGTTAGATCATAAATTTAATCGGGTCAGACTTGCAGAAATTCTGGCTGCTTTTTCGTGTGAAAATATGTTGTATAGACTGTTAACTTGGAATGATTGAGCCTTTGCCTTATTAAAAATGGACTTGATAGCCATTTCATGTGCTTTATTAAGAATAAAAAGCCATTTCAATAGAATTTTCAAATGCTTACTGAAATTAAACTGCATCCTCCAAATGCCCGAAATTTTTGAATATGAACTTACAGGAACTGATTTGCAACTTGAGTTACATGGCATCTGTATGGTAGGTATTATGTAGTGGTTTTATCACTGCTGCTTTACACTGCCTAGCGTGTATCTACTACTGCAGAGTGAAGAGATGTCAGAAAGAAGAAATATAGAGGTAGGTGAACAGATCGAAGAAAGTTACTGAGAGAGAGTACGAAGGCAAAAGGATAAACGACAGAACCAAACCCGACCTGCCGCAAACGATTGGCGCTGGAGGTTTCAGCTGGGGTGTCACAGAGAACAGCACCACAGGACCCAGCAACGGAGAAGACAGAGGCTACGACGTCAGGTCTAGTGGGAGCTGCACCAACAATGACAGCTGAGGAGTGGGGATGGAGGCAGGAGCCCCAGACAGTGATCTGCTCAGCAGAAACCCCCACTGCAGCATGAACTGGACCATCTGCAACACAGGAACAGGCATCGGAGGCAGCGGGGAAAGGGGAAGTGACAGGATGTCCATCTGACAGGAGTGCACCAGCCCACACAATGTTTGATGATGGCAAGAACACATTTCAGCTGGCAGCTGAAACTAAAAGCTCAGATAGGCACACCTGGCTTGAACCGTCACAGAGCCAGTGGACATGACATTATGCAGCAGGTGAAAGAGAGTCTGTGATTGGTGTCCATATAGCAGATCCACCAGTTTCTTGTCCTCCACAGCACAAACTCAAAAAATGGTCTATAGTAGTGCCAGAGGACCTGCCAGGTACATACTTCTTCATCTGAGTTTTAAACAACTGAACAATGCATTTGGCCTCACCATTAGATTGAGGACGAAAGAGGGAAGCTGTGAGATGATGAACACCACCAGCTTGACAAAAAGACGTCAATTCTCAAGAAACAAACTGGGGGTCATTATTGGTTACCATAGTATATGTAATTCCCTCAATTGCAAAGGTCTTTTACAGGGCCGAAATAGTGGCTGCCACAGATGAGGACAGACAACGTGCCACATAGGGAAACTTGAAATAGGCATCCAGTACAATGAGCCAATTCTGATTTCAGAAGGGCCCAACACAATCGACATATAGACGCTCCCATGGGTGCTGCATTGTCGGCTGGGGCAAAAAGATGCCCGTGAGCCTGCCCGTTGCTGTACACAGTGAATGTAAGCGGCAATAAGCCACATAATGACCCCATCTAGCACAGCCAGTACACATGCCAGTGGGTCAAAACTTTGTTGTGAGAGGTCCCCCAATGGCTGACATGCAGAAGCCACAGTACATTACAGTGTAAGGAAGAGGGAATCACAACCTGGGAAGCAGCATCCTCCGTAGCTAACAAAAGAACCCCATCAAACACAGGAAGGCGGTGCTGGAGGAAGAAGTAATTATGCAAGGGATCCAAGGCATGGCCCAGGGATTTTTCTAGCCAACCATGTTGCACAAAAGAGAGGATCCAACTAAGTAAAGGATCTGCAGTGATGGCCAATGATATCATGGCACTAGTGATGGACCACATTCTGGTTCTGATCTAAATAAAAACACGTCCTGATTGAATGCCAGGTCCAGCTTGACCAGAAGGTGAGATAAGGCACTGGCATTGGTGTGTTACACCGTCAGCTGGTAATGAATCTGATACCGACAACAGGAGAGGAAGAGACCCACCATTGCAAATGATGTGCTGCCTTGTCTGGCATGGAAGCCAAAGCATTAAAAAGAGCAACCAACAGCTTGTGATGCGTGATTAATGGAATTTAGAACCATACAAGAAGATGTGAAATTTATTGAGGGCATACACAATCACTAAAGCCTCCTTTTCAATTTGAGAATACTGCAGTTGAGCGGGAGTTAAAAGTCTGAGAAGTGTAAACAACGAGCCGTTCACAACCGTGCACATATTTGCGTGCCAACAACACATCAAGATTGTGCAAAGAGCCATCTGTAGCCAACACGAGATGCTGACCCAGCTCAAAAGTGGCTACACATGGTGCAGATTGAAGCTTAGATTTAAGCAAAGCAAACTCTCGGTCACAAGCTGGAGTCCAAAGAAAAGGCACATTTTTATGCAAAAGCGTGTGCAAGGTCTAAGCAACAGTGGATGTGTCCTGTAAAAACTTATGGTAGTACACAACTTTACTTAGAAATGCCTGTAGTTACTTAACAGACATCAGCCATGGCAAAGCCACAAATGCATCAACTTTGTGACACAACGGCTTGACCCCTGTGTGAGAAACCTCAAAATTTAGGTACTCCACTGACAGCTGAAAGAAGTGAGATTTGGCAGGATTGCGCTTGAAACTCATAGACTGCAAAACAGGAAACAATGATCAGAGATTTCCAAGATGGTCTTTGGTGGAAGAACCCAAATCAATAATATCATCAAGATAACTGATGCAGCTAGGCACAGCAGATGTCAGCTGTTCCAAAAAATGCTGAAAAATTGTGGGTGGGCTAGCAATACTAAAAGGCAAGCTTTGATAGTGGTATAGGCCGAAAGGTGTACTGACAATGAGAAGGTGCCTCATCCAAGGGGAGCTGGAGCTATGCTTCCAACAAATCAGTCTTGGAAAAGTAGTGGGCACCCAATAATTTTCCAGCCAACTCACCAGGGCTGAGCAAAAAGTATGTATCTATTGCAGACTGTGCATTAATTGTGACACTGTAGTTCTCGCAGAGGTGAAGTTTACTCATTGGCTTCTTAACGATGACCAGTGGTGTAGTCCATTCACTGGAAGAAATAGGATGAATGACACTGAGCAATGTCAAATGGTTTAATTCAGCCTTGACAGAGTTGTTGTTGTGGTCTTCAGTCCTGAGACTGGTTTGATGCAGCTCTCCATGCTACTCTATCCTGTGCAAGCTTCTTCATCTCCCAGTACCTACTGCATCCTACATCCTTCTGAATCTGCTTAGTGTATTCATCTCTTGGTCTCCCCCTACGATTTTTACCCTCCACGCTGCCCTCCAATACTAAATTGGTAATCCCTTGATGCCTCAGAACATGTCCTACCAACCGATCCCTTCTTCTGGTCAAGTTGTGCCACAAACTTCTCTTCTCCCCAATCCTATTCAATACTTCCTCATTAGTTATGTGATCTACCCATCTAATCTTCAGCATTCTTCTGTAGCACCACATTTCAAAAGCTTCTATTCTCTTCTTGTCCAAACTATTTACCGTCCATGTTTCACTTCCATACATGGCTACACTCCATACAAATACTTTCATAAACGACTTCCTGACACTTAAATCTATACTCGATGTTAACAAATTTTTCTTTTTCAGAAACGCTTTCCTTGCCATTGCCAGTCTACATTTTATATCCTCTCTACTTCGACCATCATCAGTTATTTTGCTCCCCAAATAGCAAAACTCCTTTACTACTTTAAGTGTCTCATTTCCTAATCTAATACCCTCAACATCACCCGACTTAATTCGACTACATTCCATTATTCTCGTTTTGTTTTTGTTGATGTTCATCTTATATCCTCCCTTCAAGACACCATCCATTCCGTTCAACTGCTCTTCCAAGTCCTTTGCTGTCTCTGACAGAATTACAATGTCATCGGCGAACCTCAAAGTTTTTATTTCTTCCCCATAGATTTTAATACCTACCCCGAATTTTTCTTTGGTTTCCTTTACTGTTTGCTCAATATACAGATTGAATAACATCGGGGAGAGGCTACAACCCTGTCTTACTCCCTTCCCAACCACTGCTTCCCTTTCATGTCCCTCGACTCTTATAACTGCCATCTGGTTTCTGTACAAATTGTAAATAGCCTTTCGCTCCCTGTATTTTACCCCTGCCACCTTTAGAATTTGAAAGAGAGTATTCCAGTCAACATTGTCAAAAGCTTTCTCTAAGTCTACAAATGCTAGAAACGTAGGTTTGCCTTTCCTTAATCTTTCTTCTAAGATAAGTCGTAAGGTCAGTACTGCCTCACGTGTTCCAGTATTTCTACGGAATCCAAACTGATCTTCCCCGAGGTTGGCTTCTACTAGTTTTTCCATTCGTCTGTAAAGAATTCGTGTTAGTATTTTGCAGCTGTGGCTTATTAAACTGATTGTTCGGTAATTTTCACATCTGTCAACACCTGCTTTCTTTGGGATTGGAATTATTATATTCTTCTTGAAGTCTGAGGGTATTTCGCCTGTTTCATACATCTTGCTCACCAGATGGTAGAGTTTTGTCAGGACTGGCTCTCCCAAGGCCGTCAGTAGTTCCAATGGAATGTTGTCTACTCCGGGGGCCTTGTTTCGACTCAGGGCTTTCAGTGCTCTGTCAAACTCTTCACGCAGTATCGTATCTCCCATTTCATCTTCATCTACATCCTCTTCCATTTCCATAATATTGTCCTCAAGTGCATCGCCCTTGTATAGACCCTCTATATACTCCTTCCACCTTTCTGCTTTCCCTTCTTTGCTTAGAACTGGGTTTCCATTTGAGCTCTTGATGTATATATAAGTGGTTCTCTTATCTCCAAAAGTCTCTTTAATTTTCCGGTAGGCAGTATCTACCTTACCCCTAGTGAGATACGCCTCTACATCCTTACATTTGTCCTCTAGCCATCCCTGCTTAGCCATTTTGCACTTCCTGTCGATCTCATTTTTGAGACGTTTGTATTCCTTTTTGCCTGCTTCATTTACCGCATTTTTATATTTTCTCCTTTCATCAATTAAATTCAATATTTCTTCTGTTACCCAAGGATTTCTACTAGCCCTCGTCTTTTTACCTACTAGATCCTCTGCTGCCTTCACTACTTCATCCCTCAAAGCTACCCATTCTTCTTCTACTGTATTTCTTTCCCCCATTCCTGTCAATTGTTCCCTTATGCTCTCCCTGAAACTCTGTACAACCTCTGGTTCTTTCAGTTTATCCAGGTCCCATCTCCTTAAGTTCCCACGTTTTTGCAGTTTCTTCAGTTTTAATCTACAGGTCATAACCAAAAGATTGTGGTCAGAGTCCACATCTGCCCCTGGAAATGTCTTACAATTTAAAACCTGGTTCCTAAATCTCTGTCTTACCATTATATAATCTATCTGATACCTTTTAGTGTCTTGACAGAGTAGCAAAATGCAATTGGCACCTGCCACTCCCAAAACAAATGGGGCGCAGATGAAATCTTTTGTACATTGGCATTGATATGACAGTGGCATGGTATGACATACAAACATGTAAGACAGAAAATTTTGTGCTATATTGTAGATAAACTGACAGTACAGCTTTCCCAGTCATTTCATCAATTTAAAAATCAGTAAAAACCAACAGAATCACCCTTATTTATTGTAGTCTTCATATCCAAAATATCTTTTAAGGCTTCTCTGCCAGAAGTTCGCCGGCCGCGGTGGTCTAGCGGTTCTAGGCGCTCAGTCCGGAACCGCGCGACTGCTACGGTCGCAGGTTCGAATCCTGCCTCGGGCATGGATGTGTGTGAAGTCCTTAGGTTAGTTAGGTTTAAGTAGTTCTAAGTTCTAGGGGACTGATCACCATAGATGTTAAGTCCCATAGTGCTCAGAGCCATTTGAACCATTTGAACCAGAAGTTCAGTACCTGCCAGCTCACATAGTGATCAAAGATTCTGAGAAAGGGATTCCTATGAGAAAGACTCACTGTCAATGATTTTCTGGAGGTGCAATGCCAGGGTTACCACAAACTGTTGAAGATAGCTTCTCTAAGCACAATAAAAGATTGCTGGTGCAAAAGTCATCAAACTGTTCAATCACATTTAAGTCCAATACAAAAATGATTAAAATAATTGCTGTCAGTCTGACAAGAGGCCACATAACCTAAATATAGCCTCAGCTTCATTAAGTCACAGCTCTGCCCTTGTAGGCCAAAAGGAAGGCAGTGTTATGTCAGAATTCTGTGGGGGTTATTGAAGCCGAAGGTGGCACAAACAGTAGCAAGCAGAGAAACAATGTTGCATGCTGTAGACACCATCATATCTTCAAGTCTTCACACTAGGGTTTGAGGGGGATTCCACCGTGTTTCTGAAGGTGCTGAAAAATTACACGCTGTTCAGAACCAGGGTCACCACTTTGGAGTATTTAGCATATCCACAATAAAATACAAATTATCTGATAATGTTGCACTTTATTTACTATTTTAATATAATTCTTCAGAGCACAAAACCATAGAACATCACATGAAAAAAGCAGTGAGGAACCTAAACATTACCATTACAAAGTTATATTATTTTGCTCTTCATCCTTTCTAGTCGGTTATTAACTCAAGTCTACCACAACTGCTTCATGACAACAAATAATCCATCACTATCAATGTGACGCCAAACTTTCTAGGATATATTGTGTTCAGAATTTATGATTTTTTCACTAGTCTCAATTCCTCCTAATTTCTGTTTCAGGTATTATGTGTACATTACTACCATTAATAAATGGAAGTAAACCTGAATACTTTTGCATTTGACTAATATTATGCTTACATTTTCTTTTTCTGGCTATACATCACTTTGCTCTTTTATGCACTACAGGTAATTGCTTATCGGACCCACACCTAACTTCAATCAAATCCCTCATCTGCAAATCATACATACTCTGCTACATAAGTAGCTCCTTCCTGAGCGTAGTGCACACCTGAATTATTTGGTGAGGTCCTTTTAGTTACCAACTCCATAACATGGCGAGGAAAATCTGCTTTGATATCGTCATTCCACTCAGCTCCAAAGCAGAGGACTACAGCCTCTTCTGCTGCAAATAATCAGTTGTGCTTCCATTTGGTGAGGGTGGGTAGCTAATTTCAGCTTTTGATTTAACTGCTGAAAGGAACTGACGATGACCTCATACTCCAACTATTAGGGTTCATTTTTATAACATGAATCAAAACTTATAGCTGGCTAAATGCATTCAGCAACTGTCAGAAATACCTCCTCCCCATCTTGGATACAGGTGAAACCCTATTAGTAGACATACTGAGACCATACTGATTTTCTTCCCTGATATAACTTATATTTTGTTGAGGAGCTCCATCCTCAGCTGTATAACACTGGAGCTCGCAATGATGAGCAACCCCTCCTTCTGTGCTTGAAAACTGGCCAAATTCCAACAAACAAAGTGGCACAGCCATCTTGTCTACAACAATTAACATCTCATATCTGTTGTCAAGTTATATAGTAACAGCTGTACAGCCAGCGCAATATACAATACCTTTGTATATATATACTTGGTGATGGCTTCAGTCAAATAAAAGAATATTCCATTTTTATTCCATATGAAAATTTAGAAAATGATAATACTAGTACCATTAGTGAGAGGGTGTGAATCTATTGTCATTTCTTAATCGTTTTCAGCCTCATCTCTCTCTCTCTCTCTCACTCCAGAAGTAGGAGTGCCATTTCCATTCCTTCTTGTTGTTGTTGTTGTGGTCTTCAGTCCTGAGACTGGTTTGATGCAGCTCTCCATGCTACTCTATCCTGTGCAAGCTTCTTCATCTCCCAGTACCTACTGCAGCCTACATCCTTCTGAATCTCCTTAGTGTATTCATCTCTTGATCGCCCTCTACGATTTTTACCCTCCACGCTGCCCTCCAATGCTAAATTTGTGATCCCTTGATGCCTCAGAACACGTCCTGCCAACCGGTCCCTTCTTCTTGTCAAGTTGTGCCACAAACTCCTCTTCTCCCCAATCCTATTCAATACCTCCTCATTAGTTATGTGATCTACCCACCTAATCTTCAGCATTCTTCTGTAGCACCACATTTTGAAAGCTTCTATTCTCTTCTTGTCCAAACTATTTATTGTCCATGTTTCACTTCCATACATGGCTACACTCCATACAAATACTTTCAGAAATGACTTCCTGACACATAAATCTATACTCGATGTTAACAAATTTCTCTTCTTCAGAAACACTTTCCTTGCCATTGCCAGTCTACATTTTATATCCTCTCTACTTCGACCATCATCAGTTATTTTGCTCCCCAAATAGCAAAACTCCTTTACTACTTTAAGTGTCTCATTTCCTAATCTAATACCCTCAGCATCACCTGACTTAATTTGACCACATTCCATTATCCTCGTTTTGCTTTTGTTGATGTTCATCTTATATCCTCCTTTCAAGACACTGTCCATTCCATTCAACTGCTCTTCCAAGTCCTTTGCTGTCTCTGACAGAATTACAATGTCATCGGCGAACCTCAAAGTTTTTATTTCTTCTCCATGGATTTTAATACCTACTCCGAATTTTTCTTTTGTTTCCTTTACTGCTTGCTCAATTTACAGATTGAATAACATCGGGGACAGGCTACAACCCTGTCTCACTCCCTTACCAACTGCTGCTTCCCTTTCATGCCCCTCGACTCTTATAACTGCCAGCTGGTTTCTGTACAAATTGTAAATAGCCTTTCGCTCCCTGTATTTTACCCCTGTCACCTTTAGAATTTGAAAGAGCGTATTCCAGCCAACATTGTCAAAAGCTTTCTCTAACTCTACAAATGCTAGAAACTTTTTTTTGCCTTTCCTTAATCATTTTCTAAGATAAGTCGTAGGGTCAGCATTGCCTCACGTGTTCCAACATTTCTACGGAATCCAAACTGATCTTCCCCAAGGTCGGCTTCTACCAGTTTTTCCATTCGTCTGTAAAGAATTCGCGTTAGTATTTTGCAGCTGTTGCTTATTAAACTGATTGTACGGTAATTTTCACATCTGTCAGCACCTGCTTTCTTTGGGATTGGAATTATTATATTCTTCTTGAAGTCTGAGAGTATTTTACCTGTCTCATACATCTTGCTCACCAGATGGTAGAGTTTTTTCACGACTGGCTCTCCCAAGGCCGTCAGTAGTTCTAATGGAATGTTGTCTACACCCGGGGCCTTGTTTCGACTCAGGTCTTTCAGTGCTCTGTCAAACTCTTCACGCAGTATCGTATCTCCCATTTCATCTTCATCTACATCCTCTTCCATTTCCATAATATTGTCCTCAAGTACATTGCCCTTGTATAGACCCTCTATATACTCCTTCTACCTTTCCGCTTTCCCTTCTTTGCTTAGAACTGGGTTTCCATCTGAGCTCTTGATATTCATACAAGTGGTTCTCTTTTCTCCAAATGTCTCTTTAATTTTGCTGTAGGCAGTATCTATCTTGCCCCTAGTGAGATAAGCCTCTACATCCTTACATTTGTCCTCTAGCCATCCCTGCTTAGCCATTTTGCACTTCCTGTCGATCTCATTTTTGAGACGTTTGTATTCCTTTTTGCCTGCTTCATTTACTGCATTTTTATATTTTCTCCTTTCATCAATTAAATTCAATATTTCTTCTATTACCCAAGGATTTCTATTAGCCCTCGTCTTTTTACCTACTAGATCCTCTGCTGCCTTCACTACTTCATCTCTCAAAGCTACCCATTCTTCTTCTACTGTATATCTTTCCCCCATTCCTGTCAATTGTTCCCTTATGCTCTCCCTGAAACTCTGTACAACCTCTGGTTCTTTCAGTTTATCCAGGTCCCATCTCCTTAAATTCCCACGTTTTTGCAGTTTCTTCAGTTTTAATCTACAGTTCATAACCAATAGATTGTCGTCAGAGTCCACATCTGCCCCTGGAAATGTCTTACAGCTTAAAACCTGGTTCCTAAATCTCTGCCTTACCGTTGTATAATCTATCTGAAACCTGTCAGTATCTCCAGGCTTCTCCCATGTATACAACCTTCTTTTATGATTCTTGAACCAAGTGTTGGTTATGATTAAGTTATGCTCTGTGCAAAATTCTACCAGACGGCTTCCTCTTTCATTTCTCTTCCCCAATCCATATTCACCCACTATGTTTCCCTCTCTCCCTTTTCCTACTCTTGAATTCCAGTCACACATGACTATTAAAATTTTCTTCTCCCTTCACTATCTGAATAATTTCTTTTATTTCATCATACATTTCTTCAATTTCTTCGTCATCTGCAGAGCCAGTTGGCATATAAACTTGTACTACTGCAGTAGGTGTGGCCTTCGTATCTATCTTGGCCACAATAATGCGTTCACTATGCTGTTTGTTGTAGCTTACCCGCACTCCTATTTTTTTATTCATTATTAAACTGACTCCTGCATTACCCCTATTTTATTTTGTATTTATAATCCTGTATTCGCCTGACCAAAAGTCTTGTTCCTCCTGCCACCGAACTTCACTAATTCCCACTATATCTAACTTTAACCTGTCCATTTCCCTTTTTAAATTTTCTAACCTACCTGCCCGATTAAGGGATCTGACATTCCAGGCTCCGATCTGTAGAACGCCAGTTTTCTTTCTCCTGATAATGACATCCTCCCGAGTAGTCCCCGCCCGGAGATCCGAATGGGGGACTATTTTACCTCCGGAATATTTTACCCAGGAGTACACTATCATCATTTAACCATATAGTAAAGCTGCATGCCCTCAGGAAAAATCACGGCTGTAGTTTCCCCTTGCTTTCAGCCGTTCGCAGTACCAGCACAGCAAGGCCGTTTCGGTTAGTGTTACAAGGCCAGATCAGTCAATCATCCAGACTTTTGCCCCTGTAACTACTGAAAAGGCTGCTGCCCCTCTTCAGGAACCACAGGTTTGTCTGGCCTCTCAACAGATACCCCTCCATTGTGGTTGCATCTACGGTACGGCCATCTGTATCGCTGAGGCACGCAAGCCTCCCCACCAACGGCAAGGTCCATGGTTCTTTGGGGGGGGGGGGATTCATCAGGCACTATACAGGGTGAGTCACAAACTATTGCCACCAAGAATAACTCAAAGTATGACAGGAGCTGAAAAGTTTGTGCGACAAAAGTTGCAAGGGACAACAGGACCATAATATGACGTTGGTTTTTTGTTGCTAGGTGGGGGTCACTTCGGTGATATGAAGGTCAACTTTGTTTTCTTAAATGGGATCCTATAGTTTGGTATTTATTTTCTGATAGCAGCTATCGAGACGAATCCAATGATGTGTATCAATAAGGTCTTTGAAGGTCAATGAAGGTCGCATAGGTAGCATGAACATCCATTTACAGAAGGTGTTTGAAGTGGTGACCACTGGTATCAATGCAGTGCTGCAATCTTCTTACCATGGATTGAGTGGTATTCCTTATCACATCGGCACTTATAAAAACACATGCTCTGACAATTCTCTCTCGCATATCTTCAGGTGTAGTTGGAGCATCTTTATGAAAAATGTCTTTTATGAATCCCCACAAGAAAAAATCCAGAGGCGTCAAGTCTGATGAACAAGCCAGTCATGACATATCTCCTCCATGTCCAAACCAATGATTTGGGAATTGTCTCTGCAACTCACTTCTAGCCATCAGCAAAAAATGTGCATGACACCCATCGTGTTGATACCACTCTCTGTTCTTCTTCCTTAAGGTATTTCTTCCAATACCAGGCCTAATGTTTCTTGCAGGAATGTGGTGCACTTCCTACCATTAAGATTTCCTTCAATGAAATAGGGGCCTATTATTCTGTCCTCCAGAATACATTCACCATACATTCACCGACCATGGTTTTTGGTATGCAATTTGCCGCAGCCAACATGGATTTTCAGTTGCCCAATAACGCATGTTATGCAAATTAACATTTCCATGGTTCGTGAATGAAGCCACATCAGTACATAAAATCAAATTAATAAATGTGTCCTCCCTCTGAATCTGGTGTTGAGCCCAACAACAGAACTCAATGTGATGCATACAATCCATACCAGTTACTACCTGGTGGAAAGTGATATTGTAAGGATGATATTTATGGCGATGCAGAACATGAACAACACTACTCTGGCTCATGCCAGATTCCCTTGTGATTTAATGTGAACTAACACAAGGATCTCAAACCACAATGGCAAGAGCACCACTTTCTGTTTTCTTGTTAGTAACTTTCCTTTGCTGGATATGATTCCGATGTGTTAAAGATCCAGTTGTTCTCAATTTATCATACACATATTTAAATGTACGACTTGTAGGGTGAGTATGTTGAGGATATCTTTCAACATATAAGTCTCTAGTGCTCACTGAATTTCGTCGGCATTCTCCATAAATGAGAAGCATGTTAACTTGTTCTTCAAAGGAATACATCATTCACATTTGCTTGATTCCATGATACTAGTCTTACCATTCCTATTAGTACTGTAGTGGGAAACTGTCGAATGATATTTACATGTCAATGGCGCATTAGATGGGTACGTCATATTTGGCGAATATTTATTATTTGCATGATAAATGCGAGAGAAATGCCAGTGCATGTGCTTCAATAAGTGCTGAAATGATAATGAAAACCACTCAGTCCACGATAAGAAGATTGCAGCACTGCTTTGATACCAATGGTCATCACTTCGAACACCTTCTGTAAATGGATGTTCATGCGACCTTTCTGACATTCGTTGATTTCAAAGATCTTACTGTTACACATCATTGTATTCTTCTCAATAGCCACTATCAGAAAATAAGTACTAAATTATAGATCCCATTTAAAAATACAAAGTTGACCTTTATATCTCTGAGGTGACCCCAACTAGCAACAAAAAACCAACATCATATTATGGGCCCTGTTGTCCCGTGCAACATTTGTTCCACAAACTTTTCAGCTACTATCATACTTTCGGGGTTATTCTAGGTGGCAACAGTCAGTGACTCACCCTATATATCAAAGTGTATCCCCTTGTCTCATTTTTATGGGCAGTGCTTCAACTTTTATTTCTTCTGCATGTTAATGGTTTTCAGCAGTATTCCATGTGTGCAGCAGTCATATACACACAATACATGTATTGGCTTTGCAAGCTTGTTCATTTCCATAAAATTTAACAGAATTCTTGTCAAATAAAAAGGCTGCTTTTATGGTTGCAAGACCTGGCTAGGAAGGGTGAGAGTTTTTAATACACTGCATAATCATTTAGCAGTTACTCAAAGTTTACTACTTGGAAGATTATACGGAGCTGTGGATGACAGTGGTAACAAAAACTAAACTAAGATGTCCATCACACTGCCAGGTGGCTCAGTTTTGAGCATCCATCTTCACCAACTGCTATCTGCCAGTTAGATGCAGGCTGTTTTATGCTAATACTTCAGTGGCAAGTAGAGTCTGTTGTAATGCTTGATCACATGGAAGATGTCTATTTCCTATCTGTTGCCACATTAAGCAAACCCAGCCTTATCCACTCTTTCCTATTGCTCACTTGCTCACCACTCTCTCTCTCTCTCTCTCTCTCTCTCTCTCTCTCTGCACAAGGGCTTCTTATGACATGACACACACAGTAGTGGAGTGTGTCAGTAATGGTAATGATCAATGACATATGTGGTAGTAATAATTTAAATTTGAGTCATACTTTCTGATTAAGATTCCCTATGGTTTCCATGAATTAGTTCATAGGAATGTCAAAATCACAATGCCACACTTTGTTCCTTCTGGCAAATCCACTGTACATAGAGTGTATGTACATACCACAGTGATTTCAACATGAGCCTCAATGTAAAACACAACAAAAGAATCACCACCTAATAACCAAGATACTGTAGGTGTGGCAATGTATGATTATTGTTCTTTGTTGCGTTCATTGGTTTATTCATATTTTCGGTCCAATTTATATCAAACAAGCCTCTTCATCTCCACATAACTACTGTAACATACATCCACTTGAACCTGCTTGCTATAGATAGGCGTTGATACTCCTCTACAGTTTTTACTCCCCACTATTATCAAGTCAGCTCTTCTTTGGTGCAGCACATCAAGATGAGCTTTATAATATGGGCTTTCTTGTTGTAATGTTGTCCTATAACGCTTTTTTTTTCATCAGTTTGATGCAATACTCCCTCACGAGTTATCGACTCTCTCTTCCAACTTTCAGCAGATGTCTGTTAACACTGCATTTAGAAATCTTCTATCTCCTCTTGTCTATACTCGTTTTCGTCCATATTCCACTTTGATGTATGACTAAACTACAAATAAATACTTCCAGAAAATACTTTGAACACATTTATATTCGATGTTGGCATCTCTTTTTCTGATAAAGCTTTCCTTCACATTGCTCATGCATTTGACATACCAGTATTACTCTTTACTTATGCCACTGTCAGTTATTTTGCAGTCCAAATAAACTAACCCGCTGGGTACAAATAACAAAATATTCTACAAATCAGAAAAATTCAAGGAGAGAAGGGAGGACGGGTCTAATTTTGAAGTTAGTGGCAGAGATTTCACAGCCAGTCAACAGACGAAAATTTTTGTTCTTGACAATATACATAATATTTACGTTGTTTGCACATTAAGAATTGGTTTCTATTCTACTAACAATTTACTGAGTCTTCACGACGGATCTTCTTCCCACATTCCATACGCTAATGGAATGGGTAGAAGCCCTAATATAGTGGAACATTGAGAAGTAGCCTCCGGCATGCATTTTACTATAGTTTGCAGTGTATAATGTATGTGGAAAGCCTATTGGTTTACAAAGCCCTCAGAATCTGTTAGTAAGTATTACAATAACAAATACTTTTGCCGATAATGTTACTGCTTAATACTTATTCAAACTTCTAGTTATTGGCCCAGGTGCAAAGTCGGCCCGGTACTGAGGTCATGCACACTCCTGGCAGACCCGCCAAAGCCACGCATTCCCATGAAACTTCCTGTCTGCAATTGTTTTCTACGTAGAGTTGGCAAATTTATAATTTTTAAAGTAGATTAATAAAAATGAAACATTATTGAAAAATACTACATGTAAGAACTATATTGATGAATAACGTTACACACGAAAATTAAATGCGTCATTCTACTAAATGAAGTAGATAGTACAGTAGTATAAACTTTATAAAACAATGAAAGTAAAAAAATCCATATCTCACTGCGTATACTAGTTACTGTTCACTGGTTTTACTATAATGTGTACTAAAGAACACAAATTATTTGCACCTCACAAATTATTGATAGTCCTCAACCGGCAAAAATCGGAAGTCTTTGGTCAAATAATATTTGCTTCTGCATCCGCTCGCCGACCTTTGCGGTTCTACAGCGTCATAGCGAATTCACAACAAGAACCACATTGCTAAAAATGAAAGATCTGTGTGGCGGTAACTGTGTGAACCGATCGCACGGTTGCTACATAGTATGTTAACTATGACGTGTATTGTATTAGTCGTTCCTTTGCAATGCTACTTGAACGAAATGACACTGTAACAACACGGTACGTTTACAGTTCTTTTCTCTTGTTTAAGTTCTGCATCGATTCTATGCATGATCCCTTTGCGGTTCCCATTTCGCCACTCAAGTCATCCCATTGACACGGTCTTGCCAAAGTGCCCGTGGAAAATATAGCGATAGTGGGATACTTAGTAATATTAGGTTTTTCAAAGTACTTGTCATTGGTAAACCAGCCTAACTGCTAAAATCTGGAATTGTTGCGTTATCACGGCTGCAAACAGTCACAAGAGAATTTAGCTAAAACATTATTATGCCATAAATTATCTGAGTCAAAAGTCGCAGTGGGACGCAGCTTAGGGATCTACGTACTGGCACTCAAGTGTCGGATTCTGTACGGAAATATTTGTAAGATGTCCTACTACCCCAGATAAGTACTTTTAGATACAGGTTTAGGATGTTTAATAGTGTTCTTCGACGTTCCCGCAATTCGCTGAGACAGTTTTTATAGGTCTCGTCACATGGCTAGAGGTCGGCTTGCTTCTCGAACGAAGTGCTCTTCTAAAACACGAGTAATGAAATCTTGGTCATTCACCGTGCATACACAGCGACAGCGAGATTAAAAAACAAACCATTTCCGTCAGTACGATACACTTCACGCCGGCATGATCTGTCGAGAAACAAGCTAGTTTTTACCGCATATAGGGATTACATACTGTAACTATTGGTAAGAGTGTGGTGAAACAACAGACACAAACGCTTCGGAGCATTCCACACACTACTACATTCTCCAGCTAAGACACTTTCTATTGACTGTTTGGTTGTGCAAGAGAGAGACAATAGTTAGTTGCCAAATCCCATGATGGCTGTCAGTCAGACGTAGTTTTACTGACAATATATTCATCAGAAAGAAATCGAAGATAGTATCACACAGTACTTTTTAGCTAGCCTTTATGATACATTTACGAAAGAAGATATGTTATCAGGGGTATGCTGAAACAGTTATCACAAGAACTACTTCAACTATTTATGGGAAAGAGAACGAATCAAGTATAGTAAAAAAAAAAAAAACTTTCGCGTTCAACACATTACGAATTATTAAAAACAAACATATTTATCATAAATATAGAAGACCAATAAACATTGCAAATAGTGTAATTTCTGTCCAAACAGAAGAGAGTATTTCGCTCCTCATACGCAACAGAGATGAAAAATATAAATTCGCTAGAAACCAACAAAACTATGACAAGGAATAGAAATACAATTTAAAATGCCCACCGAGAAGCGACGTCACATTAGCCACTACTCTTCAAAGCCGATGGCTAGTATCGCAAATTGTTGTTGACGCCCTAGTGGTTTGTTCCACAATACTGATACTCTGACATACCCCTGGTATAACAACCAAAGCAGTAAAATTAAATAAATCATGCTGACACATTTGTCTTTTACTTCTCTCCCACAATGCTTCAATAGCGTAAGATGGGAGAAAACCTCTGCCATACACCGTACGGTGGCTTGCAGAATTTATGTACTGATGTAAACAAAGAACCTTTCAGAAAACGACAGTTCGAATTTCGATGTCAAGAGAACGAAATTAATTGCCAAAATCAAGACTGCCCTAATACTGTTAAACGCTAAGGAAAAAAATCCATATGCGATTAACAAATCAGAGCCTTGCCATAGCACTAGCGGCAGTACGATCTATTTTAACAATAACGATGCATAATTTGAAATACCTTTCGGAGTCTTATAATTTACCTACCGTCAAAACCATTTATTGACTCAACAATTAAATCGTTAATTTCCGTTTCCATTTCTAATCCTTTCCTGCAGTTCCACTTTGCCCCTGTTCGTCTGCTGCAGCCGTTCGGGAATGCAGCAAATAGTTTAGGCTCGTGTCACACAACTTGAAATGGTGCTACTGGGTATTGAACAGTTGCTAGGGAAACAATTAGGTGCAGTCTCCTTGTCCATTTCACAATAATGAATCAAAATATATTCGTGTAAATAAATATCGTGGAGCAGATATTTTAACACACGTTAGAAAATACACGAAGAGAAAAGTGAAACGACTATTAATATATTAGATTTTATAGACTGTAAGACTGCTGGCGATAAAATTAAAAAATCGGCAGCTTAATAAACTGGATTTGAAATGTTTACAAATATAAATAGCTTCGATAAGCATCTCTTGGGATATTAATCAAATCAGTATCTCGATTAATTAATACAATTTAAAATATAATCAAGTCTACTAAGCTGAACGTACAAGCAAAATTGTTTTCAGCTGTAAATAGTGAATGGTTATATACGTTGACTGTCATCCATCCAAAGAAATTTTCTACGGCTGAATGAGTGAATAAATAAATAAAACAAAAGGTCACGGACCATTTAAATATATTCGTCGAGATAAAACAAGACCAAGAAACAAGAATAAGTGTACACGGAAATTATTTTAAAACTTTCATTCGTTAAGCGACGAAACATTCTCAACATGACTGTTTAAGTTACTGGCATGTCTTAAGGATGAGAAAATGATTGCGAACATAGAAAACTAGACGATGTAGCAGTGTTGCCAACGTTGCAAATGTCGAACTGTCTAATATGACACACACACACACACTCGCCTCAAAAAGCGAGGATAACAGCGAGCTTCATCAAATCTGAAAGTGTTGTCCTGGATACGGTCACACATGCTTTTTTCCAGAGTGACTGAAGCTAGAGAACGCGGAGCAGAAATTTCAGTACGTGTGACGGCCACACAGAGCAGGAGAGCTTGCAAGACGCTGGCAGTCAGACGGCCAGGTACAAGCGCGAAATCAACAATGGGTAGTATTTCCTCACAGTGTGTATCACTCGTTCGTTGTCGAAGTTAAAGTTAACAGAGAAAATGGTGGACCCATCCTACTCTAAGAGATAGATCATAAAAGGGAAACCTCGCTCTGCTACATAAGGAACTGAAGGAATATCGCAATAAAATTTTTGAGTACTATAGAATGTCAGTAATTAAACTGATGTATCTAAAACAAGTAGCCTACAGTGATAAGGGACTGAGTTAGAGCAGAAGTGAGACTAGAAGTTAACTTAGATGAGTTGTTATCCCAGTGTCTACACCTAAGTGCTCATTGGAATTGCCAACTCTACAACCTTAGCAACAACAGTACTGGCACATTTGTTCCACTGTCAGTGGTGTCACAACAGTTTTCGCTAATATCTTTCGACTGGGTCGTTTCTGAACCAGGTTCCCTTGCCCTAAATTGATACATCTCCTGTTTCCATCATCCCTGAAAGTTTGCAACATCATCATGGCATCGCCTTGCATAAAGAAAATATGTGTCATAATTCTTATTTGAACGCCATTAGAGAAAATAATAATAATAATAATAATACTCTATTCAACATCAGATGATTCATTGCATATGTATAAAAACAGGTTACAATTCTTGATACGTGACACACTAATACATTCTTCTGAATATGTCACTGATTAACAAACTGATTAAATTACGAATAAAACGGTTTGCTTAACACTATTTACATATTTTTTCGAGCACTTCTTATCTTGCTTGTAGGTATCGTATTCTTCTAATGCATAAAAGTGACTTTTTTTACAGGAACTTCTTTTGCTGAAACGTGAACTTAATTGTGGGCAGAGTCATAACTTTACTGGGCAGTGCATTGGTTATGTTTCCAGTATTTTGGAAAAGACAGTAAGTACTGAGTATGGTCTGTAGTTTTGAATTTTATGTTTACCATCTATTTTAAAGATTGGTGTTAGCTGGGCTATTTTTAGTCTGTCTGGCAAGGTGCCTGATTATATTATATTATTTATTGCTACAGACAGACGTACAGAGACATTTTGTCTACTCAGTTTTAATACATTAATACTGAGGCCATCACACCCAGCAGCACTGGAAAACTTTAGAGAACTAATGTGTTAATTATTTCTTTATAATTTGATGGGCTAGATATATGCTATGCTCAGATGGATTGCCTTTAAAATTATACTGCAGGTTATTTTGTCTGTCATTGATAGCTTCTCCTACCGAAAGAAATATTCATCGAAAATATTGACAATTTTATTTTGGTCCTTTACAACTGTCCCACTGTGGTTAATAATAAAATCCATCCAGGATATGTCTCTGCCTGTTCTAAAACTGTGTATCAGTCCCCAGACAACAATAATAACGTTGTATGAAACTTGAAGCTTGTTTGCAACATAGTTGCTCCTGGTCTGCATTAATCAAACTTTATAGAATTCTTGATAAGTTAACAAAGCTTCCTTTAGCTTGATTTTTCTCAATTATTCATCATTGCACTGTGGAATAATTTTAATTTATCCACATACTTTTATTTATATTTTATGTTTGTTTAACTATTGTGGCTGAAACTGGGCATGTGGCATCAAAACAGTTGTAAAAGTCAGCAGCAAAGCTATCACAGGAAAAGTCTTCATTCTCAAACCATGGTATGTGTGCTCACATGCAGTTCAGTCTGTTGACACCATCATTATATTATTTTGCTTAATTATAGTTTATTTTTAGTGACAAAGAACATCTCATTTGCCTGCAACTGAAGCTGTGCTGCATGGTGATCAGAGATGGTTTATATATTATAACCTAGGTCTGTCTGAACACTTACCAGTATTGCATGTAAAAATCTGATGTCAATTGGTCTAGAAATTTTCGATGCTTTTTGCTAACAATATCCCCTATTATATATCACACACATATTTATATGTTTTATACATTAAAATGTAGTCTATCTCTCTCTACACACTTATTAAACTGACATGTTGACGTTAAAAGAGAACTGATCAAGAAGTTTTCAAAATTTTTTATTTCAAAATTCCCCTTCTATACATTACATGTGGATATATATATCATGTATTTTAAAAATATATACCACATATTTCTTCGAATCTTCATTGGAATATAATGTAAAAACTTGAAGTAAATCATTGAAGAATTTTTAGAGATTTTTGATAGCAAACTTTTTCTTTTCTATGTTAATTATACACTCCTGGAAATTGAAATAAGAACACCGTGAATTCATTGTCCCAGGAAGGGGAAACTTTATTGACACATTCCTGGGGTCAGATACATCACATGATCACACTGACAGAACCACAGGCACATAGACACAGGCAACAGAGCATGCACAATGTCGGCACTAGTACAGTGTATATCCACCTTTCGCAGCAATGCAGGCTGCTATTCTCCCATGGAGACGATCGTAGAGATGCTGGATGTAGTCCTGTGGAACGGCTTGCCATGCCATTTCCACCTGGCGCCTCAGTTGGACCAGCGTTCGTGCTGGACGTGCAGACCGCGTGAGACGACGCTTCATCCAGTCCCAAACATGCTCAATGGGGGACAGATCCAGAGATCTTGCTGGCCAGGGTAGTTGACTTACACCTTCTAGAGCACGTTGGGTGGCACGGGATACATGCGGACGTGCATTGTCCTGTTGGAACAGCAAGTTCCCTTGCTGGTCTAGGAATGGTAGAACGATGGGTTCGATGACGGTTTGGATGTACCGTGCACTATTCAGTGTCCCCTCGACGATCACCAGTGGTGTACGGCCAGTGTAGGAGATCGCTCCCCACACCATGATGCCGGGTGTTGGCCCTGTGTGCCTCGGTCGTATGTAGTCCTGATTGTGGCGCTCACCTGCACGGCGCCAAACATGCATACGACCATCATTGGCACCAAGGCAGAAGCGACTCTCATCGCTGAAGACGACACGTCTCCATTCGTCCCTCCATTCACGCCTGTCGCGACACCACTGAAGGCGGGCTGCACGATGTTGGGGCATGAGCGGAAGACGGCCTAACGGTGTGCGGGACCGTAGCCCAGCTTCATGGAGACGGTTGCGAATGGTCCTCGCCGATACCCCAGGAGCAACAGTGTCCCTAATTTGCTGGGAAGTGGCGGTGCGGTCACCTACGGCACTGCGTAGGATCCTACGGTCTTGGCGTGCATCCGTGCGTCGCTGCGGTCCGATCCCAGGTCGACGGGCACGTGCACCTACCGCCGTCCACTGGTGACAACATCGATGTACTGTGGAGACCTCACGCCCCACATGTTGAGCAATTCGGCGGTACGTCCACCCGGCCTCCCGCATGCCCACTATACGCCCTCGCTCAAACTCCGTCAACTGCTCATACGGTTCACGTCCACACTGTCGCGGCATGCTACCAGTGTTAAAGACTGCGATGGAGCTCCGTATGCCACGGCAAACTGGCTGACACTGACGGCGGCGGTGTACAAATGCTGTGCAGCTAGCGCCATTCGACGGCCAACACCGCGGTTCCTGGTGTGTGCGCTGTGCCGTGCGTGTGATCATTGCTTGTACAGCCCTCTCGCAGTGTCCGGAGCAAGTATGATGGGTCTGACACACCGGTGTCAATGTGTTCTTTTTTCCATTTCCAGGAGTGTATATTATATATTAAAAATATGACGACTATGCTCATACGAATGTTCAGTAGAGTATTGTGTAAAAATTCGAATTAAATTAGTCAATAATATAACAAAGTTCATTAAAATATCAGGTAAAAATTCAAAGTAAATTGCTCAATAACTTTTTGAGATTTCTTGTTACAAAGTATCCCTTTTATAGATTATGTACGTATAATACATTATATATATTTAAAAAATTTATACCAAACTATATATATATATATATATATATATATATAATGATGTGTAACAAATGTTGATTACAGTAACATGTAAAAATTGAAGCAAATTGTTAAAGAACTCTTCGAGATTTTTCATAACAATATTTCTGTTATCTGTATTAATAATCTGTAATCAATATTGGTCTGAAAGATCATTAGAGTATTGTATAAATTTATAAGCAAATCAGTTGATTAATTTTCAAGATACCTCATAATATTTTCATTTTACATATTGCACATATTGTTTAAGTTATTTGTAACACTATATGAGGCCTGTATCTGTCAGAATGCTCATTAGAGTATAGCATAAAAATTTTAACTAAATCGATCAACAACATTCGAGACTTTTGGTAACAATATTTTCACTTCAAAAATTCCATAATTATTTATATATTGTGTATATTTAAAATATATAGGATATGTTCATCTTGATGTTCATAAGATTATCAGATAAAAATTTGAAGTAAATCACGCAAGATCATTTTGAAATTTTTGGTAACAACTTTTCTACTTTATGTATAAACATATGCATTTATATGTTACACATATTAAAAAAATGTATATCCTGTGTCTCTCTGTATATTCATTAGAGCATTATGCAAAAATTTGAAGCAATTCCATTAAGAACTTTTTGAGATTTTTGCTGACAATACTTCCCTTATATATATATATATATATATATATATATATAGTCTATGTTTGACAAAATGTTCATTAGAGTGGTGTTAAAAATTCGTTGTAAAACAGCGAAGAGGTCTTTGAGATTTTTGATAGCAACATTTCCTCATCATATGTTACACACAGATATATATATATATATATATATATATATATATATATATATATATATATATATATATATATATATAGAATAAAAATTTTAATGTTCATTCAAATGTTCCATAGCTTATCTGAAGTAAAATCATTCAAGACTTCTTGAGATTTTTGCTAATAATATTTCATCTTTGTTTATTACCAGCATATGTATGTTATATATACTAAAATATATAGCTTATGTCAATCAATATTCAGGCTGACATCGATAATTCACATTTCCAGTACATGAATATATTTATAATATATAAATCAGAAGCATTATTGGCAAAAATCTCGATACATTCTTGCCAACTTCAAATTTTTACATAATGCTCAGTAGACATTGAGATCGACGTAGCTCATATAGACTGTCGATGTAAATATAAGGGGAAATGTTGTTTGTAAGAATCTCTAAAAGTTGTTGTCCAATTTGCTTCAAGGTTTTTTATGTTACTCTAACAAATATTGAGACGGACATAGGTTACATATTTTTAATATATACCTTATGTAAATATATAAAGGAGAATTGTTGTTTGCAAAAGTCTCATAAATTACCTGAGTGATTTACTTCAAATTTTATACAATATTCTAATGAAGACTCCAACAGACATAAGCTATATATCTTTTAAACAATGTTGTAGATGTTTTCTGTTGAAACCAGTTGGAAAAAAGAAAATGTTATGCTATGCTGTGACCTTGTGCTGATTCTAGTCTTATTTCTCACAGTCAGTTTTAACTATGATAGCAGGGCTTTTCTTCTAAACCTTTAGACAAATTGTTTCTTCTGAATACATTCCTTCTCCTTAACTTTCCAAACAAAAATTGTGTATTCAACATTGGGGACTTTTTTCCTCACTCATAGTTGTTCATAACAGAAAACAAGAAATTTGTGTTTATGGCTTATTAGCTTATGATTAGAAAACTACTATGGAATTTTAACCACCTCAAACTTTAAATCCCACCTGTTCACAGATTGAAGCTATGCAAAATACTGTTGTTGAAGCTATTGCCCTCACAGTTACTGTAGTTGGAGAGGTCTCTCTCATAACCCATATACCAGTGATCCCAATCGATTTATTCGCTCATTTTAAGCGACTTCAATTCACAGTCAGTGTTCTGTTTGCAGTTTGCAATAACAATAGACAAGGCTAAGGGCAAGACAGTGTGAGGAAGAGGAGGTGAATAGGAAAAGGGAGGAAATGCACATAGAAAGGGGAAAGGGAAGAAGGTTGTCAGAGAGAAGGAGGAGGAGTAAATCTAGAGGGGGAGGAGGAAATGAGAGAGGGAGGAGGTGATGGACAGAGAGAGAGGGAAGGAGGGGAAAATGGGCAAAGACCAGGATGCGGTGAAATGGACAGGAGAGAGTGGAGAAGGAGTTCAGGACATATATCCCATTCCAGTGGTTCGCTAGTAGATGCACAAAATTACAAATGTCAGTATTTGATATGTCAGAGCCTCATCTCTGTATCTTGCAGATCATGTGCTATCAAACATCGATATTGTTGTAATTCTTTAGCGTTTTCGTATTTGTTAGCTTGGGAATCCGCGTTTTTGCTAGGTTTTCTCACAGTTTCTATCGGTGTGGAACATATTTAGAATGTCCCAAAATGTTATGGTTAAGATCCCTATCACGCCAATCCTATAGAGGTGGGCAGGGAAACACAGGTGTCTCAGCCTAATTCATATAACTGATGCCACATGTCTCCTCAGAATATTCTTCTTGCTGCACTATAATTTGATCCACCTTAGTAGCTGAGTGCTTAACGTAACAGACTCTCATGCTGGAGATATGGGCTTAATTCTCGATATTGCCAGGGATTTTTGCTCAGTGGGAGCAATGAGCAAGGATGCACTCAGCCACATGATGTCAGTTGGAGATCCACTTGACTGACAGGTGGCATCGTGGCAGGTCCAGTGTCTGAATGTCGACAGTGGCCTAGAGTGCAGTGTGCTGACCCCTTGCCTCTCCATACAGCATCCGATGACGAACAGCTGAGGATAATACGGCAGTCAGACAATTAATACATGCGCCTCAGAGTCTGTGTGTGGGGTTTTGTATTTCGTTTTTATACCATGATTTTGCTGGAATAATATTCTGGACTGAAGTGAAAGAAAGTTCCTTTTCTCTTGAGAGATTTGTCACCACAGTTCCTATTGCTCTTATACCTCTTTTCTTGAAATGTGAAGAAAGTGACATTTAGGAAGATGATTAAACGGTGCATCTCCTTCTTTGATATTATCTTTGTGATGTCAACTACTACTTCATTATGACAAATATCTGAGTACCCTTCGAACCACATTAGATGAACTGTTTTATACAGTCCAATCATATTAATATGATCATCACTTATTTTTAACGTCAACGTGCAATAACCACATACCACCGATAGATGGCAGCACTAGCAGCACAGTGTGTCAAGGAGGATGCAGAAAACAGTATAATCATTCCAGAATGATATTTTCACTCTGCAGCGGAGTGTGTGCTGATATGAAACTTCCTGGCAGATTAAAACTGTGTGCCGGACTGAGACTCGAACTCGGGACCTTTGCCTTTCACAGGTAAGTGCTTTAATTTGGAAGGTAGGAGACGAGGTACTGGCAGAAGTAAATCTGTGAGGACGGGGCGTGAGTCGGCTTGTGTAGCTCAGTGGTAGAGCACTTGCCCACAAAAAGCAAAGGTCCCGAGTTCCAGTCTCGGTCTGGCACACAGTTTTAATAAGCCAGGAAGTTTCAGTATAATCATTGTTGTAATGCACAAATGGAGAAATTTATCTGACGTTCAAAAGGGTCTGATCATCAGCTATCAGGGCAAATGTTGCAAGCATTTCCGTTTGTAAACTGCTCACAGGGCTGACATGATTAAAGTATACCATGCATGGTAAAACAACGCTATCCTAAACTAGCGCTGAGGCAACTGTGGGGCACCACAGACCATAGATGCCAGGGGTGAACGACTGCTGCAGAGATGTGTACAGTCGAATAGACATGCAACACTTGAGCAACTGATCGTCCAGATGAACGAAGAGTCTACCAAGTTCTTGGGGAATTTGTATATGCCTACATGTAGTTTTCTTCCCTCAGCACAATGGCATCCACCAGCAGGAAAGTGCAATCGTGTCATATAGCTTACAGTGTATGTGACTGTTTCGAAGAGGACCAAGATGAGTTTACTGTAATCTCCTGATCACCAGCTCCTTGAATTTAAACCAAATTCAGCGATCATTGCTGCATATGCTCCTCTACAGCAGGCTTCCCCACTGACAGCTATTCATCAGCAACGAAACCTGGAACTGCCACAGCAGTACTGCAACTGGATACATTTCATGCTCCATTGGACACATGGCCTGTACAGCGTGAAACGTCTGAAAGCAAAGACCTTCCAACAATCATCAGAAGGGTCCAGTCTGGAGGAAGGAGCATTATGGTATAACACTCCTAACTGCTACTACTGTACCATAACCTCAATGCTAAAAACAGGTTGTGACAAAACTAATTTGTAAAAGCAACTATGGCACAAAGCAACAGAGCAGTGTTACCCTCTGAGAGGAATTTTGTTAAGTTGACCGTGTTGTTCCTAACAGAGGTGGCTTATCGGAAATGAAAGTCAGAATTTCGTTAATATTGAAATAGTGACAAACAAAATTTTGCCTAGCTATACTGTTTATAGAATAAGGGAAACGGTCGCCAGCCTAATTAGGCAAGAGAAAGATTAACGTTCTCGTTTATGAAAGTAGGTATAAGTAACTATAATGGACAAACACAACCTAGACTTAGCCACACGCGAGTGCAATGAACTCTGACACACATATGTTTTAAGATTGAAGCTAACAACTGGAGCAGCACAAACTATTTGCTAAATTATAAGAGATACCGAAACACCCTATTACTTTCAGGCTTACTTAAAGTGAATGGTCTTTATAACATTACTATTAACATACACTTCTAATACACAAGATACACAAACACTTAGCAAACATGAATATATATTGTTTCACAACTGCAGCTTTCTCACTTTTACTACAGCGAAACACAATACTGACCAAATTGCAAGAAACTGACTCACCTTTTAGAATTTACTACAGACAATAATGCGATCATTTGCCTTATAAGCCTCAGTCTTAAGAACTTTTAATATTGAAGTTAGCAACAGTACTTTAAATAGCAGTTTTAATAGGAAAATTATTTTGAAAAATAATATTTACTTTAACTCACTCTATTGCCACATTAACTTTAACTTTCTTTTTACTAAGTTCAAGAGGCATTTATTAGCAAAACTCTGGTCATAAATGTTCTTTCAGTAGTGACACTTGGTAATTACTTTAGTTCAAACGGAATGGAACCTGAGAGGTGTTATGATGAGGATTAAAATCAAGGTAGGTACATAAATTCAGATATGAATTACCTTATATTTCAGCACATTAGCACATCCATTAAGCTGATCCTTCACTGTACATCATTATAGTATTACGCACTTAGAGTTCTCTCCTCAGTATGCAGCGATGAATGTCTAAGAACTGTATATTTTAGCTATGTACATTCAGTCATAAGCTATGGGATAATTTTCTGGGGAAATAATGTACTCAACTTACAAACAGTTTTTAAAGTACAGAAGAGAGCAGTGAGAATTATAACTAAAAGCAGTAAGTGGGCTCACTGCAGAGAACTATTCAAAATACTTGGTATTCTAACTGTTCCCTGTTTATTTATGTTCCACACTATAGTATATATAAAGAAAAATATAGTGAATTATAGTACAAACAGCATTTTACACAGCTATAGCACAAGAACAAGCCACTGCCTTCATCTAGATAGGAGAAATAAGCATAAGACCCAAAAAAGTTTCTTGTATCAGGGTGTAAAATTGTATAACAAGCTGCCACAGGAAATCAAAGAAATTAACAGCATGTACTGTTTCAGAAAAACTCTTAAACTGTATTTTCAGGAACACTGTTTTTACACAGTAAGTGAATATTTAAATGTTTGAATGTAATTTAAGTGACATAATGACATTGTATTGTATATTCTGTAAATGTATAACAAGCTGCACAGGACATCAAAGAAATTAACAACGTGTACTGTTACAGAAAAACCCTTAAACTATATTTTCAGGAACACTGTTTCTAAACAATAAGTGAATATTTAATTGTTTGAATGTAATTTAAGTGATAAATGTCATTGTATTTGTATACTCTGTAAATGCATATAAAAGTGTCAATGTATCTGCAAAAATCACTGTATCCAAACTGACAACATCCATACATTGCAAAATGTCTACGGATGGCTAATCAAATAAATAAATAAATAAAATAAATAAATGATTGCGCAATGTGGTGGCAACTGCATGTTGGTAGGTGGAATTGTAGGCAGAATTGCTGGACTCTGTCATTTCTTGGTGGCGATGATATATACAAACTCCAGAATAGTTCCAGCTATTTATCCATCCATCCGAGCCCTTGGAAAGAAGCAGAAAAAGCCTCCCTCGGAATCATCACAATATGCGTCGGTTACTTGGCAGTCTCCGACTGGTAGCTCGTCTCCGACTGCTGGCTCGTCCCCGACTGACTATCAGTTCCACCTTTTCCACCTAGGCCAACCACAATTTGCGCGCGCTACACAGTTCCGTTCCCGAGGGGAACCACTACACCTTTTACATACCGAATAACTAAGAACCCTAAGTGAAGGTCAGCAGTTTACATAACAGCAACCAAATACATTAAATAAAACAAAACATTTACACATATTGACATCTCTACAAAAAATTATTCACACAAAATTACAATTATATACAGTAAGTTTTGTTCCCTCCAAATGGGACAAAATATTTTAAATTACAGATACACTACTTTGCATAGAATCAAATCACGACATCAAAGGTTTGACAAAGAAAAGAGTACACAATTTTATGTTATCGATCCAAACACATTTACAGACGATCAACAATGTAACATTAAATAAAGCAAAAAACAAAATAAATCCATACAGCATAAGAGCTGTGGTGTTACACATGCCCCATGATTCGTTGAAGTTTCCTGTAAGGGATACTTCAAGGAAACATCTATAACACTTAAGTGGTGCTGGCTGCAAAAAAAAAAAAAAAAATTATTCCATCCAACTTTAGTTGGGACAAAAAAAATACATATTACAGACATACAGTATATACACTAAGAAACTTCATACCATTCTTCCAAAACATTTTCCTAAATAAGACATTTACAGTAATTTTCATTTTCACACTTGTTTAAGGATACTAATTTTCATCATTACACTAGATATCTTTAAGCATGTTCATTTCATACACACACAGTTCAATTAATAGGCAATCAGTACACAAATTAAATCTGCATATTAGTAGAAAAGGTATAGCCTTCAAAATAAAATAAAAGAATACACATTTACAACACAGAACATTCTAACTTAGCAAAACAGAAGTTTGTCTTTCAATATTTTTAAAGGAATGTAAGTTTCAGACACACAAGTATAGTCATGATCACAGTACATTTTTACAAGGTTCAGAAATTAATGGCATGTTAAAAAAAATTCATTTTGCATCCACTCATGTACCAATATCTACACAAAACAGCTATGAGAACTTTTTGCAACTGATTCCTTAAACACAAAATTAACTTTGCAAGGTTTTTTTTCAAAATAATTAACTTTAAAGCTGCTCTTCATTAATAGCAGTCAAAAATATTTGTTGCACATAAACACACTAACCTATTCAGACCCTATCTTTAATCATCACTGCTGTGTTGTAAAACAAGGCAGTCCAAAACTTAAAGTTATTTCAAAAACCCTAGTATCAAAAACATCTACATCCATTTAAATAAGAATGCATATATATTTTATAATAACTTTTCACTGACTTCAATAAGAATAGTCAGTTCATAACACATTGCTCAAAAAACCTAACTTAGTTCACTGCTTGCCTCAGTACTAACAGTTCATGTTATTCATTCTGCCCATTATTGGTTTGGCAGTCTTTGTATGTAAACATTTAGACACAAAAAAACATTTTAGATAAAGAACACTAAAAGACACATTTTTAAATTGACACAGCCCCATCCTCTAGGTTTGGCAGTTCGTGACCACTTAACTTCTTGCCCCACAATGGCAAGTCCTTTGGCTACTGCTCACATAGCATATTTGGTAGCCCTCAACTTCAGGACCACAAAATTTTATTCTTTTGTCTTGTTTTGCTGCCCATCATCATATTTTTGAGCAGTTTATTGTCATCATCTCCAAGTTTTTCATCATTCTGTCACACTTTTGGTACAAATTGCCTTAATGGTATAAAACATAAAACCTGCAACTTTGAAACAGCAATTAGACACTGGTAATATTAAATTTTTCTTTACATCATGACAAAATCAGGTAACATATACATTAATCGAGAAAAAAATTAAATGTCATACTTGGGATCAAGTCAGGATTAAGAATTTCTTACTGCTCCTTTACCATTGCTTTTCCACACACAGTTAGGTCATTACATACATCAAGATCAGGACAATAATTTCATATCTTACTGTAAGTGATTTCTGCCTACTTTTGGTGGCACTAGACACATACCTCTCTAATCTATTTCATGTACATTAGTCAGGTTCATCTCCTCAGTTTTAAACACATATACAGTTTTTCAACACCATATTTGCCCCTTTTTTTCAAAAACATTTACATTTAATTATACTATGGCATTCATCTACCTTTTCTTTTCAGTAAGCTATTCTTTTCTCATCTATATTTCTCTTTCCAATTACTTTTCCATTACATTTTCTCTTTAACAATACCCAACATACTTTCATTATTCTTGGTCATTTTCTAGTGTACCCAATTTAATAGTTCATTTACTTGTCCACAAACAACACACAGTATTCTACATTATTTCCACACTATTCAATACACTCTGATAGAGAAGAAGGAAAGAAGATAGTAAAAGTTCTGAATGAAGAAGAGGAAGGTTGGCAGCACGAAAAGAAACGGAAGTAGTGCTGGCAACAACTCGGGTCCCTGGGGCTCGTCAGGCACCTGACAATGCAAAGAGTGCATGTCCCCTGAGGGTTGAAAACCCTCATCTGAGGACATGTACCTTTAAATACACAATGTGATGCAAACATAAGCCCTTTCTGGTCTTTAAGTATGTTATAAATTAATTATTATCTTATGAAGTTCTTTGCACTTGCATAAAGTTACCATAATCATTATTATTCATAAAGTTTTCAGGTTTTTCACTCTACATGCCTCGTATCTTCATAATTAGACTGGCAACAATTAGTATTCAATTGAAAATAAACAGTTTCTAAGCAAAGTCAAACAGTACACTACAGTAAATAAACAACAACCTGCCACAGGCCTCACGATCAACAAAACAATAATTCATTTTCAGGTAACACTCAAATATAATAATAATAATAAAGTCATGCATTATATTAACAACATATATACATACAGCATCCTGCTCCCAGTTTCTTTATTAACAAGGCAGTCTTTTATGGTTCATAAACAGTGACTTAAATCTGGTGGCTTTTTAGGCCTCTTGTTTTCTACATCTTTCACTAATTTATTCAGATCCTGCCAACGTTTTGTTTCATCAGGTGGCTTTTTAGGTTTTGAAATTTCAAAGTCTTTAGCAAGGTACAACATTTCCTTTTCTGCTATCCTTTTATCAGGTGGTTCTTTTTGTTCCTGCAATTCACACCCATTCAAAACATTAGTTAAGGCTTGCCCCAGTATAGTATCATCTGGAGATTCCTGCAAATTATGCCCCTGTGTTACATTACTGAATAATTTATTCGGTTTTGGCCCAGTTTCACTTTCTGTATCTTGCTTTGGAAAAAGTCACTAATTTTCTCATACCCTCTTTCAGTAAAAGTATATTCACTTTCACTTACACCTGAGAATTCATCTTCACTGGAGTCATCACTACTCTTTTCCTCACTATCAGATTCACTTAAGTACTCGACTTTTGAACAATAGGGAAAGTTATTATATTCATTCTTATCTGTATTCATATATCCTTCATCGTCTGAACTATCACTGATTTCATTTTCGTCATCAGATTCGAGCAGGAAAGCAACTTTTAGACAGTGAGGCAGATTATCACTAGATATTTCAGCCACTTCGTTTTTCGAATCACTTTCTACACAATGCACATCGTTTGGACAGTCAGGCACTTCTGTTATATCACTTTGAACGATTTCAGCCTTAACTTCATACTTAGTATAATCGTCACATACTTCAATAACTTTCATTTCATTTTCTTCCATGCTGTCATTTTCAGGTAATCGTGCGAAATTCTTACTAGACCCTTCTGCATCAAAACTATTAAACACCTTTCCATCAACAATAATTTCATCTGCACTGCTCATAATGTCATGATTACTAACGTCCTCCTCTACCTCTTTTTTACCTATTATTAATTGTGCACACGTCTTTTGCGTGGCATATTCTACCTCCCTTTCCTCTTTATTCATCACAACCTCCCCCACATCTACGTCTTTTACCTCATACACATCATTAACAGTACAAATGTTCTCCTTTTCACTCGCCTTTTCTGGCTCCCTTTTATTCTTTAATAAAGTCTTTTTGCACGATTCCGATACCGAGTTATCTTTATCATATGACATATTAACTTTATTTTCATTTCTACATTCATCTACTACTGAAACCGGCCATCGGAAGTGTCCGATCCCGCCTCTTCTGTCTCTCTCTACGGCAGCCATCTTGTTCTGACGTCTGCCATTTGTGTCTGCTGCCAAGTGCAATGTACGCTGCTCCGGCAACCGCTGGCCCGAGCACGAACGGTCACGTGACTTCGCACTGGGAACGCCACTATGTATCACTCCGCGCCCGTCTGCTATAGGCGCGCCCTTAACCTTCCTGCCCCGTAGTTTACATCTTTCCTTCTCGAATCTAATATTTGGCATCTTTTCTTTGGGCCCAAAACCGGTTTCCGCGTGAATCCGGCCCGTAACACACGCGGTTTTTGGTTTTCCATTTCGTCTCTAGTTTGGGAATTCCGTGCTATGTATCCTCTGCCGCGCGTCGTATAATTTCCTCTGCCTCTCGCACGACCTCTTTGAATCGTGTTTACACGAAATCTATCGTTTTCCTGTCGTTCAGCTTGGTCATTACTTTCTCGCGAATAATTATTGTTATTATGGGGACGGTACTCGCGATTTCTTCGCCAGTGATCTTCATCCTCTACCCTTTCCAAGAACGCAGAAAAACCTCTGTGTGTACTCCCAACATATCGTTTCGAATCCTCAGGCAGTTTCTGCCAAAGAACCCAAATGATCTCAGCTTCAGTTCTTCTAGCCTTCAAATGTATCAGTTTTCTGTACCATGATTCGCAGAATTCTTTCATGGTTTGCCTACCTCTGATGTCATACAACCTGGCCATTAGAAATTCACGCCACAACTGGTCTTGTTTTTGTTCTGACCAGTATTCGTCAATAAATTCTTGTTTAAACGTTTCAAAATACATCTGGTTAGTATCCAGATTCAACCCCCATCTTTTTGCTTCTCCCGTTAGTGCACTAATTACAACATTAATTTTTTTCTGATCAGACAAATATTCAGGAAAATTTCTTTCGCAATTCTTTACAAAGTCTAGGGGGTGCCATCCGTTATGCCTCTTTGCTGGGTCGAATTTTTCCTCGCCCTCTAATATTTTACTGAAAGTCATTTTTTCAGTAAAATGTGTAGGTCCGGTTTGTATTTTTCTTTCCAAGTCATACATTTTGCCTTGGATTTGTGAAGTGTTATGTTCACACTTCTTTTCGCAAGTAATAATCTGTTTGGTTAGAGCTCTGGTTGTTTCTGTTACAGATTGTTTAATCTGTGCAAATTCCGCGTTACATTCGGTTTGTATTTCGGATTTAATACCGAATACCTTTTCGTCAACCTTAGTACAGACTAAGGGTTCAATTTGATCTTGAATTTTAATTACTTCAGAGTCAAATCTTTCATTAATGTCATCAATTTGTCCTTGTACATTGGCAATATTGCCATTGATGACAGTAATTTCGCTTTTAATACTTTTGATTTCATTACTCACTGTTCCTACCCTTGAGTTGACTTCTTCAATTTGTTTACTAAGTCTGGTACCCTGCATTTCGATTTGTTTACTTTGTTCTACATTTTGTTGCCCCAGTGCTGCGACTTGTGCATTAATATTGTCACTGTGTGCTGCAATTTGTGTCTTAATATTGTCATTGATATTGTCAATTTGCGTTTTTTTTTTTTTTTTCCTTTATTGAATTTCAATTCCCCCTGAAGGGGGCGGGCTGGCAGCAGCTTAGGACGCCGCTCTGCAGCCTACAGATTTTCTGACAAAGAGCAGGAGAATAAATAATAATAAAAAAACAGGCGATAAAATCGGGGACTTAGTGAGTAACAAGGTGAAAAGAAAATGGGGAAATTAAAACAAACAACAGAGGGATGATGAAGCGAATAAAAATACACACGGAGCAGACAGGGGAAACAATAGACAATTAAAAAAAAAAACACGGCGACAGTCTGGATTCTGTTCGCAAAGTATATAAAATGCACACCCAGTGACAGCATGGTTTCTGTTCGCAACACAACACTGAATAGTCACTAGAACACAGCACGAAAAAGGCGGCAAAGGTGACACCACAGTCAAGAGCAGGTGGGGGAAACTGGACAGGAGATGGGAAAACAAAAAGGGGGGGAAAGGAGAGTGAAAGCGAAGGGGGGGGGGGGGGAACCGGAAAAGGAGCTGATGGAGGATGAGGACCCATAAGAGGGGTGGGGGGCAGATGCGACAGGGAGGGGGGTAGGCAGAGGAGGGGAATACAAAAGGACTGGGGGGAGAAGGGAGGTAGGGAGAGGTGTACTGGGGAGGAAACAGGACGGAAGGGGGGGGGGTCATTTTGCGCTGCAATTTGTGCCTTAATATTGTCATTTTGTGCAGACAGTATTTTAAGCAAGTCAGTCAGATTTAGTGTCTTTTCACTTGTAGATTCTACTGCCTTTTCGTGTTCAGATCCTACACCCCTTTCTGGTTTTGGTGATTCAAACATATCCCTCGAATCATCAGCATAGCCACTGTCTTCGACAACATCGCCTACATTGTCTTGCTTAGTACGCGCTACACACATAGCTTCGATCTGTTTATTAACGTCTGCGTGATAACGTACGTAATTTAACTCGCGCGTCATGCCATCTGTTGGTGTGCTGCCTAAACTGCTCTCGGTTGCATTCTGCTCTCGCGTGTCTAGATTTATTTCTAATTTCCTGTCCATTGTAGCTATTATTAAGTACTGATACCTTTTATTTTTAATTTAAACTGAACTTTCACTACGTACTAGTTCTGTCAAGTAATGTACAGGTTCGTGCCGCTGGACGTTTTATGTTCACTCTATGTTTGTAAAATGCTAACTACTTGTAATTTTTTTCGTCTGTAGGTGCAAACTGAACAACGTCCTGTCACGCGGCGCCACGTATAACACTCCTAACTGCTGCTACTACCGTACCATAACCTCAATGCTAGAAACAGGTTGTGACAAAACTAATTTGTAAAAGCAACTATGGCACAAAGCAACAGAGCAGTGTTACCCTCTGAGAGGAATTTTGTTAAGTTGACCGTGTTGCTCCTAACGGAGGTGGCTTATCGGAAATGAAAGTCAGAATTTCGTTAATATTGAAATAGTGACAAACAAAATTTTGCCTAGCTATACTGTTTATAGAATAAGGGAAACGGTCGCCAGCCTAATTAGGCAAGAGAAAGATTAACGTTCTCGTTTATGAAAGTAGGTATAAGTAACTATAATGGACAAACACAACCTAGACTTATCCACACGTGAGTGCAATGAACTCTGACACACATATGTTTTAAGATTGAAGCTAACAACTGGAGCAGCACAAACTATTTGCTAAATTATAAGAGATACCGAAACACCCTATTACTTTCAGGCTTACTTAAAGTGAATGGTCTTTATAACATTACTATTAACATACACTTCTAATACACGAGATACAAAAACACTTAGCAAACATGAATATATATTGTTTCACAACTGCAGCTTTCTCACTTTTACTACAGCGAAACACAATACTGACCAAATTGCAAGAAACTGACTCACCTTTTAGAATTTACTACAGACAATAATGTGATCATTTGCCTTATAAGCCTCAGTCTTAAGAACTTTTAATATTGAAGTTAGCAACAGTACTTTAAATAGCAGTTTTAATAGGAAAATTATTTTGAAAAATAATATTTACTTTAACTCACTCTATTGCCACATTAACTTTAACTTTCTTTTTACTAAGTTCAAGAGGCATTTATTAGCAAAACTCTGGTCATAAATGTTCTTTCAGTAGTGACACTCGGTAATTACTTTAGTTCAAACGGAAAGGAACCTGAGAGGTGTTATGACGAGGAGTAAAATCAAGGTAGGTACATAAATTCAGATATGAATTACCTTATATTTCAGCACATTAGCACATCCATTAAGCTGATCCTTCACTGTACATCATTATAGTATTACGTTGCAATGATTGCGCAATGTGGTGGCAACTGCATGTTGGTAGGTGGAATTGTAGGCGATGATATATACAAACTCCAGAATAGTTCCAGCTATTTATCCATCCATCCGAGCCCTTGGAAAGAAGCAGAAAAAGCCTCCCTCGGAATCATCACAATATGCGTTGGTTACTTGGCAGTCTCCGACTGGTAGCTCGTCTCCGACTGCTGGCTCGTCCCCGACTGACTATCAGTTCCACCTTTTCCACCTAGGCCAACCACAATTTGCGCGCGCTACACAGTTCCATTCCCGAGGGGAACCACTACACCTTTTACATACCGAATAACTAAGAACCCTGAGTGAAGGTCAGCAGTTTACATAACAGCAACCAAATACATTAAATAAAACAAAACATTTACACATATTGACATCTCTACAAAAAATTATTCACACAAAATTACAATTATATACAGTAAGTTTTGTTCCCTCCAAATGGGACAAAGAATTTTAAATTACAGATATACTACTTTGCATAGAATCAAATCACGACATCAAAGGTCTGACAAAGAAAAGAGTACACAATTTTATGTTATCGATTCAAACACATTTACAGACGATCAACAATGTAACATTAAATAAAGCAAAAAACAAAATAAATCCATACAGCATAAGAGCTGTGGTGTTACAATGGGCTGAGGGATGTTTTCGTGGCATTCCCTGGGTGCGCTCATCATTCTGGAAGGCACAGTGGATCAACACAAGCTAGCATCTGTCCTTGGGGACAGTTTTTTTCCTCGGCACAATTGGATCTACCAGCAGGAAAATGCGTGTCATACAGCTCGCAGTGTATGTGACTGGTTCGCAGTGCACTAGGAAGACTCTTCTGTGATCCTCTGGCCACCAAACTCCCTGGATTTAAACCCAATCGAGAATCTGTAGGACCACCTCGACCAGGCTGTTCACACCATGGATCCTCAACTGAGAGACCTAGCTCAGCTCGCCACGGCATTGGAGTTTGGGTGGCTCTACATACTTGTCCGTACCTTCCAGAACCTCATTAAATCTCTTCCTGCAGTTCTTGCAGCAGTCTGTGCTGCAAAAGCTGACTATTCAGGCTTTTAGTAGGTGTTCATGTTAATGAGACTGGACAGTGGATTTTCTCTGTTGCCTTTCATCATCAATTCCAGTTTGTCATACATATAGCTGTTTTCAGATATCCACTTCTGACCATCTAATTACTGCAAAGCACTCCATGCGCAATTATGTCTGTAATTGTAGCTACTTTTGAGCATAAACACTACTAAACTACGACAGTAATTTTTTTTAACTCAGGACAACAATACTCACTACCAACCAACCAACTCTCTCACATGTTTTGGATTTGTCAGTATACATATGCAGAAAATCTGGGCATACGTTTCTCAGGCAATTTATTATATTATTGTTAATGCTTCCTACATTTCCAAGAACAGAGCTGTAAAATAATCTTTCTCAGTGAAGATTGTTTCGCTGTCCATCAACACGATAGTTAAATAGTAAATGGTACTCCTCCCTTTCTTAAAGCTGTGCAGTGACACTGGCAAAATTTTATTATGTTGCATCCCTCGAAAAATAACTTGAGAAGACGTTCAGAAGTCTCTGTTGATGCGTGTGCTACATTGTAAAACAGCAAAATTATTAAGTCTTTTGTAACCACTTGTTGGCATATAGATTGTTGGCTTCAGTCTCAGGTTCATTGGCCAAGGTTTGTTTGACGTTTTTCCTGACGTTTCGCCAGAAAGAGTGGCCGCCATTGTCCAAGCTGCACCTTCCATTGCTGGTGTCGGACTACAGTTGAGGCCATGGCCAGAAACTTTATATGTCTGTTGTGACAAAGTCTGAGAGCTTTTGCCTAGTCATTACTGTTAGGATTTATACTGGATTGTTCAATAATATACAGATATAAAAACACACACTTCATTTCGCTAACTACATGCTTGAACACATGCAAAGGACTATGACACACATCATCAGATAACATATCACAGCAAAGAACATAGAAAGGCAACTTACTCTAAGGTACAATTGCCAACTTAAATACCAGATATAACAAGCCCCCATCTCAGACAGGGACAACTTAAGATTAAGTCCCTCTGGTTCTTCAATCATCCAGGAGCTGTAGTGAAACATAGGAACATCTTGGACGTCTTGATGAGCAACTGGTGTCACAGCAGGTTCATTATTCTGCTTGGCTACAGATGGCTCAACTACAACAGAGGTTGGTAATCGTTCACGCTTAGGAATGTTGTTGGTTTCAGAATCAGAATTTAAATGAGATACATCATCATCAATTGTTGACATTACATTAGTTTCAGAAATGGCACTCGTCACTGGAAACAGATGACAAGACTTGGTCCATATGTTTCCTATGGATATTACCAGTTAGATCTTTTATTGTGTACGTAACATTTCCTTCTTATTTGAAAACAATGTCCGTTTCCCATGCATCAGAGTGAATACCGTTTCTCATACTTACAAAATCTCCGAAACTGAATGTACAGCTCTTTTCAAGTATTACCTTGGGTTTGATCTTTAGCTGAATGTCAAATGATTTGGTTAGGCTTAATCGAGTTCTTAGATACCTCCCAAACATAAGCATGGCTGGGCTTTGCCCTATACATGCATGTTCTACGTTCTGATATGCAAATAACCATCTATAAAATTTATCAGAGTTTGATGTTTCATCAAACATACTGGCTTCCAATGCATGCTTAAAACTTTGGGCATCTCGCTGAGATTGGCCGTTTGAACTGGGATGTAAGATGCAATGGTTAAACGCCTAATTCCACTTTTTGCACAAAATGATGCAAAGTGAGCACCAACTGATTGGGGCCCATTGTCTAACACAATCATTTTAGGCAGGCCAAACTGATCAAACAAAGGGATTAATGCATCCACTAGTGCAGATGTGTTGATAGAGCCCTCTGCTTGATTACTTCTGGCCACTTATTGTGGGCATCCACTACGATTAGATACGTGTTCTTACAAAACTCTGCGAAATCGATATTAAGCCTCTCCTGCTGCTCTGTAGGCCCTTCCCATAGGTGGTGTGGGGCTCTGGCTGGAGCCCTACTGACTCTAGAATATCCACTGAAAACAGCTGTGATTTGTTCTATTTCTTTATTCAGTCCAGACCACCACATAAAGCTTTGAGTTACAGACTTCATTTTTATGATTCCTAAATGACCTGAGTATATTTCTTTTAAAATCCGATATCTTAGACTGCTTGGGATTACAACTCTCTCCCCTTAACAAAACAGTTTTGATCAATAGATTACTCACTCCAATGCATTGAACACTATTCGAGAATGTATGGCACCTTTTTGGCCATTTGTTATTTTTCTCACAGCTCAACCTAACAGATAGAATTTTATCTTTTATTGTGTCTTTGGGAATTTCTGCCTGTAACAGGGACCTGTCAAGCATGAGGAAACTTACATACACCTAATCATCAGGTTCAACCTGCCCAGGTAAAGGGAATCTTCATTAATAGTCAGAGTTAGAACTTCCATCAGTTTTACGATATTTAATGACATAATCACGCTGAGATAAAAATTCGGCCTGTCTTTACTACCTCCTATCATAAATGGAAGACAGTGAAGCTTTGGGACTGAACTTATAGATGAGTGGTTCATGAGTTGTTATCATAGTAAAGTGACACTCTCTTAGGTACAGATCATATCTTTCTACACTCCTTTCAATGGCTCTAGTTTCTTTATCCAAGATACAATAATTTTGTGGGAATGCACCCATGCCTGACTCAGCAGTGTTTAAACTAAAACTAGTGGCAATTATGGTTCATAATCACAAAAACACAGCAACATATGTTTAGCTTCTTTGAATGCTTTGTCACATTTTGCATTCCATTCAAAATTTCGTGTGTTTGTGCATGAATACAGAGGACCTAGACTTCTAGACAAGTTTGGTAAAAATTATCCATGTAAATTTGGTAAAAATTATCCCTGATAGGTCATCATACCACAAAATGACAAGATCTGAGTTTGGGTCGTTGGCTTTGTGGTTCTCTGCACAGATCCTTCTTTTCTATCACTATTATTCAATCCATTTTTATCAATAATGTGACCATAATATTCCACCTCACTTTTAAGAATCTTACTTTCCACACGATATTCGCAGTTAGTCATGCATTCTTATAACCCATGAGGTTAACCGAGAGGAGTAATGCGCTTGTTCCTGGACTCGGGTAGGCGCGCCAGCCCCAGAACTTATCCGCCCAATGGATTAATGACGAGAGCCAGTATGCCGGCCAGCCTGGATGTGGTTTTTAGGCTGTTTTCCACATCCCACTAGGCGAATACTGAGATGGTCCCCACGTTCCACCTCAGTTACACAACTCATATACATTTGCAGATGTTTGCACTAATTCATAGCTTACACAAGATGCAGACTGCTGGGGTTCACTACATACGTCCCAGGGGGTTCCTGGCGGCAGCAGGAAGGCATCCGGCCACCATTTGTCATTACCACTGCCAAATCCTTAATAACAAGGCCGACCCGAGCGAAGTCCCAAAGAAAGAAAGAAAAAGAAAGGTCAAGCATTCTTATACCTTTCCATTAGCACAACTAAATGGAGCCAATGCTCTGCCAAGGACAAGCCTACAATAATAGTATCATCAAGATAGCAGTACGTTTTTTTAGACCAACACCAGAATTATCCATTTTTGCTTGTGATATAGGTGGGGCAGATGCAATTCCAAAAACAAGTCTAGTAAACTTATGCAAACCCCAAGGAGTAACAATGGTTTGACAGTCTTGAAATAGCTCATCCATTTCTAATTGTAAACAGGCACTATTTAAGTCAAGTTTCGTGAATTTCTCACCTCCTCCTAACTTAGCAAAAATCTCACCTATTCCTCTTTCGTAAGGGATACTGAGGAATGACAAGGTTTTGGTTCATAGTTATATTAAAATCCCCACTAACTGTTATTTTAGGTGTTAGGCCTTTAGCCTGCTGAATGATAGGCACAAGAGTGTAGCTCATATGGCCTTGACTACCTTTCATCTCAATCCTGACAAGGGTTTTTCCTCAACCACGCACTGTTTTTTTGTTTTCTACGAGATGTTGGTGAGCTATGGGAATTGATATGATGCAGAGATCAATGGGTTGAGCCTCTTCTTTTAGCACTAGAGTACCGTTAGCACTTTTTAAGATCCCTGGATTTTTTATGAAAACTTCAGGGTATGCCTTCACCAGTTTTTTCTACAGAATCTATTTATGGGTGGAAAACTTTCAATTCTTTAATTTGATGTATGTTGACATATTGTCCCGGTAAAGTGCAATGGATCTTAAGCAGTTTCTCGCTGGTACAGTGGAGCTGGCTGATGACTCTACAACATGTAGAGACAATGAATAGCTTACTTTGTCAACATCAACATCATCATCAACTAAATATACAGAGTCCTTCACTTGTGTGTTATCTTGCTGAATAATTTTTATATTGACTTTACGCAGCTTATCTTTTGGGAACTATTTGCACCAGTCCTGATACGTCACACAAGTGGCATGTGCACCTGTATCCAACTCAAAAAGAATTTTCTTTCCGTCCACGACTAGCTCTACAACCCAGGCATCATTAGACGCCAATTTTATACACTGGAACTTGTTCTTCCACCGTGGAACACATTTCGACACTGTAACCCTCCTTGCACGTACTGACATATTCTTCATTTAGATCACTTTTTTGCTATATACTTGTTTCAATGCACAATTTTCTAAGCATGATATTTTTAACACTACTTTCTCCTCTTCTGCCCACTGTTTGAATTTGATTCCTCTGAATCAGTGTGAGAATCTCCCAACACCAGCTTTTACACCTTCTTGGCTTTCGTCTTGTTTCCTGCCTTGTCCTCTTTCTTCCTCCCCCACTGGTTTTGTTTAGTCCCCGACTTGTTGACTGATGACTGCTTGCCTTTTCTGGGACCCATTTTTGGAACATGCCCTTGGATATCGCCAGTTTTACAACCGAAACGTTTTAAAGAGCTTTGCAGCTTCAAGTATCCTTGTTTGCCACAGCGGTAACATTGTACGTTTTCATACTACAAGTTCACTTGGTGCACTCTGCTTAAAGAAGCCTGATTGTACCCATGACTAACTATTGCAGTCTCAGTTGCCATATTCACTGCAATTTCTTGACTTTTATTGAATGTCAGTTTGCGTTCTCCAAACTGGTTTTTTTTTTTTCGAATAATTTCACTTCTTAAACCACACACTAATCTTTCTCATAGCTCTTCTTGTAAATTATCTTGAAACTTGCAGTGTTGTGGCAAAGATTTCAACTGTGATATGTGCTGTGGAATACATGCTTCTAGAAGTTAGATTCTCATATTAATGCTATGAAAATCAAATACCCTGCACTTTAAAATTTACTTTTTTGCTATATTTTTATAGTTTATTGTACACGTAATGATAAAAATGTAAAAAAAGCCACATATAAAACGTTCAGAAATGAAAATTACACTAGTACTTTGCAGGTTTTTAGCTTTCTTCTCAGAGGTTTTCTTTGCACTCGCTGGAAATTTTTGTAGAGAAATCATCTTAGGTTGGCTTCTTGCAACAATGAAAAATATAAGGCGTCTTTCTCTTCTTTTTGGGGTCACAGGTGTAGCATGTCTATTTTCCTAGACTTTTTTCGACAACTTATACTCTTGGTTCTTCCACGTCCAAATCATAGTGAATACTTGCACGGTGTTCACAGGGTAAGTGATACTTCTGGAATCGCTTTTTATCTGTGGTGTCAGTAATAAGTTTGCAAATTCTTCAAAAAATTAAAGTGGCACTCTATTCTGAATTATGTTCAGTTTCAATTTCGTTGCCACTATCTAACCAACACTACTTCTTAGACTGTTCTCAAACGATTTTAAAACAGTACCCTCGAAGTCAAGAGACAAAGTCCTGGCTACTGCATCCATAACACAAAGTCCCAGATCTGGTCTCAGAGACCACTAGCTCGAAAGAAACAATAACAGTGTAGGTCCACTGGCGAAGGAAACTACCGAAGGTTCCGGGAAGAACAATTAGACAAGGCTGTAAACTCCTACCACACCCCCACGCATTTGCAATGGAGCAAAAATAAACGCTAGTGATCTGTGAGACGCCTCCTTGGATGTTAAGGGTTAATAGTGCTAAGCTTGGCAGACTACAGACGCTACAGAGGATAGGGTTTGATCCAGGACCTATCACACTGTCGAAGTTGAAGGAAATCTATAACAGGAGAATTGATGCAGTTGACATTATTGTTACTCAGTTTGAAAAGCAGATTAACCTAAGAGGGGAAGCAAAGATAAGACTGTTTGAGGGTGAAGAGGAGACGGCATATGGTTTGCACTAGTTCACCCTGATCAGGAAAAGCCTAATACAAACACTGTAAATCTTTGATACAGATTTCTTGTAACTTACATTTTGGAAACGTTATGTCGTTTTTCCTCACAAACCACCGACATTATAGTACTTAAATTTGTCATGCATTTAGTCGACACTATAGTGAAACATTATGTGGGAGGAATTTTCATGTACTACAGTAGTAAGGCATTTATGTAAGGGGAGAGCCCTAAGATGTATTTTTATAGCAATTTGGAGAGTAGCAAAAATCTAGCATAAGAAGATATCGATATTCTGTTACACAAATATATATAATAATGGTATATCAAACTTTGTGGAAAAAAGAGCATTAATTTCGCACTGATAGATTTTTCAAGGAAGGAGCATTCGTACTCGCCTTGTTGAAAAAATTTCAATTGTTTATAATTAAAAACGTGTTACTTTTATAAGCCTGAAAACGTATGTGTGTATCCACATGATATGGCTTAACAAATTTACCAAATTTAGTTACATTGCCTTGAAAGCGTCGTACCTTATAAGGTCTTTTTTTCAAAGTATTGCAACTTGACAGATATCTCCCGTTCAGGACGAAAGTAACTTTTACATGATGTGTCCCCGCCAAATAACACAGGTTGATGAAATTTGTACCATACCTACGACGAGTAGTGTAGTGCAGACGGTAACCGAAAAAATACCCAACAGCACGAATAGAAACGATGCGTTTATTCAAATACAATGATTACCCTGAAGTCACCACGATTCATTATGATCCTTTGGGCATTATTAAAGATGGAACATAGTTCTTAATAGGACATCAATAGAGCTGTACAACGTTCTCCCATGCCAGGCACGAGATAGGCAAGAAATTATCATGGTATGGCGTATCATTCCTCCACCAGGAAGGTTGACAGTTGCTGGGTGATCATTGGTGCACGTGGAAACGCTGCAATATGTCTCCCCAATGCATCCCACTAGTGCGTGATGGCATTTAAGTCAGGGATTCTGGCAGGCCAGTCCAATCGCTGAATGCCGTTCTCTTGCAAGAGGTCCTCCACTAACGACCACATGCACTGTCTAACAGTTGTCAGCTGGACTGGTGGAGTAGTGGAATGCCCTATCACAGAAACTGTTTACCGACCTAGTGGGCAGCATGGGAGTACGTAGCAGAACAGGTATTTCCTTCTGTGGTGATCACACACCCTATTAAGAACAGTGCCCCACCTTTTTCAACGTCCAAGTGACCATCATGAATTGCAATGACTTCATTGTAATTACTGTCTTCGAATAAAAGTCTCATTTCTCTTTATCTCATTGTGTACTCCTTTCAGTTACCTTCTGTGCTATATTTTAGCTGTTCTTTCTATGTAAGGTCTAAGTTTTATTGAGCTACGTTACTTAGGAGTAATACATCATGTGAAAATTTGTGAAAATTGCTTTTGCCCTTAAGTTTTGCATGCCAGTATAGTTTGCTAAATCCGTGTGTCTCTTCATGAATGCTATTTTCAAACTGTAATGTTTCTTTTTCTGCTGATACAGTTGCAATAATGTTATTTCTTTGTCCAGTCACGATTTTAGCCTTTAGCCTATTCAAGTACCACACTGGATATAACACACACACACACACACACACACACACACACACACACACGCGCGCGCGCGCGCGCGCGCGCGCGCGCTTGCTTGCGCGTGCACTTAAATACATATATGCACTAAAATTACAATGCACCAAAAATTAAGTAACATTATGCCAATACAATATACGTTTAAAAAGATTTTTAAATTTTTCTAGAAATTGAGCATGATTAGACATCTGTAAACGAAGTCACCATGGACGTAAATTAAATTTGGTTATATAATGCTGGTGTCACAAGATACAAATGAGAGCACATGCTCAAAGTGTGGGGCAAAACTAGAACATGTCTGATTTACACTGAATAAGCGTGATATAAAAAAAACCACACTGTCGAATTTACTAATTTTATGGATGCCAAACATGAACATGATAGGCTGTCAGCTTATGTGGTGTATTTCATGGCTAAATCCAGAGATGTGTTGTAGGCAATTTCAATAAGGGAAACGGAAGAAAGGAAGGAGTATGAGACTATAATTAGTATGCTTACATATTGCTTGACCGTTATAGTACACTAGCATTCATATAAGCATATTAGTTATTTCCCTATGTACCTTCCTTTTTCCCCTATTTCTTATTTAGTCCGCTTTCCCCACCCCTCCACCCTACTATTCCTACTCAATTTTCTTATACTGCCTATTATTTCTCTATTCCTTGTTCCCTTACCTTTCCCTTTCTACCCTTCCCCCTCTTCTCCCAACTTCAAATACCTTCATTTACAATCTCCCCTCCCCCTACCATCCTCATATCTGAATATTCATTTACATTATTTCACTCTGCCCCATCTCCTTTCTTGCCCCTCCTCTTTTCCTCCTCCCTTTCCCCTTCATCCCAGTACCCCACTTCCCACCTGCTTAAGTGTCTAATGGTTACCTTAAATGGTTGCTCTGCCTAGTAACATCCCACATGAGCAAACCAGTTGCTACTTTGCCTGATATTGCTTGTGCCTTAGGTATTTGCGCTATGCATGGCTCTGTTTAAAAAGAATAGCTTGATGTAGTCATAGGGTCAAGCCATGGTCATCTAATTTCATGCCCCACAGTTAATTCGCTGCAGATATTAACCTGTAGCTGTTATCCTGCAGTCAAATAGTCTCTGCATTGATTAGAATTGCGAGTTCATAAAATACACAGAAATACAAAATAAAAGTTAAATTAATAATTTATTAACACGGATTCTATTCTAATGTGTGTGATTGATTAGACTACAGAGAGGTACGTTGAATAATATATATTCAAGAAAGGACATCACAAATAATGGGATAGTGGTCCTACAATATTCAGTTAAAACATAGACAGATATTACCCTAGTGCAGTAAAGGTATGCTGAGAGCGTTACCAGAATGGCAGCAATTTTTACCAGACTAAATCATCATTAGAGATATGTGAAAACTAAGTCCATTTCGTAATCACAATATACGTAATATTCACCAGTTCAAAACATTCAGACTTCAACATAATGGTTCACAAATTAACACATGAGATACAAAGTACAGTAACTCATTCTCTGTCTATTCTCAGTCAGTAAATCAAGCAGAAAAAGTTAAGCATCCTACTTTGGAGTACATTCAGACCTCTCGATATAAAAAATTCCTTCAGAAGCTAAGCTATGGTAGAAGCTGTTCACTGCCCAGAATGACCAAAAACACATGTTACCTCAGGCAGGTCTGCCTTCTTCAAGAAGTTGACATAAAGTGTCCAGAATCGCTACCTTGAGTTCTTTACTGCAAAAGTTCCAGTCTCCACTTGCCTCCTGTACTGTCCCGCTATGTCCGCTTTTCCACTGTTTGAAGGTCATCACCACTAAAAATATATTGTTCTTGCGCACTACAAAAGTGACTCATTTTGACCACTTTCCAGACTAAACTGAAACATTGCAACAATATTTAAATAAAGAAACGTTATAAACACTCTGTCACACTCAGATAATTTATGCTAGTTATAAATAAAGGTTTATCAATAAATAAATATGCCAGAATTCTTGCGCAAGTGCGCTCACGTTAAATGACAACGAATTGTCGTTAATGCCTTCTTGACAGAAGCGTCTTTTGGTTCTCTTGTGAACTGTTGTGTCTCCCAACATATTCGAGTGACCAGTTTGAAGGCCAATTCACACTGGCCATTGGCCACCATGTCATGTCCTGTGCTGTCAAAACATTGTGTAATGCATTTCGAATGAAGTCATCCACATTGGCAATCCCATCCCATCATGTCATGTCATTGCACTGTCAAAGTTTGTCAGCAAGAAAGTTCTGATGGCTGACATCATTTATCTGCTGTTGATCATGTCAGCCCCAAGCTCATTTCCACCCAATATACACCCAAGTGCAGATCTCCTTATTTCGTTTAGTTGTGGTTTTAGTGGTGAATATCAGTTGTTTTTGTTTGTTATTTGTTATATAATTATTTTGATTTGTTATTTCTTCTGTTAAAGCTTTAATAAATGACGAAAGATTAAATGCAGCAGTGAAGCAGGTCTGAATTGTATGACATGAGTGTACTTAGTTACTTGCGCTCTAATACATTTACAAAATGAGTTCTGGTACAGTATTTAATGTTATACAATCAAATGCATGCAATATGGTTGCAACTTGAAGTGAAAAAAGTACTCTGGATAGAGTCACATTAATTAGTAGGTAGAATTTATTTGTACATTGTCAGACATTTGGTGCATTTCATAAAGAAATTCCTGAAACTTTCATACACTGCAAGTTGTTTGTTTAAATATGTCTTTGTGGCAGGCTTATTTATTGTTAAGTAGCTCTCTGGATTGTGTGTGAAACAGTTTTGCAGACATCAGTGGTCCATATTTATGTGGTTTCACTAGTTAACCCCTGTGCAAATAAGGAACTTGAACTATTAAAATCCAAATACGAGACGTAAAGAAAACCTATGAATCTTTAATGGAAAGGTATTGAGGAAGATATTACTATTGAGCAAAAATTTGCTGTCGACTAACAACGAAACTTAACCTTAAACAAACCAATTTTTCATGGGCTGTGATGTGCAGTTCGTAACACTGACTTTCTTTCGCTGATTCTGTGTGTAGTGCGACGTAACAAATAAAAAGAACTGATGTTTCTGCTTTCTGAAATATAAAACGAAGTTTCCTATTCCTTGAGATCCATGTATCGGATGTGAAATTCCCATTCTGAACCATATAGTGATACTTTTCGTACGCACACTATTTTTTTGTTTTTTTTGTTTTGCATTTCTGTCTTCCTTCTCAAATACAGAAGCCATCCCTGCAAGTTACAGACCATTTGAGTCCAATAAATGTCATTTTCGTATAAATGTGGCCACAGACATCCACGTATATAAGATACCACGCTGTGTATGTGCACTTTACGCATAAACAAAGTTGAAAATAATCTTTCGAAGATCCCAAGTCCTGCGAAAAAAAAGACAGTTGAGGACAGCCATTCGAGTTAAGATCATGTGACTTGAACTGACTTGGCGTGCCATTACGTTGAATTGGCCTTAAATCAGCTCTTGAGAGCAACATTTGAACAAAGATATTGACAAAATAGCAAACCGTTCACTGAATAAATACACAAGTATGACAAAATATGAGGTATTGAAAGTGTGTTCATTTGCTGTGTTAATGTGGAGAACCCAATATTCTGACACACACTCGTGTAATAAAAAATATATAAAAGACTTCCTGAATCTATACATAAAATAGATACAGATACATAGCTTTCAGGGATGATAGCTTTAGTGCACTGCTATCATCCGAGATATCCTTCGTTGAAATCACACGAAGCGCTTAAACGTTGTTAAAGCAGAGATTCGTTGGGAAAATGGTTATTTGCTGTGAAATATTAAAGATATTGAAATATTGTTGAGTCTGTAAGGGTCTCAGGCTTGGACGCAGCCGCCACGAGGGTACGAGTGCGAGTTGGTGTTACCGCGGAATACTGACGAACAGCGGTGGCAGCATAGGCCGGCCTCGCAGACACACACACATACACACACACGGTAGTATCGTCGCGTCGCTGGCCGCCCGCACAGGCAGAACAGTCTCCAACGTGCGTGGTTTTGACGCGGAATTGTGTCTTTTTCGACTCACCTTGGAGTATTGACAAATCCGTATTTGTTCGTGATAGGCCGTCAGACGCAGTTATGACGGGTCGGCGTAGCGAGCACGTTATTATAAATGTCTTCATAGAAATAAAGTGGTGATTGGTAACAATTCGTAGTTCGCGTATTTCTGCAACTCATGGACCCAATGCCCGCAATAATCCTGACAGATACCAAGGGAGACCCTCCGCCGAGGATACAAACCTCATAAACGCCTTATATGTCATTGGATGCACCTCATTTACCTGAGATCGCTGATGAATTCAGATTTGATTTAATAATTGACGTGAGTTATTGTCGATTAAAAGAGTTGTAACTTAGCCATCTTTAAGACTTTCTGACATTCCACCATTTCTTGGAGTATCTCCTGCACTAAGGCCATGCACGTAACAGCCTTCCAAATTTCCAGTTTAGGGATTTTTCCCATTTCCAGCTATGCGCTCTCGTCTCTGTGCCTGTGCTACTCTGGAGCAGTCATGCGACGTTCTCGTTCCATCAACTGTACCCAAGCAAGCAAGCAAATTCAGCTCTCCACGATACCAGGTCTAGGTGTACGAATTGTTCGCCTGCATACTCGTAATATTAGACACTTCCACTTAATGTGGCACATTACCTTGCCAATTTGGCACATTAAGTAGCAACAAATTTCACATACATATCATAATTAATACATACACAACATAGTAACAGAATACCCTACTTGTATGTCACAACGATAGAGTAAGTATAATTGTGGTGGTGTATGAAACAGCATGTACCTCCTAGAGTATTTCCTAAAAGTGACACAAAATACAATGGCATATTAATTAAATGCGAAAATAACTAACTAAAACTAAACTCCGTAGAATAGGCCTTGGAAAGCCCAACCGGACCAACCGGCCGCCGTGTCTTCAACAGGCCACAGGCGTCACTGGATGTGGGTATGGAGGAGCATGTGGTCAGCATACCGCTCTCCCGGCCGTGTGTCAGTTTACGAGACCGAAGAGGCTAATTCTCAATCAAGTATCTCCGCAGTGGGCCTCATAAGGGCTGACTGCGCCCAAATGCGAAAATACAGATATAAATTTAAATAAACCCTTGAGTAAGGTCTTTCTTTTCTAAAGTTCTTAGTGCATTTGCGCTCATTTGATACCGCCTTTGCTTTGACCAATATATCGTAATACTTCACTTTCACAGACGCAGCACATAATCATCAGGCGTTGAAGCTTATGGGGTTCGCAGTTCAGCCGCCTCTGCCGATATTCATGACGCCCTTGCCCATATATTGCGTCGACACATCCGTCAATCTGCAGTGCTGAAGGACTATAGCTGTCGAAAAACGACTGTGGTTTAGTTACCAAAAAACATTTACGTCCTATATCCCCATGGATCAGGCAGTGAAGGCTCTCCCCAGTGTAACCGATACATTCGCAAACAAGATAGCAAGAAAAAACCGATTTATAGCATAGGCAAAAATTTGATTCAGTTCGACATTTCAAACGTTCTGTCCACCACTAGAAACCGTGCCTTTCGTGTTATGAAATTTGTTTGACGCCATAAATCAACTAACATGCTATCACGTCTCCGCGATTTTACCGCATCTAGAGAGTGAAATTACCCTGTGCAGAAATTGCCCACTTCACTTTCCTTTCCACTCAGCAGATAACTGCATCATGTATTCAGCAAATGTTCACTCATATTTACACTAACACACCATTTATCCCCAGAATTTTAGATACATAAATTTATTCAAAAATTATTCCGAAGTAATTTATATTATAGAGTTGCTGAACGAAATGTACTCTCAAAAACTTAACTCACACTTTGCACGTAACTACATTTTTACCCCCAAAAGCAGAATTTTAATGAGATCTGATGACCACACACCAAATTTTGCGCGAACAATAATTACAGATAAACTATACGTGTTATACGATAAATCCATCCAAAATATTGCAAGTAACACATTTAAATAATCCCTCGAAATTTCCTCCAAATCTTATGTACAGTATAATTTATTCCTCTGTCCCGTAAACAACAAAATAGTTATGTTCGGCCGACCTCCGCGCACCAACAGTCGTGCTGCCAAACGTTGACACTCTCCTTGTCCTGAGTTGTGCTTCCACACATCTTATAAACATTTTAAATTCACCAAGTCACGTCTTGCGCAAAACAGAAATAGCCTCCCAAATTTCTTACGTACTACACATGAAATTATATGTGTACTTGTATTTATTCACACCCCATTCTGCATTCACAAGTTGCAACTCTCCACCGTTGCCTGTTATAGCATTTCTCTCGTCAGTGTCTGCCTGTTTAGCAGAGTGGTAACGTGTTTGCCTAGCACGCAGCGGGCCCGGGTTCGATTAACAGTAGCGTTGGGGATTTTCTCCGCCAATAGACTAGGTGACTCATCATTCTTTCATTATCACCGTCGCGCAAGTCGCCCAATGTGGCATCGCCTGAAATAAGACCTGCACCCGGCGACCGAACTTCCTCGTTGGGGCCTCCCTGCCAACAATGGCATACGACCATTTCATTTCATTTCTCGCCACTGTGGGTATCTTTCGAATCTCATTTTTTCAGCGTTTCTACCAGCTCAAATTCGAGTGCTCTTTCCTCAATCACCAAATTGTTTTATTACCGCTAGTACACCATTCTTAGTTTCGAGAAATACACACTTAACTTTCTTCATCAACATCGTTTATTTCACTTACAGGCTGCACGATTTTAATTTCACCCCTCCCTGAATGAACATCGCATACTCAGATAATCAGTTTCAGCGTCCATTCCTTTTTCCTGCATATTTGTGGTACACATTATAATTTCAGAACAACACTCAATCACATTATCCATTCTTAGATATTCCTGCTGTACCTACAACTCATTCGTAGGATTTAAATCACCTTCGAAACCTGTTATTTCATCATCCTCGTAAGCATCAAATATATTGTTCCCTTCCTCCGAAGTAACTATATTATTAGGTGCAATATTCTCCCAATTAACTATATAATGAAACTTAAACAAGTCCTCACTTATTTCCGCCGAACCACTAAAAACTTTATTGCAGTTAACTCCATTAACATCTGCCAAAACCCCGTAAGTTTCTTTACTTAAAACATCTATTACATCCATCGATACATTATAGAAATCACCAATAACTCCATCAACTTTCGCCGATAGACCAAATTAATTGCCAATATTGCGTCGCTCCACAGTAAAACTCACAGTACATCTGAATTTCGCCAAACTCGGATCTAACGCTTTCTTCTTCACATATTCTCTCCTATCGGACGCCTCTGTCATTTTATTCTTTAACATACCATCTAACACATTTTCACGTTCATCCTTTAACATCCACTCAGAATTCACATTTTCATCAAGAGCTATTTGTTCACTTCCATCTACAGAAATAAATGCACAGACCCCTTCTTCCGAGTTCTCTAAATTAATAGCTTCAAACTCTACAACATCAGCACCTAAAAGATCAGTTTCATTCTCCTTTAAAAATAAATCGCCCACATTCGCCGATACATAATAAAATTCATCACCATCTAACGAGAATACTGCTACGCCACCCTCACAAATATTTTCAAATACTTCCGTCGATACACCACAAAATTCGTATCCAACTGACAAGATTGCAGCTTCATTGCCGCCACAGATAGCTTCATCTGCTTCCTCCAATACAAAATCATCTAAATTGCTTTCACTTATCTTACTATAATTGTTGCTACTGACTAGTACCGCCGGCGGTGTGGCCGTGCGGTTCTAGGCGCTTCAGTCTGGAACCGCGTGACCGCTACGGTCGCAGGTTCGAATCCTGCCTCAGGCATGGATGTGTGTGATGTCCTTAGGTTCGTTAGGTTTAATTAGTTCTAAGTTCTAGGTGACTGATGACCTCAGAAGTTAAGTCGCATAGTGCTCAGAGCCATTTGAACCATTTGAACTGACTAGTACCTCATTAGAATTCGTCAAACATTCTACCCCCACCAAATTCAGATTCATCTCTGTCTCTCTTTTGATCACAGAATCCCTCAACAAACATACATTCAATCCATCATTCGCTTTCTTTTCACCAAATAAATTCTCCAACCCCAAATCATCGTTATAGAATCTCTCAACACATTTTACAATATTTCTTGTCGCCTCTTTACGGTTGTGCAGCTCAAAATTATTCCCCACTTTATTTTTATTTCTAGTAACCCCTATCTCCAACATTTGAAGCTTCTTTGCCGAATTTTTGACACCCACAGAATTTCAAAAATAACCTGTCATTTTCGACGACGGTTTACTTTGGCACCTCTGGATCTGAGGTGCAGCGATCTCTGATTTCCTGATCTCGTATTCTGGCGTTGCATTTCGTGTAGCTCCTGTCCCTCAAATCTTCGTTAACGGTTTCGATTTTCGTTAAGGATGTTCCCTTTTCCATGTTTCCATTTCCCCTGTGAAAATTACTATTGCGGTGATAACTATTTTGGTGATTATCATAATTCCCATTCTGGTACCCATTTCCCTGTCCGCTGTTCCAGTTATGTGACTTGAATTTCGACGCCTGTTCAATAAAATCTAAAAACCCGTCAATGGAATTTATCGGACTGTGAACAAGATCCCTTTGTAAAAATTCCGGTAATTGTCTCTTGAGCGTCGTACTGTCTAATAACACTCAAAGCGGACGATTTATATGTGTCAATTTAGCTAGTTCACACATACGAAAATTCCGCATCGACACACTTCCGTATCTGAAATATGGTCCGTTTAGGAACTCTTCCTCAAGTCGTGTTTGTTGCGCTTCGCTCCAGAATTTGTTCAGGAAACAACTCTCAGAAACTTCATAGGTAGAAAACGAAGAAGTCATTAAATTTGTTCATGATTGTCCACTGCCCTCAAGATATCTTTTAAGTAATTTAATTTTTGCCTCTTTGGACATTATTCAGACGAAATCGCCTCTATATGCAGCAACAAAATCAGTTGTGTGATATATCACATCATCTGCCAAACACTTTGTTGTTTCTGAATTATCTTGTGGAACACCTATCACAGGAGTACCTGAGTCGCTGCTGAGGAGTTTAATTCTGCCCATAAATCTTTAGTCTGCTTTCCCCACTGCAAAACTTCGTTATTAATTTCCGCTTCCAACTGTTGTCTATTTTTCGCCACCTCTTTTTCACACTCTGAATTGTTAATAGAGTTATTTCTCACGTTCCTAATGGCATTTTGCCTCTGCACACAAATTTTCACTTCGCAGCCCAATTTGTACCGCATCGTTTCCAACTCGATCCCGAAATCTTTTTCCACTTGTCGACTCTGGTGTTAACCAGGCCATCCTCTTCAGAAATTTTGCCTACATCTGCCCTTGTAGCTTCTAATTTTGAATCACTCATTTCTTTCATATCATATTTAACTTTCTTCACTTCAGCTTTTACAGTTTCTGCTACACTTGTCGTTTTTATTGACCCTGTCTCTCTACCTAATGTCCCCATGTTAGAGTTCAAGTTTGTCAGAATTTCAGTTAAACGTGCCATTGAATCATTCCCAGTTACATCTCCTTTCTCTGATTTCAGACTTTCTGCCTCACTAATATTGTCCCTATCAACATCACCTCGTTCGCATTTTGGACTACTGACCCACTAATATTTTCTGAAGCACTCATTCTGGATGACTGCTTAATTGTCAGAAGGTCCATCATTGACGATGATGTTGCAGGTTCACACATTGTAGCGCTGTCGGTGCAAGTACTTAACTTATCGGCTATGCTGGCTGTTTCTGCCGTACTGCTGCTGCCCAAAGTGCCGCTGCTGCTGAATTTGAAGTCGCAGCCAGTAGGCCGTGTTGTCGTGGCCGCCTCTGCCGCTGCTGGCCGCTGCAGACTTGAACTCAGCACGCTCCTGCGTACCCTTGATTCTTTTTTCTTCAAGTTCCGTGGCGCCCCCCCCCCCCCCCCCCTCACACCTAGCTTCTCATGCACGCAACTGCTGTGAAATCTTATGCTCCCAATCCCATGCAAACTGTCCACGATGCAATAGGTTTGGGATCGGGATCACAGAATACTGTTACATGATAGAATTACGTTTGTAATTTTAAAGGGATTAGGCTCATACCCGCAAGAGAAAACCCCAATTGCGACACTACCTAACGGTGACTGCTGAGTAGTTCCTCTGCCTAACGAATCTCGTACGAGCAAACCAGTTGCTACTTTGCCTTATTTGCTTGTACATAATTGCTTGGGCTATGCACGGCTCTGTTTAAAAGAATAGCTTGGTGTAGTCATGGGGTCGAGCCACGGCCATGTGCTTTAATGCCCTGCAGCTAATTCGCTGCAAATATTAACCCGTAACTGTGACCCTGCATTGATTAGAATTGCGAGTTAATAAAATACTCAGAAATACAAAATAAAAGTTATATGAATAATTCATTAACAAGGATTCTATTCTAACCTCTGTAATTAATGTAGATGACAGAGAGGTATATTGAATAACGTTTATTCAAGAAAGGACATTGTAACCTCCCAACAGAAAAAATAATTATATAATTCACATTCAGTGTAACCTTCCAACAGTTTATTATTCCGTAACCTCGCAATAATAACGTGACTAACCTCTCAATAAAAAATGTGACTCATATATAACCATTCAATAATTAACTGACTGTGAATCCAACCTGGTAAATTTGGACGTCAGTAGTGCTGCGTCATGGCCCTGAAAGATCATTCTGAATAAATTGAAAATTTTTACCTCAATGAAGTCGCTGGATAACGCTTATATATCTGCTCCTATAAGAAATTTTCTGGCATAGCCCAGTGCAATGCTGGCCGCTAGATTTGTCATGTATAAAAAGAAACAACTGATTTTTCCTTACATTAATCGGGATGACCATGGATTGCAGAAATTAGTAAATTCTTTAAATTCAGATGAATGATTGTCAAAAAGTTAACTTTATAAAGAAGATTATTATTAAAAGATTCTTTTAAACACTTACATGGTACTTGATATAACAATAGTACAAATTTAGTTGTAACAAACTACATATGCGCGCAGCTGCTTTTACCTTGTACTACATCATTCAGGCTCCGCCATCGCTGCCCACGACTGGCCCCGCCTACTCCATACACCCGACTGCTAGCTACTACTTACTCCTACTGCCGGAGCTACAACTACTACTGCTGCCGGCACTGCTCTCTGGTCTGCGATTCTCTTATAGCTTACATATCGCAGGCAGTGTGTGAGCAATCCATCGAAATTACGTCTGCTCGAGTGAGCTAGCAATAAATTCCTTAGTCATAGACCTCTTACAACATCTCAAATAAACAGAAAGTGGTCCTACGATATTCAATTAAAATGCTGACAGATATTACCCTTATCAAATGCAGTGATGTTAGACTGAGAGCGTTACGAGAATGGTAACAATTTCTTGAGATTAAATCATCACCAAAGATACACGAAAACTAAGTCCACTTCGTAACCACAATACACGTAATATTCACCAGCTCAAAACAGTTCAGGCTTCAATATGATGGGTCACAAACTAATGCATGCGACACAAAGTATAGTAACTGATTCTCTATCCATTCTCAGTCCATAAATCAAGCGGAAAAAGTTAAGCGTCCTACTTTGGAACACATTCAGACCTCTCGAATTATTAAGTCCGCCCAGAAGTTAAGCTGTGATAGCAGCTGTTCACCGCCCAGAACCCAACTTTTCACTGCCAGAACCTAGCATCTATAAGACTAAATCACACACATCACCTCAGGCAGATCTGCCTCCTTCAAGAAGTTGGCATTAAGTGTCCAGAATTTCACCCTTAACTTCTTCACTCTAAAAGCTCCAGTCTCCACATGACTCCCTTAGTGTTCTGCTACTGTCTGCTTTTACACATCCGCACCAAAACTACATCGTTCTTACACACTATAATAATGAGTTGACTCATCTTGACCACTTCCTGGACAAAACTAAAATATTACAACAATATTTAAATAAAGAAATGTTGTCATACTCAGATAATTTATAATAATTATAAATAAAGGTTTGTCCATAAATAAATAGGCCAGTGTTCTTCCGAAAGTGCACCCATGGTAAATAACAACGAATTGTAGTTAAAAATTATTTAAACCATTATTTTGCCTTATTAACAGAAACGTCTTTTGGTTTTTTTTTTAATTTTTGTGACCACTTACAAATGTAATTGACCACTTTAAATTACCAAAGTTTTTAATAGCCCTTGCAATCAACATTTGAATGAAGTTACTGGCAAAATAGTAAACTGTTCGTAGAATAAGCACACAAGTATGACAAAATATGAAGTACTGATGCTGTGTTCGTTTGCTGTATAAATATGGCAAATACAATGTTCTGACACACATTCTCCAAATAAAAAAGATATAAAAGATGTCTTGACTCTATGAATAAAATAGATACAAATACGTAGTTTTCAGGTATGACAGCTTTAGTGGACTGCGACCATCTGAAATATTTTTTGTTGAAATCATATGAAGCACTTAAAAGGTGTTAATTCAGAGGTTCATTATGAAAATGGTTATTTGCTGTGAAATATTAATTCTGTAGTTTTAAAGATATTGAAATATTTTGTGTCATTGGATACACCTCATTTATCTGAGTTCTGTGATGTATTCAAATTTGCATTAATAAGAGGATTTGATGTGAGCTATTGTCGATCTCAAAGTGCTGTAACTTAGCCATCTTTAAGACTGTCTGGCACGCTGCTGTTTCTTGGAGCATCTCCTGCACGAAAGCCATGCGAGTGACAGTCATCCAAATTCCCAGTTTCAGGATTTTCCCCATTTATGACCACATGCTCCTTGTCCCTGCACCTGCACTCACATGGGGCAGTCGTGCGACGTCCTTGTCCCATCAACACATACCCAACCAAGCAAGCAAATTCGACACCAGCCCTAGATGGACGAATAACTTACCTACATACTTGTAACATTACACACCCTCCTATATGTATATTCATGTATATCTTTATTGTTCTACATACACTTACCGCCCTCTTATTATTCTCTTTCCTTACCCCCATCTTTCACCTTCCTTATATTTGCACCTATATCTTATCACTCTCCCTTCCACCACCTTTTCCATATTATCTTCCTCCCTTATTTCCTTCCACTGCTGGCCCTCCTTTCCCCTTTGCTTCCACATCTAGTATCTTTACCTTCTTAGGTACGTACACTATTCCTTTACAATTACTGTTACAATATATCACACAAAGTATTTATGGCAAACATTCTTAGGGTCTTTCATAATATGACGGCATACGATACACAGATCAACTTTGCAACACACTTCGACAAATGGTTACAATATGTTGCTCTTACAACTGATCTGCCTTGCACTTGTGTATGATTATACACTCCTGGAAATGGAAAAAAGAACACATTGACACCGGTGTGTCAGACCCACCATACTTGCTCCGGACACTGCGAGAGGGCTGTACAAGCAATGATCACACGCACGACACAGCGGACACACCAGGAACCGCGGTGTTGGCCGTCGAATGGCGCTAGCTGCACAGCATTTGTACACCGCCGCCGTCAGTGTCAGCCAGTTTGCCGTGGCATACGGAGCTCCATCGCAGTCTTTAACACTGGTAGCATGCCGCGACAGCGTGGACGTGAATCGTATGTGCAGTTGACGGACTTTGAGCGAGGGCGTATAGTGGGCATGCGGGAGGCCGGGTGGACGTACCGCCGAATTGCTCAACACGTGGGGCGTGAGGTCTCCACAGTACATCGATGTTGTCGCCAGTGGTCGGCGGAAGGTGCACGTGCCCGTCGACCTGGGACCGGACCGCAGCGACGCACGGATGCACGCCAAGACCGTAGGATCCTACGCAGTGCCGTAGGGGACCGCACCGCCACTTCCCAGCAAATTAGGGACACTGTTGCTCCTGGGGTATCGGCGAGGACCATTCGCAACCGTCTCCATGAAGCTGGGCTACGGTCTCGCACACCGTTAGGCCGTCTTCCGCTCACGCCCCAACATCGTGCAGCCCGCCTCCAGTGGTGTCGCGACAGGCGTGAATGGAGGGACGAATGGAGACGTGTCGTCTTCAGCGATGAGAGTCGCTTCTGCCTTGGTGCCAATGATGGTCGTATGCGTGTTTGGCGCCGTGCAGGTGAGCGCCACAATCAGGACTGCAAACGACCGAGGCACACAGGGCCAACACCCGGCATCATGGCGTGGGGAGCGATCTCCTACACTGGCCGTACACCACTGGTGATCGTCGAGGGGACACTGAATAGTGCACGGTACATCCAAACCGTCATCGAACCCATCGTTCTACCATTCCTAGACCGGCAAGGGAACTTGCTGTTCCAACAGGACAATGCACGTCTGCATGTATCCCGTGCCACCCAACGTGCTCTAGAAGGTGTAAGTCAACTACCCTGGCCAGCAAGATCTCCGGATCTGTCCCCCATTGAGCATGTTTGGGACTGGATGAAGCGTCGTCTCACGCGGTCTGCACGTCCAGCACGAACGCTGGTCCAACTGAGGCGCCAGGTGGAAATGGCATGGCAAGCCGTTCCACAGGACTACATCCAGCATCTCTACGATCGTCTCCATGGGAGAATAGCAGCCTGCATTGCTGCGAAAGGTGGATATACACTGTACTAGTGCCGACATTGTGCATGCTCTGTTGCCTGTGTCTATGTGCCTGTGGTTCTGTCAGTGTGATCATGTGATGTATCTGACCCCAGGAATGTGTCAATAAAGTTTCCCCTTCCTGGGACAATGAATTCACGGTGTTCTTATTTCAATTTCCAGGAGTGTATGTTATCTTTAATATGGTATATCCTTGCATTGTTAAATACCTTGATGCAAGCGCATTTCATTAATTTATGTATTCAAGAGGAAGAGCTTCACAAATTGAGCATGTCAGTGACGCATCGGTCCACCTCTGGCCCTTACACAACCAGTTATTCGGCTTCGTATTGATTGATAAGAGTTGTGGGATGTCCCCCTGAGGGATATTGTGTCAGATTGTGTTCAATTGGCGCATTAGATCGTCAAACTCCTGAGATGGCTTGATTATGCTGCCCATAATGCTCCAAAAGTTCCCAACTGGGGACAGACCTAGCGACATTGTTGGCCAAGGTATGGTTTGGCAAGCACACATGTGCGAGGGAATTATCTTGCTGAAGTGTAAGTCCTGGATGGCTTGCAGTAAAGGGCAACAAAATGGTACTTAGAATATCGTCGACGTACCACTGTGCTGTAAAGGTGCCATGGATCACAACCAACTGGGTCCTGCAACTTAAGGAATCGCATACCAGACCATCACCTCCGGTTTAGGTTGGCATTCCACTACTGTCCAGAGCATCTCCAAACACGTCTTAGCTGATCATGGAGGCTCAATTCGAAGCGGCCCCATCACTGGAGACAATTTTACTTGAGTCAATGAGATTCTGGGCCGAAGACATATCGGGAGATGGCATGGGCAGTGGTGTGATACCGACCTGATTGTCGTCTGCCTAAATGCCCAACAACCAGATGTAATCGCCTCAGGTACCATTTCTATTCATAGGTGGACCTCTTAGGTTGTCTGTCATGTGTGGCACCCTTATAGCACAGCTGTACGTCGACGACGTTTTACGTCCAGTTTTGTAACATTTCATAGCAAGCTATCCTGGGCTCAGCAAGATAATGCTCGTCCGCTTCAGACTAGAATTTCTACCACTTGTCTTCATGCTTACCAAACTTTACCTTGGCCAGCAAGATTGCCAGATCTCTCCACAATTGAGAATGTTTGGAGCATTATGGGCAACACCCTCCAGCCATCTCAAGAGTTCGATGATCTAACGTGCGAAATGGATGGAATTTGGTACAATATCACTCTGGAGTACAGTCAACATTTCTTATCAGTTGATATCAAGCCAAATAACTATTTTCACAAGGAACAGATGTGGACCAATGCGTTACTGACTTGCTCAATGTGTGATGCTCTTTCCCCTAAAAAAAATTATCCAATTTTTCTGAAATTTTAATCATTTGTCCATTTGTTAATGCACATCACATTTACCAATTCCGGTCCCATTCAGACAATTCCTTTGTGATGTTTCTTTTTTTGTCTTAGGGTGTATATACTGTGACACTTGCATATTATAAACAAGTGTAATACATTTTGAAGCTGACCTCGTTTACAAACGTCTGATCATACCTGACATGAAAATAACATAGTTTTAACAACTTTTAAATTTAAAAATATTTTTGATCTTACACTATATTAGCATAATGTTGCCTAATTTTTGACCCATTGTACTTTACATGTGTTCTGTGGGCACATATGTATTCAGTATAGTACTCGAAAAATGATGAAGGACAAAATCACGACTATACAACAGAATAAAAAGTATATAAAGTGAAATGGCTGAACTTTCATTTAGGCAATATCCTATGCCTGGGCCACAAGCTATGGAACATTTATGATGTGCAATTATGTCAGTGATGTCTTAATTCTAATTGTTTATAGATTTTGCGGTTGAGGTTTATCGTTCACTGTTCTAATCACTGAGCAGACTTCTGCGCGATGTGTATTTCTTACACTGCAGGGATAGTGTTTTTTCCAGGAAGATTTCAGTTAGACTACAAGAAATCATTTTTCTTATAGTTATAAAGATTTTCGCATATGTTGTTACGCCTATACAATGTAAATTATACTTTAAATTGAGTCACTGCATGTGAACACTCAATCTTATGCCATGGCTTGGTTTCACATTTTGGATTACTTGTAGCTTTCTTGTGAGGGATGGAAGCCATTGTGGTTTTACAAATTTACTGTAATTACTACAACATCAGTCCGACATGTCAGATGTGCCACATTCTATCTCTAAAAGTCTTTGGCAAGTAGTCATCTTTACTTTCTCTACATTCCATCTTGATTTTGGTTCTCATGTTACTTCAACAGGAATTGTACACAGTGATATTTCACCTAGAAGATGATTTGAGCCCACTGGATATGTGTGAGATTGTCAGTCAAATGTATATGCTAGCTATGCTGAATACCGAATAGTTGCAAAGGGACTAGAAATGTGATATATATATTGGAAATCCTAAAAAAAAAATTTGCTGCTTAAAAATTAAAAAGAAAATTTTGAAAGAATAATTGAAAAAATTGGAAAGTACTCATATTCTGGGTGAATTTAACTGGCACAAATATAAACAGACCTTCAATATTCAATACATATATTCAGCATTTAACATTCGTAAATTTATCTACATCTTTTTTTTTACTGATATTGTGCACGGAGATTGGTATGACAATGCTGGTTCTGGATCCCCCTCCTCTGCCCACGCGGATTCTTCTTGATGAAGGATTCTCGGTGCATCGAGGATAATGAACAGAAAATGACTGTGCGAGTAAATTTTGCTATCTTGATAACAACTTTTCGTATAAAATTGGAATACACATTTTTTTACAATATTGATGTGGTGGAACTCATAATACAGGATGTCCCACTCGAACCTCCCTGATTTCAAAGACCCAGGAAAAAATACCACAGTAGATATGGCAATGAAAAATGCACCACATTGTAGATCACATCAAAGAATTTATTTATTTATCATAAATACACCTCTCCATGTGCACCTTTTGTAGCTTGAAGAATATTGAGTCTATATTCAGTTTCTTGTCAAGTTCTTTGTAACATTTCCTCTGTTATTGTTGCAGTTGCATTAGTGGTATGATGTCGCAATGTAGGAATATTGTCTGCTTTGGTCTTATACAAGCGGTCCTTCATGAATCCCCACATGAAGAAATCAAGTGGCGCAATGTCGAGTGAACATGGTGGCCAGGCAATGGGTCCTCTGCATCCAATCTAACGATTGGGAAATTTCCTATTCAGGAAGTTGCGAACAGCCGTTGACCAATACGGCGGAGCTCCATCTTGTTGAAAAATGATGTTGGGTTGCAAGTCTTGTATCTGAGGATGCACAAACTGCTCCAACATGTCCAGATACACTGACCCATTCAGTGTTTGTCCCATAAAGAAGAACAGTCCAACAATCCTGTCGTGCATTAGCCCGCACCAGACGTTTAGTTTAGGGCTATCACAAGCATGTTCAGTGACAATGTGAGGATTTTGCGAACCCGACATTCGAACATTATGTCTGTTAACCCTTCCTGATAGATGAAAGGTTGCCTCATCCGAGAATAAACATCTTTCCAGGAAGCTGGCATCCATATGAATGCGCTGCAGTATATCCACAACAAATTTTTGTCGGCATGGTTGTCGTTCAGCCTCAGATGTTGCAGAATTCGCCCTTTGTAAGCACACATACGAAGACGCTGATCAACTACACGATGGATCATGTTCATACACACGACGATAATTTCTTTGCACAGTAGTCGGCGATTTTGTTTCTGCAAACCACACTACTGCCTGCACATCTTGCTGTAGAGTCGCCATTTTCACTTCATGCGACCATGCTGCACTCTGGCGACGATACTTGGCATTTCTTCCGCGGGAATATAACTTCTTTGAGATGCTCTACAATGTGCTTCTTTTTTCGTTGTCGTATCTACTGTGGTTTTTCTCTACTAGGTCCTTGACATCAGGTAGGTTCGAGTGGGACACCCTGTATGTCCGTCCGCTATCGCATATAGAGACAAACAAATTTTTTAACTATATTAACGCGGCAGTACTCGTAATACGTCCGCCCACTATCACATATGAGACAGAGAGATGAATCTAAAGGAATTAAAAAACTGAAGAGCATCTCTCTCCTTGTTTTGTTTGTGACCCCATAGTATCGCCGGTACAAGATAACTTATTATTTGATATATACACACATCAAAAAATGTTTTGCATCACCTTGGGTCCGAGAGCTCTGGAACATTTACAGAAAATTGAAATAGAGATCGACATAAACATTATTTCCGCCCTTTTTTATTTCTCATGAAAACCACACATTGCATGTTGTACCACCATACAGCGAGACCTCCAGAGGTGGTGGTCCAGATTGCAGTACACACTGGTACCTCTAATACTCAGTAGCACGTCCTCTTGCATTGATGCATGCCTGTATTCATCGTGGCATACTATCCACAAGTTCATCAAGGCACTATTGTCCATATTGTCCCATTCATCAACGGCGATTCGGCGTAGATCCCTCAGAGTGGTTGGTGGGTCACGTCGTCCATAAACAGACCTTTTCAATCTATCCCAAGCATGTTCGATAGGGTTCATGTCTGGAGAACACGCTAGCCGCTCTAGTCGAGCGATGTCGTTATCCTGAAGGAAGTCATTCACTAGATGTGCACTCTGTGTGCGTGAATTGTCGTCCATGAAGACGAATGCCTCGCCAATATGCTGCCGATATGGTTGCACCACAGTCTAACATAACAGTCGCGACACTCACTGCTGTAAAAGTTGTTGCCGTTTGACAGATGGAGCGACACTAGCGCTCCAAGCGGTAGGTAAGGTGAACGTCAGATGAACCGTAAGCATAATGTTTGTTTAAATCCATTTCCTACGTAATTTCCGAATTATTCGAGTTATTTTCCTACCCCCAAGAGCTTGTGTAGTATCAGAAGGCATATATGTTTCTAAAAATGATTCTAAAATAAGCGCAAGTATGGACAAAAACCATGAATAGAGTGGCAAGCTACAACACATTCATGAAGAAACACTTGTGACATTGGACAGCATTGCAGTTTACCACGTTGATATCAAAAGAATATAAACACACAGATTCACCTGTAAGAAGGGCAGACATGTAAGAAGGACCTCTACATGCAAAAGCGATCGACAGCTCGTTTATCGTTCTGTAGGCCTACTGTGTGTGTCATTGTCGCCTGTTGCCACAAGTACGACGCTCATCTTTACATTATTCTAAGTGGGACAAGCAACTGCCAAATAGTGGGAGAAATATGCTGAAAACATTATAATGAGCTGATTACATTACATTTCACGAAAAACCAAATATTTGAATAATTTTCAAACAATCTGTCTGTAGGCACTTTCCTTGTACCGTAATAGTTTCGCTCGAAGTCCTAGCGATCTGCACATTCTGACACTTTACACGCTTTTGTAAGACACGAACAACTGCACTTAATCTAACCACTTCGTCGTCAAAGCAAGTCTGTGTTGATGATTCACAAGCATCTGCCACTGATACATGGAGAGTTGAACTGGCTGCTTCTGTGTCATAGGACTGTTTTACAGCTTTAGATTGACTGTCGAATCTTTGTGGCAGTTTCCTCTTCATCGTCAGTTGAGGTGGCTTATTTGGAATGTCAAAAAGTGTGGGTACTGCATTCCACACGAGTTTGTTATTGTCTTTGTTCACGAACTGGTTTTGTTCGAAATGTAGCGACCAAAACCTAATATTATTATATAGGTAAACTGGTTCTTTCTTCATAAAGTCTTCTCGTCTGCTCTTAACTAGCCATTTTCTGCTCCTAAAACGAAGCATTCATCATTTATACACATATAGTTTGCAAGTGAATCCTGACTATACAGTTTAGTAACATGATGGTGTATACCTCTCAGGATCTTTAGGAAACCTAAAAAAGACAGCTGTAATGTCTTCTTCCTGTTGCTGCTGCAATTTATTGCACTACAAACGCTCCCGATGGTAAAAACCATTGTATAAATCAAAATAAACACTATTCGCTTTCACGAACGCGCCGAACTCACAGTTCAACCTACCGGCCGCTTGGGGCGCTGCTGGCGCTGTAGGCAACAAAATCGAGGCGAAGTGTCGCGACTGTTATGTTAGACTGTGGTTGCACTGTCAGTCGGAGGATGGCATTCACTATCGTACAGCCATTAAGGCGCCTTCCATGACCACCAGCGGCGTAATTCGGCCCCACATAATCCCACCCGAAAACAGCAGGGAACCTCCACTTTGCTGCACTCGCTGGACATTGTGTCTAAGGCGTTCAGCCTGACCAGGTTGTCTCCAAACACATCTCTGATGGTTGTCTGGTTGAAGGCATATGTGACACTCATCGGTGAAGAGAACGTGATGTCAATCCTGAGTGGTCCATCCGGCATGTTGTTGGGCACATCTCTACCGCTCTGTGTGGTGTCGTGGTTGCAAAGATGGACCTCGCCATGGACGTCGGGAGTGAAGTTGCGCATAATGCAGCCTATTGCGCACAGTTTGAGTCATAACATGACGTTCTGTGGCTGCATGAAAAGCGTTATTCAACATGTTGGCGTTGCTTTCAGCGTTCCTCCGAGCCATAATCCGTAGGTAGTGGTCATCCACTGCAGTAGTAGCTATTGGGCGGCCTGAGCGAGGCATGTCATCGACAGTTGCTGTGTCTCTGCATCTTCTCCATGTCCGAACAATGTTGCTTTGGTTCATTCCGAGACGCCCGGACACTTGAGAGCCCTTCCTGGCACTAAGTAACAATGCGAACGTGATCGAACTGCGGTATTGACCATCCAGGCATGGTTGAATTACAGACAACACAAGCCGTGTACCTCCTTCCTGGTGGAATGCCTGAAAGTGATCGGCTGTCAGACGCCCTGTCTTATAGGCGCTTCTCAAGCATGGTTGTTTACATCTTTGGGCAGGTTTAGTAACATCTCTGAACACTCAAGGGGACTCTGTCTGTGATGTGTGTTTATATCTTATATGTATAAAAAGAAAAGAACGACTGGAAGAAAAGAAATAATAATAACAATAATAATATGGTTCTTCACCATTGCCCCCCCCCCCACTATGCATTGACGTCATACGGAGGTGCACAGTGTCTGGGCTTATTTCCCTATTTATGGCTTGACACCCCCCCATGAACCATGGACCTTGCCATTGGTGGGGAGGCTTGCGTGCCTCAGCGATACAGATAGCCGTACCGTAGGTACAACCACAACGGAGGGGTATCTGTTGAGAGGTCAGACAAACGTGTGGTTCCTGAAGAGGGGCAGCAGCCTTTTCAGTAGTTGCAGGGGCAACATTCTGGATGATTGACTGATCTGGCCTTGTAACAATAACCAAAACGGCCTTGCTGTGCTGGTACTGCGAACGGCTGAAAGCAAGGGGAAACTACGGCTGTAATTTTTCCCGAGGGCATGCAGCTTTACTGTATGATTAAATGATGATGGCGTCTTCTTGGGTAAAATATTCCGGAGGTAAAATAGTCCCAAATTCGGATCTCCGGTGGGGGACTACTCAAGAGGATGTCGTTATCAGGAGAAAGAAAACTGGCGTTCTACAGATCGGAGCGTGGAATGTCAGAGCCCTTAATCGGGCAGGTAGGTTAGAAAGTTTAAAAAGGGAAATGGATAGGTTAAAGTTAGATATAGTGGAAATTAGTGAAGTTCGGTGGCAGGAGGAACAAGACTTCTGGTCAGGTGACTACAGGGTTATAAACACAAAGTCAAATAGGGGTAATGCAGGAGTAGGTTTAATAATGAATAGGAAAATAGGAATGCGGGTAAGCTACTACAAACAGCATAGTGAACGCATTATTGTGGCCAAGATAGATACGAAGC